>NC_138753.1:42972374-43405903 GCF_965113315.1 Podarcis vaucheri | reverse complement strand
CCATTTCTCAGCAGTTTTGCCCACCTCAAATTTGACTAATTTGAATTTGTTTACGGCCTAAATTGTAGGCTATGGCTTTTCATGTGCATGGCATGGGAACATAGGATACTGCACCTTATACTGAGTAGCATTCTTTTCCATCCAGCCTGCACCAACTGGCAATGCATTCCAGGACTTCTGACCTACCTGGAGATACCAGGGATTGAACCTAGGACTTTCTGCATGCAGAGCAGATGCTGTGCCACTGAGCTATGACCTTTCCTCCATGTGGAAATAGATAGTTTTTGCCATAGTCCAAATACAATTTAGTAGCAACTTTGCAATTTTGTGTCTATTTCAGCTTAGGGATAGAAGAGAAATTCAATTTGGTTCACATTTTAATGCAAATACTGTATATCTAATTTGCAGTTCTCAAAAATATGTAAACAGAAATGCAAACAGTCCTTCAAAATTTGCACTTCTCTGAGTTTTGCAATGCAGTTCTCCAATGGAAAAATGTGTATGTTAGGGGAAAGTGTGCACAAAAATGCACGTATTAATTGAAATGACATAATCAAATGCACTCTATTAGAGAAAATTGTTTGCAAAAATGTGTATATTAGGATAAATGCACACAAAAATGCTCACTTGGTCACTTTCTTAAAGATATAAAATAAATGGCAAACCGATGCAGAAATGTTGTTGGAATGTTGCAAACTGAATTTATGATTGGGATAGCAGAAACTGAGGAAGACTAAAATTGAAAATTTGGTCCATTCATACTACGGACTGTGGACTTATAATCATCTGGATAAGCTCCATCACTGATTTGTGTTGAACCATTTCTGGAGTCCACTTCTAGACAGGAAAAAAAGTATTTGGCAATCAGCATACAGAGGTACATTTTCAGGTTTAGGATGGGGTGGCGGAGGCAAGATTCACCACAAGAGATAGTTGTTTGCTTTCAGATAAATTTGATTTGAACATGCCCTCACTCCGCTGTAAGGCAGACTGCTGCCCTCCAGACTTCCTAAATCAGGGACGGGGAACCTGTGGCCCTCCAGATCTAGGAGGAGTACAGCTCTCAACATCCCTAACCATGCTGGCTAGGGTTGATGGGAGCTGGAAGGACCACAGGGGCCCCATCTCTCCCTAGATACCTTGTTGGTGTCTCAGGCAAACTTTGGATTTGGATTTACAATCCTTGGATTATGCATGTCCTCACTGGTGATTGTGGGTGGGTGGCAGGGCAGGGTGTATTCTAGACACAACAGGCTCTTGGCCTCTGAACAAGGTTGTTGACAGGTTGAACTGAATGGAAAAGTTTGCAAAGAACATGCTCTATAACATGAGAGTGAGTCATCACAATTTCCTCTCTAAGTCACCTGCTCCTTAGCTTTGCATCTTTATAAACCAATGCTTACTCATCCATAAGTCAGTCCTCACTCAACCTCTTTCTGCTGAGCCCACTTTCAACCCAAGCTGGAGGCAGAGGGATTTTCCTTTTCCTGGCCTCAGATAAGATGGAATTGCTGCTGGTCAGTGGGAAGGCCGATCCAGGATTAGGGAATATAAATTGTTCTTTATGGGGGGACAGCTGTGAAAAAGGTGAAGGCTATGCTAGGGACCATTAGGAAAGGAATTGAAAATAAAACTGAAAATATCACAATGCTGTTATGCAAATCTATGGTGTGACCACACTAGAAATACTGTATATTGTTTTGGACACTATGCCTCAAAAAAGATTTTGTAGAATTGGAAAAGGTTAAGAAAGCCGCAACAAAAATCAAGAGAATGGAGCAACTCCACTATGAGGAAAAGTTACAACATTTGGAGCTTCTTAGTTAAGAGAAAAGGCAAGTAACCAGATACATGACGCATAAAGTGGAGAAGTGGACAGGGAATAGTCCCTGCCCCTTGTCACTCATAATACAAGAATTCAGGGCCATCCAATGAAGCTGAATGTTGAAAGATTCAGGACAGACAAAAAAACCCACCCTTCTTCATAGGTAAACTATGGCATTTGCTCCCACAAGAAGCAGTGATGGTCACAGATTTGAATGAATTTAAAAGAGGAGTAGCCAAATTCATGGAGGATAAGTCTATCGGTGAATACTTGACACAATGACTATGTTCTACATCCACTGTCAAAATCAGTATGCCTCGGAGTGCCAGTTTCTGGGAATTACAGGTGTGGAGAACGCTGTTACGCTTGGGTCTTTCTTGTGGGCATCTGGTTGGCCACTGTGAGAACAGGATGCTAGACAAGATGCACCATAGGCCAGACCCATAAGGCTCTTCTTATGTTCTTATGGATGGGATTGCTCTCCCATTGAAATACCACATTCACAATTTGAGCTTGCCTCTTGATTTGACTTTGCTCAGGTAGCCGCAGTGTCCAGGAGTGCCTTTCTGTGGCTTTGACTAGCACGCCAGCTGTGCTCTCTCTTGGACAAAGCAGATCTGGCCACAGTTATGCATATCTTGGTCACACCCAGCTTAGATTACTGCAGTGCCCACTTTGTGGGGCCGCCTTTGAAATGGGTTTAGATTCTTCAGCTGATGCAAGATGCAATGGACAAGGCATTTGACTGTGGATTACTGGGGGGAGGCATATCACTCCAGTAAATTTCTGGGGACAATTCAGAGTGCTCCCCATGATTAAGAAAGCCCTCATGTTTTGGACCCTGACTATTGAAAGAACCATCTTCTCCCACATGGCCCTGCCTACCCACTGCATTCATCACTGAAGTCTTTGTTCTGCGTTTCTTTGCATTCAGATGGTCAGCTGAATGAGGCACTGGATGGCAAGTCCTCAGAGACTCACTGAGACTGTGGATCTCCTGACGTCAGGAAGCCAGAGGGCTTCCTCTTTTGTGGCCTTCAGCTGCAGTGTGAAGGCATTTCTGTTACTTCAGCTGTTTTTTCCTCCTTAGTAATATGAATGTTTTCAGTTGTATCAAGTTCTGCCTCTCTGTTCTGATATGTAGCTTATTTTCTAATATAATATATCTATATTGTGAAATAGATATATGTCTTACCTTAGACCACCTGTGATGGACAGCTGAGTCTGGTGATGCAGTGCCTCGGAATTCCACCAGAGGGCTGGAGCCTCTCTCTGATTGGCTACCAAGAGGGGTGGAGCCAATCAGCTGTGATGGACAGCTGAGTCTGGTGATGCAGTGCCTTGGAATTCCACCAGAGGGCTGGAGCCTCTCTCTGATTGGCTACCAAGAGGAGGTGGAGCCAGTGCTTTGGGAGGGAAAATAAAAGGAGCCATTTCTGAGATTCAGATGGGGAGGTGGATTAAGAGAGAGCAATTAAGTTTAAAGAACTGAAGTGAAATCACTGGAAATAAGTTGCGCATTTACCATGTATTCTAGAAACCTATAATATATTTAACTGAAGAGTAATAACTTAAAATAAACAACTGAAGTTTAAAAGAAGCTGTGTGTTTACCACTTTGTTTAGAAGCCTGTAATATCCACAAGATTTAGCATAATTATTAATAAGTTAACTGTTCCCTGAAAGACCTTTATCAACTGACACCACCTTTGTTTTATCAACTTTTATAAATCTTTTCTTATCTGGACAACTTCTCCCTGAGTCTCCAAGGATCTAAGTTCACCCTCACACAAAACCCAAAAGATAACCCATGGTGGTTATATATAGGAATCCATCACACCACTGCCAAGGCCTTTATGGCTGGAAAGGCAAAACTTGCATTTTTACAAGTGCCATATAATCTTTGCTGGGGTTTCATCCTTTCGTGTGGCACCAGCACACCTGGGAACTCTGCCTATTTACATCATGCATGTATCCTATTCAAAACTTTTTTTCAGCAAGGTTTTTCAGATATGTACTTTAGTTAGGTATACTAGGGTTTAATATTTTCTGATTTTATCTGCATATTATTTATAACTGTTTTATGTACACCACTTGAAGGTTTTTGTTTCTAATTAAGAGGTTTTTATATATATTTTCTGAATATAAATGAACACCAAAGTACATAAATGAAAAATTCTCTATCACTATCCTAGCACACAAGCGCACACACAGAGATAGGCAAATGCAGCAACAACTATGCAACAAATAGTAATTAAAAGTGGAGTGGCGTGTGACTAGTCCCTATGTAGACCCTCCTTCCCAAGCAGTGTGCTAATTTTGAAATGTTTGCATATGAGTGTGTATACTAGCCCTCCCAAACCAAGTATTCTCCAGATGTTTTTGGACACCAACTCCCATCAGTCACAACCAGCATCATCAATGGTCAGGAATGATGGGAGACGTAGTCCAGGAGCATCTGGAGGAGGCTGGTATTCATTCATGCTGTGAATGTCACAGAATGTTCAGAAGTATTTTTAATGCTGCAAGGGGAAGAATGAAAGGTGAAAGTCCATGCAGCTGCTGTGAGTTAAGTGGACAAGAATTCCATTACATGGATGCCACAATGGAGAAGGTTTTGTCCAAAGTATTGGCTGATTGAGCATGCAAAGTAATGTGTAGTGGTCCTTCATGTATAGTGATCTCAAGCTGTTCAGGCTTTCAATGTAATATTGGAACTCTGGCCCATAGGGCAAATTAGACCTGTTACAGGACCTAATTTGGCTTGCAATGTCATTTTCACCAAACCATCCCCACCTGCCCCACACAACTGACACCATATGTGGGGTCGGGCAGGTAAGGACATGGCTGCAGGAAAACAATCAAGGGCTTGAAGTGAACTTCTGGTTGTTCCTATGCAAGTGTGGCTTGCTGAAGGTAATCCCCTCTGTGATCAGGGAGTGCCCATCAGGAACTTTTCAATGCAATTAGCAGAGCTTGCTGTCAACAATCATAGGCTAATTGGTCCTAAGAGCAAACCATCTGGTGATTGACAGGTAGGCAACTGTTTCCACCTGGAAGCAGTTCTCCAACTCTAAAGTAGCACTTTCTGTTGGATTTGAAAATAAATTACAAGCTGATGAATCTAGTAAAATAAGGGAGGAGATGTCACATGATCTAAAAAAAAGCCCTGATCAAAACTTTTGTTGCTACTTTTCCCACCCACTAAGTGTTCAAATTCTTTTCAAAGATGATACTTGTTGAATATGGATCACCACCATCATCTTCAGTACTAATGGGATTTAGACTTCTTTGCTTTTTGAGACATTTTGACTCTTCTGTGTCTCATTGCTAGGAATATTCTATAGTCTAGATTTCCAAATTGACAAAAGATAAAACATTAAAGGGGGCTTTGTGTTCTAACCATAACCACTTTGTTTACTGGAACACAATGTTTTATTTTGCACTTGTGAAATGTTGCCCTTTCATCCTGGAGTGACACTTGTGAAATGATGTCCTTCCTTCCTAGGTTGAGATTGTTGTGATATGTGTATGCGTAAAAAGGTTATCACATCAAAGTTGCCTTGCACTGGCTTCCCGTTGCTGTAGATTGTCCTTTTCAAACAGCAATAACAGTAGCGTAATACTGTCAAGATCAACTGAAAGACATAAAGTAGGGAGGTAGCTTCCACAAAACTCTTCCACTGGCTGAATGGTAAATAAAACAAGGGGGAGGGAGAAGAGGAGAAGATGCTGGTCCGAGAACATGGCCTGAAAGAGCAGAAGGCCACAACCTTGCTGAAAAGTAAGCTGCCTGAAGCAAAGAGGTTGCAATGGAATGTTACACAAACGCTAGCAATGTGGAGCACGCTCCGTCATACTGAATGCAGTGGGATACTTAAGGGAGTGCAACAGGGGGTGCATGATGCACACAGTGCTCCGCTTCACCCCATCTGTCCCTGCCCAGCAGCTGCACTTGTCAGGTGGGTACTGCTGAGAGTATCATATGTCCCAGAGGTGCTCTTAGCTTGTATTAAAAACTGGGCTCTTATTGTTGCAGCTCCAGCTCTCTGGAATCAATTGCCAGTTGAAATTAGATAGCTAGCATCGTGATTTTTCAGCCCCTACTGAATACACACCCACCCAAACACACACACGTTTAAGAAGGCTTTCCCTGAGGTGTGAAGAAATTGTTTTATTGCTTTCAGAGTTTGTAAAGATGGTTTGAATGTTTTTAGAGTTTGCTGAAATCATAGAATCTTAGAATTGTTGGGTTGTCAGGGACCATGAGGGTAATCTAGTCCAGCCCCCTGCAATGCAGGAATCTTTCCCCCAATGTGGAGCTTGAACCCAGGATCCTGAGATCCAGAGTCTCATCCTTCTGACTGAGCTAACCTGATTGCATTGTTTTTAAGACTTGTGTGTTATTCTGTTTTTATCTTTCACATCGCTTGTATGGCTTTATGTTACAAAGTGGTCTATAAATTACTTGATGTTGATCAGAGGCGCCAAGTTGTGCCCAACATTGTGGGGGCCCGTTGTGCATGCGCAATGCACACCTGTGATGTAGTTTTAATTGCTTCTGATTGTGCATGGATTTTTGCTATACTCTTATTTTTAAAGGCACCATTTGTGTAGGTGTTTTCTCTGCTGTGATTATTTTGATAACGCTATACTGCATTTGATGCTTAAGACCCTTGTACAGTAGTCCAAATAAATGAAACTGAAATTGAAACAGAGAGTGGGAAGTGAAGCGGGGTTAGTCCAGAACACTTTAGTCTCTCAGTTTGCTTTTCACTGGCTCTCACTCAGCTGCTCACTGCCATCATGCAGCCCCAAATGGACTGTGCCCCCTGACAGAAAAGAAGGGTGTTTGTGTGCTCACACATTTTCTGCATGTACCTTGGGTGCAGGATTAGCTGAAATGAACAGACAGGCCCAAACAGCAAGTAGTCTCCTCCAGGCTACATCTTGCTAGCAGGTTGCAAAACTTATGGGTGGATCCTATGCATATTTCCTTGAAAGTAAGTCCCATTGTGTTCAAAGCAGCTTACTCTCAGGTAAGCATGTATAGAATTTTAGCTGTAGGTTTGTCACTGTTGGAGGCAGTGTGCCCCTGAATACAAGTTGCTAAGAATCACAACTGGGTATAGTGTTGTGCTCAGCTGGTAGGCCACTGTGAGCACAGAATGCTGGACTCAATGGGCCTGATCCTGAAGGGCTATTCTTATGTTCATTTGTTATGTTGCTGGGTTGTGGGTTTTTTGCTGGCTTCCTTCAAATGGCCAAACCGTTTCCTTCAGCAAGGGAGCAAGGGTGTGTGCATTTGTTATTATTAGCCACCACCTGTCAAAGGCTGTTAAATCAGCCATTTCAAGAAACAAACAAACAAAAGAAATTTGTATGGCGAGAAGGTTGTTTTATGTAGCTGGCCTTCATTTCAGTAGGAAATAGGGTCTATGCTGGACTGTTCACTTAAGTTACTATTATTATTTTATTATTTTTGATTGATATACAGCCCTTCATCTGAAGATCACAGGGCAGTTCACAACATGAATGACAATTAAATCATGTGTGGGAAAGGGAATTTCAGAATAAAGCAAACATTTCTCTCTTTCCTCCTCAATAAAGGGAACTCCCTGAAGGAACTTCCTGGAGTGAAGGACTACGAAGTAGTGTATCCACAAAAAATCCATGCATTGCACAAAAGAGATGTCGGAGGAAGCCAGAACCACAAGGTAAAAAAGAGCTGCCTGTTTGGTTGTGTACACACAACAATTCATGGTGCATTTGATGCATCAGACATGTACATGTTTTTTGTGCCTTTCACTTAGAATCATAGAATTGTTCAGTTGGAAAGGTTCCTGAGGGTCATCTAGTCCAACCCCCTGCAATGCAGAATTCTCAACTAAAGCACCAAAGACATGTACCTTCCAACCTCTGCTTGAAAACTTCCAATGAAGCTCCTTATGCAGTCACATCAGTTTCTTTAGATGCCTCCCACTTTTCATTCTTATTGGAATTGTCTGCATTTGTAGCTTCCATATTTAACCTTTAAGAAACTCCCATCCATCTTGAACTCCCTTCTTTTTGAGTTTTTGTGACCATGGGATCTCACCCAGTAGCTCCTAAAGCTTTTTGAAATCAGTCTTCTTAATGTCCAGAGTGCATGTCTCATCTTTCCCTTGCCTCTGTGTCATGAAACTCAAAAGGACAAGATCATTTCCTCCCAAGATTTCCAGTACTTCCACTTTGTCAGTCAGTTCCTCCCTGTTGGTGAGGTCCAGGTCCAAGATAGATGATCCCCTTGTTGCTTCTTCTGCTTTCTGGGAAACAAAGCAACTGAGGCAACACAATAGCATCCTTGTCCAAGCGGCAGACTGCATTCCGCCTTCCCTCCCCCCATTTAAATTTTATTTAACCAATCTATGGATTATGGGGTAAGGGGCAAAGTCCAACATAAAATCACATGTTACTCAAGTGTGGATGCACTGAAGTGCACCGTGGGGGTGGTTTTGTGGTTTTCTACATGTTTGGTGCCGTCTATCTCCACCCCTACATCCTTTTTCTCAGCACCTGACCACAATCTGGCCATTTTGTTTCCATCAGCGCAAAGGAAATGATGCATTGTCCATTTCCACTGGTTGCTGCTGAAGGCATGTTTACAGTATTATTTTATTTTTAGAACAGCTGCTTTGTGCAGGACTGCTCTTGTGCAAAACAGCTGCATTGATAATAGAAGTAAAATTGGCCTTTGCAGGTACAGGAGGGAGGGAGGGAGGGAGGGAGGGAGGGAGACACTTTCTCCAAACACCTCTCCAAGAGATAGTTATTCCCATCCAGACTTGACTATGTTTGCTTGTGTGGGAAACATGCTGCTTATGTTACTCTCCAGTGCACACCACAGCTTCCTGTGTTGGGGGAAGATAGTGTGGAGATCAGAAGCACTGATGTCTCTGCCTGGCTGGCCAGGGCCATGAGGTGGGGTGAAGCAGTCGTGACAGGCACTGGAAGCCAAAGATCTTGCTGGAAACCCCACTGGTAGCGGGATGCCCATGTGGGCAGCAACTCATTGGCTCTCCAGTGGTGGGACAGGGGCACCTTCCCATTTCACCACCCCTGTTTGTGGCCACAGAGCTAGCAGCCTGAAGAGTGCCTTTGCTAGGCGTAGCTCTGTAGCCATTGGGCTCAAACATGACACACAATTTTAAACTGCTTTTTTGCGAATCTGGAAAATCAAACAACATGTATTTCAAATATATATATATATATATATTTGCTTTCGTAGATTTTCACGGGTACAGGAATGCAGGTTTTGGTGTCTTCGGGTGTCTTCCCGTGTAAGAGTCGGGGTGTCTGTGCGACGTTTCGACGAGGTCTCACTCGTCATCTTCAGGCTGGTGCTTTCGGCTTCTTGTTACTGGAACAGAGCAGAATCTGGTGTTTGAGTTCCTATAAATACTGTTGAGGGGTGTGGTGTATAGGAACTTCCTCTCTGCCCAGAACGTTAGAGGCTATACACCACACCCCTCAACAGTATTTATAGGAACTCAAACACCAGATTCTGCTCTGTTCCAGTAACAAGAAGCCGAAAGCACCAGCCTGAAGATGACGAGTGAGACCTCGTCGAAACGTCGCACAGACACCCCGACTCTTACACGGGAAGACACCCGAAGACACCAAAACCTGCATATATATATATATATATATATATATATATATATATATATATATGTAATTTCAACATAACTTTTTATCAAAAAACATATCATCCTTAATTCCCCCCTCCCTATTTTTCCCTCCCCCTCCCCAAAACATAACCCCTCCCCCCCAGACTTCCCTCAGCTCCTCTCTCTAGTTTATCAACATACGTTATTTTCTGCATGTTACAAAACTGTACAGATCCTTAATTTAAATATCCAAACGTTATCAATAAAAAGTTTGTGAATGTTTATTCACACACACACACACACACACACACACACACACACATCATTTTGCTCATTGTGACACATGCTTGAAACTCTGGGTTTGGTCCATGTTCGCTACTGCACTAATCCAGGGACAAAAGCATTAAAAAAAAATTGTGTACAAATGGGCCTCAGGTTTACAGGTTGGGGAAGTAGCAATTGAGGTGGTAATTAGTAGTAATTGAAATTGTACCTTCCCGGATCTGAGGCCTTACTGTGGCCTTCAAGACGCAAATTAGTGACTTGGGACGAGGTCTTCAATTCAGCAGTATTTATTAGCAGTTGTTGTGATGCTATAGCAGTTTTCCTTTGTTTGCCTGTCCCCCGCAAAACCCCCCCACCTCTAATCAACAGCTGCTCATCCACACTTTTCAAATGCAGGCCAAGTATGAAGATGCTGCAGACTATGAAATGAGAGTGAACGGAGAGAAGGTGATCCTTCACCTCGAAAGAAACAAGTAAGTTAGAATAAGGTTACCAGACGTCCCCGGATTTACAAATCAGGCCCCATACAAAATCCACTGAAGCTGAAAAGTGTCCCCGGATTCATTGAAAAAAATCTGGTAACCTTAAGTTAGAACTGCAGTTTTCTTAACATATTCAAAGTGACAACATGGCAGAAAATAATGGAGGTTATAAGGAGCACATTCCTGTGGCAATATTCTTTCCCCACAGTTATTATGTTTGGGAGAGGCCTCAGTCACAGTCAGGGTTAAGTTAGACATTGGAAGAGATATGGAAATGCTTCTATAAGATACATAGAACCAGTGCCACTTCCGGTCTCTTTCTTTCTTTCTTTCTTTCTTTCTTTCTTTCTTTCTTTCTTTCTTTCACAACATATAGCAGCAACATGGAGGGGTGAATGTGTTCCCATATGACACAAAGCACATGCAAATTTTATGCAACAATGTGCTTTCTTTTGTGAACAGTTCAGAGTGCCCATAAAGTATACCTGCCCCCCAAATGCCTGCTGGGTTTGGGAAGTGCTGCTGCCACAACTGAAACACTGACCGGTTTCCTATGGAAGTCACCACTTGTTGGCTGCTGAAATTCTTGCAAAGAACACTGGACTGGTCATTGGTTTGATCCAGAAAAACATTTTTCATGTTTTTAAGACATAATGCATACTCTAGAGTAGTGAATGAAGGTCCTTTACTATAGTGGTTCGTACACTTGCTGGAAACAGGCAGTGGCAGAAGGACTCACATGTCCTCCCAGCAGCTGAATCTCTGATGCTTACTGGGAAGGAGAGGGAGAGGAGGGGAGCAGAAAGGCTGGCACAAGGCCGACCCACCAGCAGAGCCATAGGCTAGGTGATCTTGCGCCACTGGCAGAACCGTCCAGATTGCGCCCCCTAGCCCTGGACAAATTAGCTCTTCTTTCTGCCTCTTCTCCAACACCCCCTCCACCCATTCAATTCACCCTCTATTAAAAACCATTTATTATGAGGTAATAATCGATATTTTCCTGCCAACCTAGCAGTTCGAAAGCACGTCAAAGTGCAAGTAGATAAATAGGTACCGCTCCGGCGGGAAGGTAAACGGCGTTTCCGTGCGCTGCTCTGGTTTGCCAGAAGCGGCTTAGTCATGCTGGCCACATGACCCGGAAGCTGTATGCCGGCTCCCTCGGCCAGTAAAGCGAGATGAGCGCCGCAACCCCAGAGTCGGTCACAACTGGACCTAATGGTCAGGGGTCTCTTTACCTTTGATAATTGATATTTATATTTATGGACATATTTTTAAGCTGATTTTGCGCCCTCCCCCCATTGCCTGTGCCCCTCGCCACCCCCTAGCTACGGCCCTGCCCACCAGCCAGGACCACAATGCTCAACAGCGCATTTGCACCACACCTCCCCCCATCGCAACGCTCCCTCTCTCTTTCCTGGTAAACATACCTGTAGGTGACCCAGCTGCTGGGAAGTTAGGTAAGCACCCCCAGTGCCCCAGGCCATGCATTCCTGGCAGTGGTAGCTGTTGCCCATTGGGACTGGTAGAGCAGAAGGCAGAGCAGCTAACAACAGGGGGAGCCAGAGCGAATGACAGGCGGAATCAACTAATTCTGGGTTTGTTCCCATCCTCCTTCCTGTTGTATTCTCCTAGGGCAACCCTGTGACAAAGGAGGAAGGTGCCAGTCAGGGCCACTCCATGAACTGGCTGTAAATGAGGAATTTGGCAAGTGAGAGCTTGGTGGGGCAGCGCCCCATTTGTCCTACTGGGCCAGCCTGCAGTGATGTCTGGAAACAGTTAAACAAAACATGCCCCCAAAGAAGTATTCTGAAACAAGACTACCCCAAAATAAATATTTCCAAACACCTGGAGTTTCTTCCGCACCACTCTCTTACTAGTGGTGTGTTCCCAAGTTTTGTGGTCTTTTGCTAATTATGCCTTAAGGTTCCAAGATTTCTTCCTGCTTTATGCATTTAAAATATGGATGGATCATGGGGATTCCACTTTTAAAAAAAATAAAATAAAAAGGTAGACTGTGCGAGTCTCTCTAGAGCGCAGAACCATCCAATGGAGCCAAACGGTGGAAGATTCAGAACTAAGTGCTTATTCACACAGTGCTTAACAATTGAACTCACAGCTGCAAAATGTACTGGTGCCAGCCACCTGGGACAGTTTTAAAAGGACTAGATAGGCCTTTGGTCTGCTTGAGCTGACAGCCTCTTATTTTTTAAAATTCCTTTTCGCTTTTAATTTGTTTTTAATTTTTTAGGATTTTATTGTTTTGTTTTTCAATTGTAAGCCACTGTGATGTATCTTTATGTCACAGTGGTATATAATTTTTTAAAATAAAAATGTTCTTTTGACTTAGTTCCAACACACCAACGCCCTCTACCTCACTTAGCGTGGCTAGGATTTAAAACTGCACATGTGGCCTTGTTATGCATGCATGCATGCATGTGTTGCGTGTCGAGGTCCCCAGGGCCACCCCAAATAACTCACACATCACACCAAAATTTTAGTTTAAGGTCTTGGCATAATTTTGGCCACAACTTTATTAAAATACAAATTTGTGAGTGGTTGCGTAGGCATTGGTTGCGACTATCTGCCCCCACCATGGGGGACAGACTGACATTCCGCACGATGCGAAAGTCAGAATGGGGGAATACACTTGGGGGTTACGCGGAGCAGGGAACCTGCCCTCACCCCAAATGCAACCAGCAGCTCATTGCTATGGCCCGAGCCCCCTTGACAGAGTGGACAAGCAAGAGTTAGCCCCCGATTCCTTTAACGGAATCCCTTGCAGCAGCAGCATTAGAGGGGCAGGCATAACCAATCCATGCCTCTCAACCAACCAAACCATAAACCAATGCCTAACCGCGAACTTTACAAGTTGTGACGATTTGCTACGCAGTAGGCAAAAACCAAATGGCCCCAGCCAATCTGCCAGATGGACAAAATTCCTACCAGGCCCCCGCTCCAAAGCAGACGACCCCATGACAGGCATAGCAAGGTCAAAACGAACAACCCTATTCTAGAGAGGGAGGGACGGGCAATCCGATGCACGGGCGAAAAGAGGAAGCCCTAGCCTCGTGCAAGGAGTTTTAGCATTTCTGGCTGTCAATCAACAAATGGCAACATTAACTTCATCCCAACAACAAGGGAAGCCCAATCGGATCAGTGGCCAACGATCAATTAGCCCGCCCCACAACTTTGGAGTGTCCTGGCGGCCCCAACTGCAACATGTGCTCTCCATGAAGGAGAACACGCTTTGTAGGCCAAACCCATGCTGTATGCATGCCATTGCAGGCCTAGACCTTGATGCCTGCAGGAGCTCAGGAGCTTCAGCTGCGTAGCAAAAGACAGGAAGGATTCTACAGGGCTCCAATGGTATTTGCTGGTAGTGGCAGGCAGCCAATCCCTGCTGTGATAGGGCCAATGTTGTGATTCGCTAGTGGCAGCATAAGGCAACCTATCACAGGCGGCGCAGGGGGTGTGTTGCCGGGCTGGCTTAAGGTGTCCATATACTGGCTTGAGTGCCCCTGTTTGTCATTCTTCTTCCTGCTGCTTCAATAAATTCTTTTGAGCTGAACCCAGGGCTCGGGTCAGGCTTGAACCCACCTACACTTCAGCCTTGTATAAAGAAACCCTAGCAATTTGCATATTGTTTTCTAAGAGCCTTTTAAAAATGTGAACCCTGCATCCGAGTTGATATATTATACAGGCAAGGCATAAGAGGAAATGGCCAAGAAATATTCCAGATATTTTTCTTTTAAACTGATCCATTGGCAGCATAGGGTTTTAGTCTTGTTAAGGGTGAGGAGTGCTCAGCTTGAACTATAAATCAAGATATTAATAAAGATAATCTTCAATAGAATTGCCACTTGGCCAGTTTCTGCATAATAACTAACCAGCTCAGCCGGTTTGTCTCTCTGTCTCTCCTCCTCCCTGCTACTGGCCTGGCCTGGCCTGGGTTTTCTTTTTAATAGCTTGTTTCAGTACTGGACAGTAGGCATGCATTAAAATGAAATTATTTCCCACCTGCACTAATGACCTGTGGTAACAGCCTTATTTGCTCTGCTAAAGAGGAACCACCTGCAATCAGTTTTTCCATTACATATAACTGATAAATGTTGGGAGTATGCACAGACCCTGAGATTCGCTTTGCATTTGTGCATTTTAAAAAATTCCAGTTGATTTCTGAGTCTCTCTTTGTACTCCCTCGATTTGAATTTCACATCCTGTGTAAAACAAAGCCCTGTACTTCTCCCATTTATTATACAGTAGCACCTTGGCTTACATTACCCTCTGGTAACGTAAACTTCAGGTTGCGAAAGCAGCAACCCCGGAAGTGTTTTGCTGTGCATGCATGCCTAGAAGTGCTCTACCATGCTGCGCACATGCGCAGAAGCAGTCTACCACCGCATGCACAGAAGCGAACCCTCCACTTGCGGAAACTTCAGGATCCGACCGGAGCTCTGGAACAGATCCTGTCCGCAACCAGAGGTACCGCTGTTATGGGGAATAAAATAGCAGCTCTTTCCCATTGAAGCCAAAATGGATTAACTCTAGGAGCCAGAGTACCTTCAGAGTGGATTAAGTTTGCCAAATTGTAGACAAATAGGTCCAGACTTTTTGTGGAAATACAGTGGTTCCTTGGTTTTGAGCATCTCGGAAGTCGAATGTTTCAGTTTTCGAACACCGAAAACCCAGAAGTAAAAGCTTCCGTTTTCAAATGCACCTCTGAAATGAACGGCTTATGCTGAGTGCTTCACAATTTTCTCAATTAAATTTGCAGACCGCCCCTTGTGCCTCAGTTTTCAAACGTTTTGGAAGTCGAACGGTCTTCTGGAATGGATTATGTTTGAAAACTGAGGTACCATTGTGAAAGGAAATTCACTTTTCTCTTTGCGGAGGCTAAGCAGGTCTGGGACTAGTTAGTGCCTGGGAACAACATGAACACCACCTTGGGTTCCATGATGGATGAAAGACACACACACAGACACACCTTTTCTCTTCCTATGATAGGATCATCTTCACCGTGTTGCGTGTGAGCACTTATGTGCCTTCAGAGGTATTCCTTGGCAGTAGGCAGACCCAGTGAAATTGATCCTACCTGTACTATACATTTAAAGCAGCATCATGTCCCTTGAAACAGTCACAGTTCCCCCACTGTAGTTTGTTAAGACAGCTGAGAGTTGTTAGAAGGCCCCTATGCCCCTCACTGAGTTCTCTGGGAAGAGGGATTGACTATTAAACCATTCTGGGAATTGTAGTTCTGTGGGGGCAATAAGGGTTTCTTAACAACTCTTAGCACCCTTAACAAGCTATACTTCCTGGTATTCTTTGTGGCAAGCCACGGCTGTTTAAAGGTGCATAATACTGCTTTAAATGCACAGTGTAGGTGGGGCCTAGATTGTGGCATGTTCTTGGTTGTGGTGTGTGTGTGTGTGTGTGGTGTCAACAACTGTTCCTTCAGTTTGCAGATTTGCCCATGACTGCCCCCTCCCCAGTTGGCAGCCCCTTGATCAAAGGAATCAAGATTTGTGTGCTTTGTAAACACTGTTGATCCCCTTTCCTTTTGTTTAAAAATATGTACCGTGGAGAAGCTTAAGTGCCCCCCCTCCCCTTTGATATCCTACTCTGAATCTAAAAATAGACATACAATGCCATTGGGGAAATATAATTGTAGGCTTATTATGCAATTATCTCTGGCCCAACTTAATTTTCATCTTGAATAACAAGCCCATTGTATTCTTTGCAGGGATCTTCTTTCCAAAGACTACACTGAGACCCATTACTCCCCTGATGGCAGAGAAATTACAACAAGCCCAGATGTTGAGGTAAAGGCCAGAGCATCTCGTTGTAAATGTCGTGAGACGGGCGGGTTGGGGTGCACGGCTATAAGTGAGACTCTCAAAGAAAGGTGGCTTGCAAACGCATGAGGATCCACTGAGCTAGACCAGGGATGGATGGATCAGTCTATTTCTGACCCACCTCATCTTTGCACCTCATTTTCATCACTCTCCCACTCCCTCCCAGTCTGCCCAGCAGCCCTGCTAGTGGGAGGGCACATACACAGCACCACCCCTCTCAGCTGGTTGCTCCTTTGACAGATGCTGTTTTTATGTCCTCACTTGACACTACTGCTGAGTGGATGCAGCTGACCATTCATTTTTGTCATATTTCTGCATTTGATGTATGGTGCAGTTCTCTTTTATCACTTGGCACGATGACAAAGCCCAAAGATGTTATCATGGTGCACTCAATGTGTGGTGGAATTCTCCTTACATGTAACTTCTGTGTGCCATTGTTTGTTTGTTTGTTTGTTTGTTTGTTTGTTTGATTGTATATCTGAGCAAACCTAAACACAGATATACCTGTAGATCTCAGGCTGGTTCACAACCTAAAATGTTGCATGTAATTTGTGTTTTGTGGCTAGTGCTTTAATGATGGCTGTGGGGTGTGTGCGCATTGTTCCCATGTGGGCGCCAGTGAACATTTGAAAGCATCTCACGCAGGTGATGCAACATATCTGTTTTCTGTTGCTACCTGTTCAGGGAGGACTGAACCAATAGGTTAAAATTACAAGAAAGGGGATTTCAGCTAGACCAAGCATGTCCAAAGTCCGTTTCGGTGGCCTAATCCAGCCCCTGTGGCAGTTTATTTCCTGTTTATAATCTTAAAAAAGCTCAACAACTCCAACCCTAAAAAAAGCCCAACAACTTCAATCCTAAAAAAGGTCAATAACTTTGCTCGGCCCCAACAGCCCTTCACTTCATCAAATCTGGCCCTCTTTGAAAAAAGTTTGGACACCACTAAGCTAGACATTAGGAAGGACTTCCTGATGGCATGAGCATTTTACAGTGGAACAGATTGCCTTGGAAAATGATGGACTCCCTGGTTTTTTTTAGTTGGCAGATAGATGACTATTGTAGCAGTGGATTTCCTGTATTAGCAGTGGGTTGAACTAGATGAGCTCTGAGATCCCTTTGAACTCTGTGATTCTGTGCTTTGAAATGGTATCAGTGTGTGGGCGAATGGCATGTCTGAGGGTTCATTCTGCAGATCTTGTTGTGTAGCCGTATTGTTGACCTCCAGGAAGGCAAGTTTGGTGGGAAGAACGGCTTGTAACCTGAACAGAATGTCCCACAGTCCCTCTGCTTTGATTGCCTGCCCTTCCCCAGAACTTGTTAGTTTCTCTCAGAGACGGTTTGCAGTCAGCTGTGCTCTCAGTGGACTGATCTTCTGTTCTTCCAAATAGCTATGGAGTTATGAGCTGTAACAGCCCATTTGTTTGAAAGTCAGTGTAACCAACATCTTTTATCATTTGCTTTCTGTCTGTGATGTTTCTCTTTGTTATCAACATTAGATTTAGAACAGTTTTGACCCAGCTCTGTTTGAGGGCAAGTATTGGCATACAATATCTTACTCATAATCAGCACTGTATTTGGTACTGTTTAATTTTAATTTCTGTGAGAAAACTTTTTTTAATCTTCTTTGATGTGACCTGTGGGTACATGGCAGCTTGTGTTTGTCTTTTAAACTCCACATTGCAGAAGCTCAATAAAAATGCCTTGATGTGCATCTGCATGAAAATGCTGAGTCAATAGCAGTACAATCCTAGGCATGTCTATTCAGAAATAAGCACCACTGACTTTAATGGGGCTTACTTCCAGGTAAGTAGGTAGAGGGTTGCAGCATCATTCAATTTACTACAAAGGTCTTGCAATGCAACAAAGAAGGCATTTGCACACCAGAAGCGAAACCCAAAGACCTTGAATTCGCACTGCCTCTCATTGTCTTTCCAATCCCTCCCTTCTCCCTCGTAAGTACCCTTTGGCTCACACATAATGCTAAACCATGGTTTGTTAAAGTATGGTTTAATAGACCATGACTTAGTGTTATGTGAGACTTCTGCTGGCTGGCTTAACTATGGTTTGTTTACTGCCAAGAAACCTGAAGTGTTTGTTGTTGACTTACAAACCTTGGGTTCTAGTCAATTAACTTTTACTCAGAGCAGACCTATTGAAATTAATACTCATTCCAAACTTTGGTACATTGATGTAAATGCGCCTACTCTGAATCAATGTTAGTGGCATACAACCATTTGATTTAACTGTGTCACATGTGAAATCAGCGGCTTTCTTTAATCATGGTTTGGATGGTCACCAAGCTGCGAAGCAAAAGTAATTTTTTTTAAAATCTGCACTCAGCTAGATTGGTGAAGAAAAACTGTTTTATATGCATTGTATATGTGATATAACACTGCAACACTAGATGGCACTGTGGAGTCCTGTCTTTCCCTCCCAGATTTCCCTGTATGAGTTTACAACGCGTTTAACTCAATTGCTTCTTTGACGTGTCTAGATCCAGCCTCTGTGGGACAACTCATAGTTAACACATAGTTTGTTAAACAAACCATGCCTTAATGGTATGTGCAAACTAGGTCAGTATAGGTTTCTTCTGGCTGAGATCTCCTTCAAGTGTAATTTTTACTACTGTTTTTCTCTGGGGGAAAAGATCCCATTTCTGAAAATGTATACAGTGGTACCTCGGGTTAAGAACTTAATTTGTTCCAGAAGTCTGTTCTTAACCTGAAACTGTTCTTAACCTGAGGTACCACTTTAGCTAATGGGGCCTCCCACTGCCACCATGCCGCCAGACAACGATTTCCGTTCTCATCCTGAAGCAAAAGTTCTTAACCCGAGATAATATTTCTGGGTTAGCAGAGTCTTTAACCTGAAGCGTCTGTAACCTGAAGTGTCTGTAACCCGAGGTACCACTGTATGTTGTGGGCTTCATGTCCTGCCTTCTTATGTTCCTATTGCCTTTAATAAGTCCTGCTTGTGAACTTCCCAGAGGACTCTGGACTAGATGGATCTTTAGTTTGATTCAGGAGGGCTCTTCTTATTTTCTTATGTTTGATTTCAGAAGGTGCCACTGCTGAGCAAACATAAATACAGATTTACAATTCACACCACAAAAGGATTAGAGATTAGTGCACACTAAGTATAGGTCTGACTACAACAGAGTTATTGCCTCAAATGTTTGCCTTCAAGTAGAACTAGCTGAGAGCTGTTCTAAGCCATTGATGGAGTGAACATATGTACGTAACAGGCGGAAACATAGGAAGCACATGGCCACAGACAAATGATGTGAAGGTACACAATGGAACAACCTTGCTGAACCTAAGTAGCTTTGGATCTTTCTAAAACCTGCATGAGAGAGTGCCTAGAAATGCTCTGCATACAGAGTTAGACCTAAAATGATCCATACTGAGCCACAAGACTGTGTGACTTCCAGCCTTTGGCTTCATTGGATGGTTCTAGTATTGCGAGAGACGGAGGGGAATGTCTCCTGCACACCAAACATAATCTTGTACACCTCTATCACCTCCCACACTTGCTCACCTTTCCCCCATAAATGAAGCCCTCGCCAACTCATATAGTTATTTCCCTATCCCCTATCAAATTACACTAATTTGTGTAACTATCTGGAACAAACCTTTTCTCATAAAAGAAATATTTGTCCTGCTCAGAGGTTGATGGGTGTCACCTGAACCTTCTAGAATTCCCAGCGAAAAAAGGCATGGAGCTGCTTGAGTCACATGCCTTAAGAAAATGGAGATATTCGTTTCCAAAGGTTATACCTCAGCAGGCATCCCTCATAGCAGATGTTTTACAGGTTATTCCAGATGCTTTCCTTGGACCATGATAATGAGTTACTCAGTTATAGGCACAAAAGCAGTCACTGTGTCAAGTTCCCTGAGAATAAATAACTAACTGCATGTTCTAGCAGTTCCTGTTTCCAGCATGTGAAACTGGTTGTTTTTAGCCTTGTGTTCACTGTCATGTTTCCTACAATGAACAACTCTAATAATACACTAAAAAGGTTTTTTTAAAAAATATAAACTATTATATGGTCAAAATCAAACCAGATTTTATTTAACTGCATTTAGGGTATAATCCTGTGCCTCCTGGGAAGGCATTTCAGCAACTATAGGAGAGAGCAGATCTCCCTCACATAGGGTTGGGGGAGAAATCCAATTCAATTTCCAATTAAAGGTGAATCTACTTATTTTTATTTAATTTTATTTATTAAATTTATATACTACCCTTCATCCAAAGATCTCGGGGGGTTCAAAAGATAAAAATACAAAAATAAAAGGACAAATAAATAGTTAGAATAAGAACAAAACAATACCAACACATTTTAGAATATTAATCAGCCAAAGGCCTGGTCGACAGGGGCGTACAAAGGGGTGTGTGGTGGGGGCGGTTCGCCCCGGGTGCCAGCCCAGATTGGCCCCCCACCAGGGGGATCGCACCACCGCACCGCAATCGGACCCCCACTGGGAGGATCACGCCACTGCGCTGTGATCGGATCCCCCCCTTGGATGGATCGCCATGCCCCGCTGCTCTGGGTGCAGGAGCAGCTAGCTCCGCCACTACTGGTTGAAAAAGAATGTTTTTACCTGGTGCCTAAAGGTGCATACCATCCATTGGCGGGGGGGGGGGAGCGGGACATCTGTGCACTCTTTCTGTCCCCCCCCATCCGCATGGTCTTTCTCCCACCCCACCCTGCCCAAGCCGTATGCTCTGTTTGCCACCACCCCAACTCCTGATCCATATGCTCTTTCTCCAACCACCCAATCCGCACATTCTTCCCGCTGCCCAATCTTCGTGCCACAACGGCCTCTTCTCACCACAGCCTTACCTTGGCCGGCTCTTTCTCTGCTGCCCCTGCTGCCACATCTAGGGCCTGGCCTTCTTGTGGCCTGCTTGGCTTCTCTGCAGCCACCAGAAGAGGTGCACCTGCCTCCGGAAGTGTGCTTCCAAATGCTCTGCACCCAGTTCTGAGAATATGGCGGCACATGCTGGATGAGGCCAAGGTCACCCATGTGGGCTGGCACACCCATGAGGCAGGGTAAAGCTGCTGCCTTGGCTGGCGGAAGCCCCTGTGGTGGTGCCCCTATGGGCGCTGTGCATATACTGCCGCTTCTAAGGTAAAGGTAAAGGACCCCTGGATGGTTAAGTCCAGTCAAAGGTCACTAAGCAGTGTGGCGCTCATCTCGCTTTCAGGCCAAGGGAGCTGGCGTTTGTCCACAGACAGCTTTCTGGGTCATGTGGCCAGCATGACTCAACCACTTCTGGAGCAACGGGACACTGTGACGGAACCCAGAGTGCATAGAAATGCCATTTACCTTCCCGCCACAGCGGTACCTATTTATCTACTTGCACTGGCATGCTTTTGAACTACAGTCAAACCTTGGTTGTCCGATATAATCCATTCAGGAAGACCATTCAACTACTGAAACTTTTGGCAACTGAGGCGCAGCTTCTGATTGGTTGTAAGAGCTTCTTGCACTCAAGCGGAAGCCGCTTCGGCCATTTGAGTTCTGAGTAACGTTCGAAAACCAGAACACTTATTCCGGGTTTTGGGAGCTGAAATGTTCGAGAACGGAGCCGTTTGGGAACCAAGGTTTGACTGCGCTAGGTTGGTTGCCACCTCTGCCACCAGCATAGAACTGGTGCTGGCATTGGGGCAAAACCTGCCACTGCTGCTGCTTTGCAACCAAGTAAGGGATGCTTTGGTGGGGGTGGGGTGGCAAGGCAGGGTGGCACTTTCCCATTTCACCTGATGCACCCCCCTACCATCCTGTTGTCATGGTGGCCAGCCAGATTTCTTATGGGGAAGATGCATGCAGGACCTGAGCATAACTCTGCTCTCCCTGTAATGTTTCTGCATCCAACAGTGAAGGTAAAGGGACCCCTGACTGTTAAGTCCAGTTGCGGACGGCTCTGGGGTTGCAGCACTCATCTCGCTTTATTGGCCAAGGGAGCCGGCGTTTGTCCACAGACAGCTTCTGGGTCATGTGGCCAGCATGACTAAGCCGCTACTGGCGAACCAGAGCAGCGCACGGAAACGCCATTTACCTTCCCACCAGAGTATTTATCTACTTGCACTTTGACGTGCTTTCGAACTGCCAGGTTGGCAGGAGCAGGGACCGAGCAACGGGAGCTCACCCCGTCACAGGGATTCGAACCACCAACCTTCTGATCGGCAAGTCCTAGGCTCTGTGGTTTAACCCACAGCGCTACCTGCGTCCCAATGAAGTCCCATTGAAGGTGGAACAACACAATTGTGGCCTTGTGCTTTCCCCTTTAATAGGAATCAGTGGGAGGGAATTGGAACAGAGCAGAACAAGTAAGCACTGGAAAGACCATGCAGATGCCAACTTTTGCTGTGGCAGGCTTGGATACCGTGGTTCCTCCACCACAGATCCTCACGGATTGTCTTGCCATTGTTTCTGATGGTAGGTCATGGGGAGGGAGTATAGCTTAGGGACAGATGACACGTTTAGCATGCTAAAAATCCTTGGTTCAATTCCTGGCATCTTTGGGATGAATGATGAAGTCTATCTTACTAATGCCATAGTGTAGGCCTGATTTGCTGACAAAGTTTTTATGACAGCTTCCAGCAAATGTATAAAGCAGAACGGCAAGCATTTTAAAAAATATTGCCTAAACATTAGACAGGATGAACAATAGTGAGCAAAGAACTCTTACTGGCATTGTCTATGAATTAGGGATTACAGGAATGTGGGAAATTCCCTGTGGCAATGTTGTACATGTTCTGTCTTTCTGTTCATTAAGTAAGAATTACACGTGACAAGTTCTCTATTTTTAACTATTGTCTTAACTGTGGTCAGCAAAGTTCTTCTTTGACATCCTCACATGATGCGCAGTCAAGCTGCTGTTAAGCCAAATATGCTGTAGGGAGCAAAAGACTGTTCACTGGATGGCAGCTATTGTGGGATAATGTGAGGTCTTTGACTGGGCCAGCATTTGTTGCTGCTGACACTAGCAATGTGTAAAACCTGCCCTTAAATTCTGTGGCTGTTCCAGCCTTTTTGCATACTTGCATTGCACTTTACAGAGACTTTTTAGGGGAAATTGGTGCTTCACAATTCAGTCACAATGCATTTAGAGGATTACATTCTTCCACATGAATCTGTTTACCCACTAGCTTGATAGACCTTTCTCCAGGTGCTCCTAACTTTGGAGTTTAGGCAAGTGGCCAGTAGGGAGAGGGGAGGGGGCCTCTTCACTGGGCCTAGTGACCTTTCGGGTCACCTCCAAACATCAACTTTCAGCAGGGAGGGGAAAGAACTCTGATGTTGTGTGAAGTTTGCAGTTGCCCCTACTTCCTCTGCAAGAAGATCAAAGGGAAATATCTCCAGACTTTAGTACTTTGCACAAAACTGGAAAAAGTAACCCATGCATTTTGCAATTGCTATTGCAATTGCATCCCAAATATGACATGCATGTCTTCTGACGTTTGAGGCATTTAGATAGTTGTTAGGCAGGGTGTGCAGCTCTGATATTCATTGCATTTACCGGTATTTGCATTCACTGAGTTCTTTTTGCTTTTGACACAGTCAGGAGAGAATAAGAGTGTTGGAGAACTTTCTTTTACAACTTTGTAAAACAACAACAACAACAACAACACATTTTCTCCATAGAGAAAATAGTGAGAAGAGTTGTAAAAAAATTTTTTTTTAATGAATATATATCTTTGCTAACATTCTAAGTATTGGTGTTGACCTTTAAAGTCCTAAATTGCTTCAGCTCTGTATATCTGAAGAAGTATCTCCACCACCATTGTTCAGTCCAGACACTGAGGTTCATCTCTGAGGGCCTTCTGGAAGTTCCCTCACTGAGAGAAGTGAAGTTACAGGGAACCAGACAGAGGGCCTATTCTGTAGCTTCACCCGCCTTACGGAATGTCGTCCCATTAGATGTCAAATAAATAAACAATTTTATGACTTTCTATGGACATCTGAAAGCAGATCTGTATCCAGAAGCTTTTAATGTTTGATGTTTTCTTAATCTGTTGGAAGCATTCTTCTTCCTCTTCTTCTTCTTCTTCTTCTTCTTCTTCTTCTTCTTCTTCTTGAAATAGCTTTGTGTGTGTTTGTGTTAAGGGTGTGTGATTATGCAGCAGTCCAGCCCTTTCCACTTTTGCATCTGGTCCCATCCACTACTGGGAGGCGGCCCCTGACAGCTTTCCACTGGAGTAATGCGGCCCCTGGTTTGAAAAGGTCCTCCATCCCTACACTATGCAATCCTGTCTCAGTTGTACAATGCTGTTCCTGCTCATGTCCTTCCTCTCCTTCCTGCCACCTCCCAGATACTTGTCCACAACAGCATACTGTATGTGTGCTTTTCACAGCAGGAGTGCAAAATTGCAGATATTCATGGCTATCATGTCATGTCATATTATGTCATCATATGATATAATGTAACTTCCCATCATACTATGCCATATATGTCATGACTTTTTAGATTGCTTTGGCAAAAGTCAGTGGAAGTTCATGGGAGGCTTTCACACATTTTACTGGGTGTATAAGGAGGCTTCTTTAGATGTAGCTTTCGAGTTTGTCACTAGCTTCATAGCAATGTTTTATTGCAGTCGAGCTTGAATGGGAAAACAAAGAAAATGGCAGCCCTATGCCAACAGGGCATGCAGATAAGTGGTGGGAAATCTGAACCAGCTGGATCTGCCAGTTTTAAAGCTGCTTTGTGGTTAGCAGTCAGCCAGTAATTCCCTTGGACCCTGGGTGATTAAGCTTCCTGTTTTTAGAGGGAAGAACTCAAACCCATGGCTTCAAGTTACAAGAAAGGATATTCTGACTAAACATGTATGCTCCCAGTATGTTTCCGAGCACAATTCAAAGTGTTGGTGCTGACCTTTAAAGCCCTAAACGGCCTCGGTCCAGTATACCTGAAGGAGCGTCTCCACCCCCATCGTTCTGCCCGGATGCTGAGGTCTGGCGCCGAGGGCCTTCTGGTGGTTCTCTCATTGCGAGAAGCAAAGCTACAGGGAACCAGGCAGAGGGCCTTCTTGGTTGTGGCGCCCGCCCTGTGGAACGCCCTCCCACCAGATGTCAAAGAGATAAACAACTACCTGACATTCAGAAGACATCTGAAGGCAGCTCTATTTAGGGAAGTTTTTAATGTGTGACATTTTAGTGTATTTTTGGTCTTTGTTGGATGCCGCCCAGAGTGGCTGGGGAAACCCAGTCAGATGGGTGGGGTACAAATAATAAATTATTATTATTATTATTATTATTATTATTATTATTATTATTATTGAAAAAGCTTTCTGAGGGTGAGAGCTGTTAAAAACAACAACAAAAAAACAGTGTAATGGTCTCCCTCGGGAGGTTGTGGACCTTCCTTGGAGGTTTTTATGCAGAGGTTGGATGGCCATCTGTCAGGGATACTTTAGCTCAGATTCCTGTATTGAAGGGGTTGGGCTAGATGACCCTTGGGGTACCTTCCAACTCTACAGTTCTATGAGTCTGTCAGTGTGCTTCTCTGTCTCTCCATACAGGACCACTGCTATTATGAAGGTTACGTCCAAAATGATACTGACTCTACAGCAAGCATCAGTGCATGTCGTGGGTTGAGGTAAGATGGGTCATTGCCATTTCTTGACATTGTTTTTGTTTATACTCTGATAACTCTTTGGAGCTATATCTGATGGGGGCAGGATCAGAGGGGGGGGGGATGATTTCTTCAGGAATGCCTTGTTGGGTGGAACATGGTAGCTACTTTCTACCAGGTCAGATGATTTGTCCATCTAGTCCAATATTGTCTGCTCCAACTGGCAGAAGCAGTTGCAGAAGTTTTCCCCAATTCTTTCAAAACTGGAAATGCAAAGGATCGAACCCGAGACCTTCTGCTTGCTATGGTCCTTCCCAGCCACAATGACAATTAAATGTAGATATAGAAGAGCATAAGAATCTGCCTTCTTCCAGGTTGGTAGAAGCCCAATATTCTCTATGCTGACCGGCAACAGCAGAATTATTCCCTCTCACCTGTTACCTGATCTTTCCTTAACTGGACAAGCCAGTGATTGAACCTGGGGCCTTCTCTGTGCCCTGCCACTGAGCTATGGTCACTCTTAGATGAGTCTATGTGTATTTTCCAGATCTTCTATCCATGAGTTGTGATATTATCCATGGCTTGAACCAGAAACCTCATGCTCTCAGGCGGGGATTTAGCCCAATGAGCTACCCAGGACTGCTGTTTGTTCTTGGTTCCCAGGTCCATTTTTATGCAAGGGAAGGTTGCACAACATCCACTTCTCAAAGCTGTGGACTGGTATGATATAAATATTAGGAATCTGGCCACCTTAAGAACGTAAGAGGAACCCTGTTGGATCAGACTGAAGGTTGATCTAGTCCAGCATTCTGTCCATGCAACAGTGGTCAACCAGTTGCCTCTTGGGAAGCCCCCAAATAGGATTTGAACACAATAGGACTCTTCCTGTAGCATGGCTATCAAAGGAATATTCGTAACTTGCAGGGATGCTAGGTTGGTTAGGAGAGGCATGTACTTCAACTCTGAATTGTGACCTCGCCCCCTTAAGGCCTGATGCGACAGCAGCCTGACTTGGATGTTGCAGGAGAAACAGGCTGCGTGCACACCATACATTTAAAGCTTAACCAGGCAATCTGAGTGAAGGAATTGTGATCCTTATTTCAATTCTGGTCTTGGAAATAAGTAACAGTTTATGCATTCCTACATAAAACAGTTGATTTGGTAGGTATAACATTGGGTGCAGGAAGCTAGAGCAGGAGAGATGTGAGTAAATACAGGAAAATAAGATCCAATGTGGTTTCAAGGGGAATTTAGAGTAGAGGAAATGGCTTAGTAGTTGATCTTCATCAACTTATTTTGAAGCGGTCTTCTCATGTTTTCCAGAGGGTATTTCAAGAGTGGTGGCGAGAGGTATCTTATCGAGCCTCTGAAGCTCTCAGACAGTGAAGCACATGCAGTCTTCAAATATGATAGCCTAGAAAAGGATGAGACCCCCAAGATCTGTGGGGTAACCAACACTACTTGGCAATCAGAAAACCCCACCAGAAAGACCTCCAGGATGAGCACAAGCGCAGAAGTAAGTGGGGCATAGTGGATGGACAGTGGGTTGCATTCATTCCCAACATTTTAAATTGCACTGTTTGTTTTCAAATGAGTGAATAACTGCAAATGTATTTAAATTTAGTAAATTAATAATTGATTCATGTTAAAAAACAGATTACTATCCCATCCGCTCTTACAAAATCTTAAATCAGCTGCTAGGCTTAGAAATAGTAGTCAGGTGTTTTTGCCCAAGAGAGGAGTGTGGGAGAAAAGCTTGGTTAAGAATAAATAATGCAATAAATAAATAAATAAATAAATTCTCTCTTGAGTTATTTCTGGAAGTCTGGCTCGGTGATGGCAATTAAATTCCATTGGTGTTTGAAAGAAAATAAACCTAGTTTTTATCTGAAAGTTTGTCACATGCGAACCAGATGACAGTTTTGCAGAGCTGGCAGAAAAAGTGTCATTGACATATGATGGCAAACACTGACATGTTCAGTGCTGTTGAGGCTGGAAATTGGGAGAAAGGGCTAAGAGACAGTTAATACTTGCATAGTGACTTGTGCAAATTAAATTCATAGTTCTGCTTCTACAAATATTAGCCTGACCACAAATGCAAGATAACGTGCAATGTAGAGCTCAGACCAAAATTGAGCTAAGCCATACTACTTGGATGTGGATTAATATTGAGATGTAAGTTTTATTTGTATAGTTGTGCATATTTTCTGCTACTGTATAGAGATGGGTATGTCCTCCTCAGATCACCTTACATTATTTCAGAAATTATCTTAGCTTTTGTAAAAACTAATATATATATATATATATGGGTAGCCACTGTTTCAGTCCAGTAATTCGTTTCATAATGCAAGTCCTGAAAAATGGAATCTTTACATTCTGTACATTCAAAGATTTTAACAAGCTCTCTAACCTTATAAATGTCTTATCACACACAGCCAGCATTACCCAAGGTTTATGTGCTTTAACCAGACTATAAAACAGCAATCCTTAGTTTATCAGACGATCCAATGTTCCTGTGAACCAGGGCTTTATAATGGGCTGCCAGACCCAAAATAGGCAGCTGAAGGGAGATCAGAAATAACATTTAGGCAGTGAAAAAATCCAAGTCATGCAAAAGTTAAATTATGTTAGGTGATCTAAAAAGTGAGTGATGGCCATGTAAAAGAGTAAATTAAATGGACCAGGCTCCCCTACAATCCCAGACCTTGATCAATCATACACGTTTTTCTTCCTCCCAAATACACTTCCCATAAATACGATTGCTACTCTTTACTAAGTAGTCACCAATGTTTCTAAAATGACGCAAAAACAATTTTAGAACTTGGAGACCCCTTTCCCAACAAGGCATGCGAAGTTGTGATGGTTCTCATCCTGGAGAAGAGTTCTCATCCTGGAGAAGAGTGACTAGTGGGGTGCCACAGGGTTCTGTCTTGGGCCCGGTCTTATTCAACATCTTTATCAACGACTTAGATGATGGACTCAAGGGCATCCTGATCAAATTTGCAGATGACACCAAACTGGGAGGGGTGGCTAACACCCCAGAGGACAGGATCACACTTCAAAACGACCTTGACAGATTAGAGAACTGGGCAAAAACAAACAAGATGAATTTTAACAGGGAGAAATGTAAAGTATTGCACTTGGGCAAAAAAAATGAGAGGCACAAATACAAGATGGGTGACACCTGGCTTGAGAGCAGTACATGTGAAAAGGATCTAGGAGTCTTGGTTGACCACAAACTTGACATGAGCCAACAGTGTGACGCGGCAGCTAAAAAAGCCAATGCAATTCTGGGCTGCATCAATAGGAGTATAGCATCTAGATCAAGGGAAGTAATAGTGCCACTGTATTCTGCTCTGGTCAGACCACACCTGGAGTACTGTGTCCAGTTCTGGGCACCACAATTCAAGAGGGACACTGACAAACTGGAACGTGTCCAGAGGAGGGCAACCAAAATGGTCAAAGGCCTGGAAACGATGCCTTATGAAGAACGGCTAAGGGAGCTGGGCATGTTTAGCCTGCAGAAGAGGAGGTTAAGGGGTGATATGATAGCCATGTTCAAATATATAAAAGGATGTCACATAGAGGAGGGAGAAAGGTTGTTTTCTGCTGCTCCAGAGAAGCGGACACGGAGCAATGGATCCAAACTACAAGAAAGAAGATTCCACCTAAACATTAGGAAGAACTTCCTGACAGTAAGAGCTGTTCGACAGTGGAATTTGCTGCCAAGGAGTGTGGTGGAGTCTCCTACTTTGGAGGTCTTTAAGCAGAGGCTTGACAACCATATGTCAGGAGTGCTCTGATGGTGTTTCCTGCTTGGCAGGGGGTTGGACTCGATGGCCCTTGTGGTCTCTTCCAACTCTATGATTCTATGATTCTATGATTCTATGATTCCAGCCAATATGAGGTTCTTCACAGGGACTTTATAAGTGAAATATTTAAAAAGAGAGAACTCTACCATTTAGATTTATGTAGAACTGTAATGGGAATCAGCCACATATTGACCTCAAAGTGGTACTTAGGAAGTTAGTATTCACAACTCTCCCAAGACTCTCTTCACTCTTGGTGTCAAATTCTCAGCTCTGAGGATTTTCTGAGCAAGAAACCATGTATGCACACACACACAAAAACAAGCAGGTGTGTTGTAGTGATGCATGCACTGAGAGTGAATTATAATCACATTCCACTGGACACTTCAACATTTTCCTTTTATAATAATAATAATTTATTATTTATACCCTGCCCATCTGTCTGGGTTTCCCCAGCCACTCTGGGGAAAACCCTTTTAAACAACCCTGCCATGAACTTTGTGTGGAAACTCTGACCAATCTCAATTTTCTTGTTCCCTTTAGAAGCAGGCATACCTGAAGGCCAGGAAATATGTTGAACTTTACATAGCTGTAGACTACACAGTGGTAAGTATCCCAAGGAATGCTTTTCTTCTTAGTTCTTTTGAAGCCTTCGCTTTACAATAAGGTTACCAGATTTTTTTCAATGAATCCGGGGACACACTTCAACTTCCTACTAAATAGATGGATTTTGTCAGGGGAGTGATTTGTAAATCTGGGGACTGTTCCCGGGAAACGGGGACATCTGATAACCTTACTTTACAGGGGGAGCACTGCAGTATGTGAACTGCCCTGTTAGACCAGAGCAAAGCGCAAGCTTCCCTCTAGTCTTGCATTTGCCGCTTCCAGTCGAATATCTCTGAGAAGCTCACAAAGAGAGCATGAAGGTGATGGCCTTATATTGTTATTTGCCCGCAGCTTCTTATATTTAGATGTGTATTTCTTCTCAACATGGAGAATACATTTAGCTATAATGCATAATAGTCAATGACTGAACCAGTTTTCCATCTTTTTCCTCAGTGGTAGCAAGCTCCACAAGATAAACCCTATTTCACTATTCTTTGCTCCTCTGCCCATACTTGAGGTTGTGCTCACCCCCCTCATGTGTACACAAACAGTGTTAACTTCTGAAATAATAATAATATCAAAGGAGGTGGTGGAAGGTCTCTCCAATTACAGATTTGGTGTTCTGCTAACGCTTTTACAAAAGGGAACAGCTGGTCTTGTGAAAAATTAGAGGAAATTGATATTGTGCTGATGTCATTTAATGATGCCATTTGTTGTTACTTCCTTCTAACCACGGTGACACCATTTCACTACCATATATAGCTACAGCCTTGGAGGTGATGCTTCTTGCAAGAATGGAAAAAAGGCATTTGAATGAACAAAGTTTACTGTGTTTCCAGTCTACTGTAAAGTCCCTGCACAATTTCCCTTATTTAATGAGAAGCAGCTAACCGCAATTACTGAGAAGCAGCTAACCTCATCAGTTTCATTATCATTCAATGAGTTTTCAGTGAAATCCAGAACTTAATAAGGAAGATGCAAACCTGATCTTTGTCCTGCAAATATTTATCTGCATGTTACTGGGGACAGTAGACGCAGCCACACTATGCATTCAGTTTAATTTAAACCAGTTTCCAATATCTTTAATTTCCCTGAGTTGGAGACCATTAGTAGTTGGGAGGAAGGGTGAGATATTAGATAGATGATAGACAGACAGATAGATAGAGAGATAGAGAGATAGATGATAGATAGATGATAGATAGATAGATAGATAGATGATAGATAGATAGATGATAGACAGATAGATATAGATAGCTAGATAGATGATAGGCAATATGGACAATTTTAATTTTTTTAACCCAAGGGGATTTTTTAATTTACATAATTTGGGGAACTTTACAGTTTAAAGTAACACCTTGCATTTCATGTTTTTGTTCAACAAATTCTTGAAATGCGTTGGGCTTTGTTGGTTTTTTAATGTGCACGTAAGTGACATTGCAATGGTCATTAGCTATACACAATAAAAACCTGACCTACAGACTGACAGATAAAGGAATTTTTGTCCTTTGTATAAGGTACTACAGAATGCCAATTTCACAGAAAAAACAACAGTGAACTCCCACCCCAAATTACATAGAATCATAGAACTGTAGTGTTGGAAGGGACCCCGTGGGCAAATCTAGTCCAACCCTCTGCAATGCAGGAATCTTTTGCCTGCCATGGGGCTTGAACCCACGACATTGGAATCTCATAAGTTAAGAATCCTAATACATAGACACCAACAAAAGGTAACCAGTGCTTTTTTTCTGGGGGATACAGGAGTTCGCATACCCCTAAACATTTTGTGAATCTAAGTTTCGCCTCATTGAGGGGCAGTATTTGAATACGAGTAGGAAAATGAGAGCACCCCTAAACATTTTTTTCACAAAAAAGGGGCTGAAGGTAACTAACACCTCCCCAAGAGAGGCATCCCCAAGGAACTAAAAAAAATTGGGAGGGGCCCTGATGGGCTTCAAGGGTCTGAGAGTGCTCTTGTGCCCACAGGGGCCATGTTGGGGACCCAGGTTTAGGAGGTGAGCTTGTAAGAATCCACTATGAAGAACTTGTCATAGGTTGTAAGTTGTCAAAAAAGCATTTTCTTCCTATATGTAGGTTCACAGATTCTTTTGCTGCAGCAAGGATGAGTTAAATGCCTTCCTCTTTCCCTGTAACCCAGGCATTCCCAACCTGCGGCCCTCAAGATGTTTTGGCCTATAACTCCCATGATCCCTAGCTAACAGGACCAGGCGTCAGGGATGATGGGAATTGTAGTCCGAAACTTCTGGAGGGCCGAAGGTTGGAGGTGCCTGCAGTGTAACCTGTACCCCACTCTGCTCAATCTGTTATTAATACTTTCATCTTTTTCTTTTTGCAGTTCAGGAAGTACAGCCGCAATATGACTGGCATTAGGACAAGAGTATTTGAAATAGTCAATTACATAAACATGGTAAGATATAATGGCAGTGACCCTGAGTGAACAATAGTGAGGTGTAGATATGTTTTTAAATGTTTTAAAACATATGTTTTTAACCATATGTTTTAATATGGTTAGATTGGTCTCAACTAGGGCCAGGGCCTTTTCAGTACTGGCCCCAACTTGGTGGAATGCTCTGTCACAAGAGACTAGGGCCCTGTGGGCCTGCAAGACAGAGCTGTTCCACCTGGCCTTTGGTTTGGACTCAGTCTGACCCTTATGTCTTCCCTCCCCTTATGGTTTTGATTTATGGGCGACTTTTAAAATGAGGCTGCTTTTTAAATTGCATATTAACCTGTATTTTAAATTGTTTTTTTTCCTCCCCCCTATTATGTTTTTACTGTGATTTTATTGGTGTTAGCCGCCCTGAGCCTGGCTCTGGCCGGGGAAAGCGGGGTATAAATAATTTATTATTATTATTATTATTATTATTATTATTATTATTAAAGTCTGCATTAAATTAGCAATGGTCAGAATCCTCTTAGCTTGTTTCGCTCTGATTTTTGCAATTAGTGTTCAAAAACTGGGCATTTAAAATTAGAAGAACATTTCAAATTTCTATACAAGTCACTCAGTTATTCAATGGAAGTTTCTCTCTTATTCAGCAGACTTTTTCATTGCATGTACCTCAAAACTTCTTTAGGTCCATGTGAAGAAATCTTGTTTTACACTCTGAGCTGACAAAATGATGTGAACGCATCTCAGCATTACTAGATGAACAATTTTTGTATTCCTGACCAGGTAGTTTTAGAGCACAGCAACATCACTTATCATAGAGATGGCCACCTTTTGTATTCTTAGGAAAGAAGTGCAGGGCCTAGAAGTATATTTAGGAATGGAGAGAAATTAAATTCAGTTCGCATTTAAAGTGAAACCTTCCTAACAATTACAATATGTGAACCAAAATGTAGCCATCTTTCAAAATTCATACTTCAGGTTTTGCAGTGCTGTTCTCCAGCCAAGGAATGTGTATAGAAATGCATATGTACATTAAAGTGTACATTCAAATGCAAAGAGCAGTGAACACAACATACAAAAATGCATTATATTAGGGAAAATTGCATTGGAAAAATGAGTGTATTAGGCAAAATTGCAGACAAACTTTGTGTATATTCGGAAGAATTTGCAGTAAAATGCTGATGAATTCAGAAACTGATATGGAAATGCAGTTAAATGAATTTAAGATTGGATAATGAGAAACTGAGAGAAGCTGAAATTGACAGATTGGCAGATCCCTAATTTTAATGCCCTCACAAGTGCATAAAACATTTGGGAGTAAGGGTTGCCCACATGTGTTCTTCACTGTAACATTATTTAGAAATATGCATGTTTATATTTTGAAAACAATGTTTATATTTCACATGCATGTTACAATATCTGAAAATGTCATTCAACATGAAGTGTGAATTATCTTTGTTGCCTACAAACTATAATAATTCTTTGCATTCGTTAAAAAACCCACAACTTGATTGAAATTTGATTGTGATACCTACATCTTTGCATGCTGTTGTTCCGTGCTGCTTGTTTGTCATTTTGTTGTTGTTGTTTTGTGCTTTTGTTTGGGGCTTTCAATGGAAATTTTACTTGGTTTCAGGAGTCTGTGGAAGCATTTGTTGATTAACCCTTTCTCTCCCCTTCTCAGCCCAAGCCAACCCCCGCCCCCCCCCAAAAGCACCCCATGGCTGCTTTTAAAGAAAAAAAGACACAAAGAGATAAGAACCTTGGGCTTGCCTCCAACTAAATCCTACAATGAGTAGACCCATTTGAATGAATGACCACAACTTAAGCAACTTTCATCAACTTAAGTGGGTCTACTCTAAGTAGGACTAGTAGTGGATACAATCCTGGAACGTTCGTATTTCTTTTAATGTTGTCCTAACACCCTGGTTGGGCGCTGTGGGCAAAACCTCAGTGAATCATAGAATCATAGAATCCTAGAGTTGGAAGAGACCACAAGGGCCATCGAGTCCAACCCCCTGCCAAGCAGGAAACACCATCAGAGCACTCCTGACATATGGTTGTCAAGCCTCTGCTTAAAGACCTCCAAAGAAGGACTTGCCGATCATATGGTCGGTGATTCGAATCCCCGTGGCGGGGTGAGCTCCCGTCGTTCGGTCCCAGCTCCTGCCCACTTAGCAGTTCGAAAGCACCCCTAAGTGCAAGTAGATAAATAGGAACCGCTTTATAGTGGGAAGGTAAACGGCGTTTCCGTGTGCTGCGCTGGTGCTGGCTCGCCAGAGCAGCTTCGCCACACTGGCCATGTGACCCGGAAGTGTCTTTGGACAGCGCTGGCTCCCGGCCTCTTAAGCGAGATGAGCACGCAACCCCAGAGTCGGACACGACTGGCCCATACGGGCAGGGTTACCTTTACCTTTACCTTTAACACCCTGGTTAGGAATGCGGGTGGCACTGTGGGTTAAACCACAGAGCCTAGGACTTGCTGATCAGAAGGTCGGCGGTTCAAATCCTCGCGACAGGGTGAGCTCCCATTGCTCGGTCCCTGCTCCTGCCAACCTAGCAGTTCGAAAGCACGTCAAAGTGCAAGTAGATAAATAGGTACTGCTCCAGCGGGAAGGTAAATGGCCTTTACGTGCGCTGCTCTGGTTCGCCAGAAGCGACTTAGTCATGCTGGTCACATGACCCGGAAGCTGCATGTCGGCTCCCTCGGCCAATAAAGCGAGATGAGCGCCGCAATCCCAGAGTCGGCTACGACTGGACCTCATGGTCAGGGGTCCCTTTACCTTACTAACACCCTGGTTTCAAAGTATATATACAATTTAATCTGCTCCAAGTTGGGGTGAGGAGTATAAAATCTATTATCAACTTTTCCCTAAGGTATTTCTTAAGGCATTTTGTGTGTTCCCTGATTACAGTTTGTTCTCCTCATAGGTTTACAAAGCCATAAACGTTCATGTAGCATTGATCGGCCTAGAAGTTTGGTCTGATGGGGATAAGATTGATGTGAACGAATCTGCGGGCAGCACTTTAGACCGGTTCTCAGCGTGGAGGCAGGCAGTTCTGTTGAAGCGGAAAAGGAACGATAACGCTCAGCTTCTCACGTATGTGTCCCTGTGGCAAAAGGTTGTGGGCAGAGGTGGAGTACCTTTAGTGAGCCAAACACTTCCCCCAAATGCTGTCAAGAGTGGTGTGTGGGGGGGGGGTACCGTTGCCCCCAAATGGCCGCCTCAGTTTTTCACCAGCCCGTTTCTTCTGGGTGTCATTGACATGGTACTGGAGTGGGGGGGGTGAGGGGGGATGTACAGCATATTTTCTGCAACATTTGAACTTTTGGCTAAATTTGTGGAAGGGTTCAAATAACCTCTACCATTTTCAGGGTGCAGGATGAAAAACGGGGGTTCTGGCAAAACTCATTGATCCCTACTCTTCTTGCATGTGCCTGAGTTCTGAGACTGAAATATTAATAGTCTGCAACTCCATTGGGAAGAATTCCCAAAGGCTTCTTTGCCAAATGCAGCAATAGATTCTATGAATGATAGAACAATGGAGTCTTTCTGAATGAGATCTCACAGTCTGTTCTCTATCCCTCCTTTCTTTCAGAGGAATTGACTTCAGTGGACCAACAGTAGGATTGGCCTATGTTGGAACCATGTGCAACCCTGCTCATTCCTTGGGAGTTGTTCAGGTTTGTGGAATTAGATAGGAGGAGGAGGGAAGAACATTGGGTTGCAGGCAAGGAAGGCTTATAAAATGGCATTTCCTTACTACAAACATAAACCAACTTATCGGCGGTGGCTTCCTCATCCTGGGAACTAGCTTTTGCATGTGGCTGAGTCTTAGGAATTTGTTGTTGTGCACGGCCGAGTTGGCTTAGAGTGAGAGCAGACTTTGCTCATTCTGTTCCGGGATGCTTGAGGAACTCAATTCCTGTGAATTCCAAAGTGAAGAGACCGAATCCACACACCCCGTGTTAATTGTAATGTAATTATTCTTCTGTTTTCACATTTCACTGATTTTTGAAACACACATCTCCGCTCAAAAAATATGCCCAAATGCTTTAAAATGTGTATTTAGGATAAACTACACATAGGCCAGGGACGTGGGTGGTGCTGTGGTCTAAATCACAGAGCCTAGGGCTTGCCGATCAGAAGGTCAGCAGTTCGAATCCCCGTGACGGGGTGAGCTCCCGTTGCTCAGTCCCAGCTCCTGCCAACCTCACAGTTCGAAAGCATGTCAAAAGTGCAAGTAGATAAATGGGTACTGCTCCGGCGGGAAGGTAAATGTCTGGATGGTTTTTGACCCTATCTCAGCATGGCAAATAGAGAACATTGCAGAATGTCAAAACAAAGCCTTAAGCATGAAAAATAAAATTAACATTGACCCTTAAAGCAGCACAATTAAAGGAACACACACACACACAAAACATTCTATATTTTGTTTTCATTTGTAATGTAACAAATGGTGTGGAATACAAATGTGTTATTGTATTGTGGCGATTTGAAGGACTTCTGGTGCTCCAGAACAAACACAACTCAGCCCAGGCTGTTAATTTGTCACAGAACAAGATCTCATTGGGTGGGTGTGCCACTGGGTGAGACGGGAGTCATGCTATTGTGCTATCCTTCCTCTCTGCATTCCCCCACTCACTGCTTTCACTAGGCTGAGGTGGTCAAGGTTGGGAACTGGTGGCCCTCCAACTCTGTATCTAGTTTTACCAATTTATGCATCACGGCGCTGTGGTCTAAACTAAGCCCTGCTCAAGCGATGCGGGTGGCGCTGTGGTCTAAACCACAGAGCCTAGGGCTTGCCGACCAGAAGGTCGGCGGTTCGAATCCCCACAACGGAGTGAGCTCCCGTTGTTTGGTCCCTGCTCCTGCCCACCTAGCAGTTCGAAAGCACGTCAAAGTGCAAGTAGATAAATAGGTACAGCTCCGGCATTTCCGTGCGCTGCTCTGGTTCACCAGAAGCGGCTTAGTCATGATGGCCACATGACCCGGAAGCAGTTCTGCAGAGTCATTCACGACTGAACTTAATGGTCAGGGGTCCCTTTCCTTTACACATATACAGTGACTGTTGCTCCAGAGCAGGGTTAGCCCATGTGGCCACGCTGGCTAGGATGGATGGGAGCTGGAGCCTAACCACATAGGGAAGTTACCACATTGACTCCCCCTCCTCCAGGAAAAAAACAGAACTAGATCTAATGTGTGGAAGTTGCAAGGGAGCAGATTTTGGATAAGTGTTAGTAGAAGGAATGGCAACTGTTATTTGACAGTGGAACAGGCTTTCCAGAGAACTGGTGAGTTCAACTTTGCTGGAGGTAATTACACAGAAGCTGGAAAAGGGGTTGGACTGGATGACCTCAGGGATCATTTCTACCTATAAAATTGAACGATGTAGGCTGCCTCGAACCCTGTGGAAGGAATGACCAATGGCAGCAGCTGAATGGCTGTGAATTGTGGCCTGTGGGGTGCTTGGAAACTTGTTCCACTTTGCAATCTGAGGCAGGGAGAAACAAAGAGGTTTTCCCTCGAGCCTTTGGTGGGTCACCACATGTAGCTGTTAGGCTGTGTCAGCCTTGGAAGAAGCTCACTAATTCTGGAGGCCTAGATCTTGCTGAAATATCCTGGGAAGGAAACAGAAACACCACCAGCCTCCACACATGCTGTTAGAGCATGCCATGCATGCTGTTAGATTATTAATTTCATTTACTTTTCCCCTTTGCCTAAACACTTTGGCCTGCCTGAAAGCAATGTAAATTGGAAACAGAACATATGAATAAAAGAAGCTACTCAGAAGCAGCTCGCCTGGCAGGGCAGAACCACAAGCCCAGCTTCTTGGTGACACCATTACTGCTGCTTCCCTAGAGGAAGGGGGAACCCTGGTGAAGCTGATCTGGTACACCAGATAATTTGGGCAGCCTCCTTGGGGGATGGGGAGGGATTGCAATAGTGGGTGGAGCAACAAATATAAATTTTTATCTTTGGATAGTGGGCTAGTTTCCACATATACTCACTTCTGCACATATCTATACATTAAGTAGCCCTATCCACCCACTATCTAGACAAGCAAGAGACATTAACAAACACCAAGGACAGGTTGTAGCCAAGCAAAAGCACTCGGCTTTTTTTTAGCTGGAGCTCACCGGAACTCAGTTCCGGCACCTCTCAGGTGGGCACCACTGCCTTTCTAAAAGAACAAAGATGGTGTTCATGGTCAGTTCTGGTACCTCTTTTTCTTGAAAAATAGCACTGCAACGAGGGTGCAAAGTAGGGCCAGTCAGGGGCATGGCCGGGGGGGGGCATGTGGCGTGAGAAGATAGAGAGGTCTGGGAGGCTGCGTTTGAACCCTGGGCCTGATGTTCCCCGTCCCTTATCCATTGAGGAGCCGTAGGTCTGTCTAGTTCAGTATTGTCTACGTTGACTGGCAGCAGCTCTCCAGAGTTTCAGAGAGGGGACTTATCTCTAGCCCTGTCTGGAGATGCCAGGGATGGAACATGGAACTTTGCCCATGCAGAGAATCTGCCCTCCAAGCAAGTTGCAGCCCTTTCAAAAAATGCTCTCTTGCATGTGATGCATAAATAGAGAATAGAGTTGAGCAGAAATGTTTTTCCTGAAATTTGCTTTTCCATTCAGAAGTGGCCATTTTTTTTTGGGGGGGGTTTTCCAGAAACTGTTTTTCTGAAATATTTTACTGGACTGGTGGCAGCTGCTACCTCCCCTCTGTGCTCCTAGAAGGAGTATACATCACAATATAGTTTTATTCCAAGGGCAGAGGTGTGGAGGGGAATTGGCAGCCAATGGATCATCAACAGAACCACCATGGCCACTTGCAGCAGTGATAAAACTATGGGTTTTATCCAGTGCTTATCCTACACAGAAAAGATCCATTGAAGTTAATGGGCATGGCTAACTTAGGCCCAGCGGGACACGGGTGGCGCTGTGGTTGAAACCACTGAGCCTAGGGCTTGCCAATTTAGAATGTTGTATTATTTTATTGTTGTTAGCCGCCCTGAGCCCGGCTTCGGCTGGGGAGGGTGGGATATAAATAAAAAATTATTATTATTTATTAAGGTCAGCGTTTGAATTAAGGTTCGAATCCCCGCGACAAGAGTGAGCTCCCATTGTTCAGTCCCAGCTCCTGCCAACCTAGCAGTTCAAAAGCACGTCAAAAGTGCAAGTAGATAAATAGGTACCACTCTGGTGGGAAGGTAAACAGTGTTTCCGTGTGCTGCTCTGGTTCGCCAGAAGCGGCTTAGTCATGCTGGCCACATGACCCAGAAGCTGTCTGCGGACAAACACCAGCTCCCTCGGCCTGTAAAGCGAGATGAGCGCCTCAACCCAAGAGTCGTCCGCAACTGGACCTTCGGGTCAGGGGTACCTTTACCTTTACCTTTGTTGTTGTTGTTGTTTAGTCGTGTCTGATTCTTCGTGACCCCATGGACCAGAGCACGCCAGGCACTCCTGTCTTCCACTGCCTCCCGCGGTTTGGTCAAACACCTTTAACTTAGGCCCCTTAATTTTTTGGCAACAATTTTTAACAAACAACAGACCCTTGAAAATGACTAGATTTTCCTTCCCTCCCTCCACCCACCTCCAGAGCCTAATATTCACTCAAAATTTCACTGAGCTTTTCCACGCAATGCTAATAACCACCATCATCTTCTGTTTCCTGGAAGACTAACAATAGGTTAACTGTTCTCCCTTCTGCAGGATCACAACCCAAACCCAATTGCTATTGGTGCAACCATGGCCCATGAAATGGGGCATAACTTTGGCATGAATCACGATGCAAGTTTCTGTAAGTGCAGTTCTGGATCGTGCATCATGGCGGCGCAACTCAGGTGAGTCCCCTGTACCTGCCAGAGGAGTCTGGCAAAACCTGTGGTTGCTTTTGAATGCAATTGCTGCTAAACAGTTTTGAATTAATAATTCAACTATGTTGCATGGGACTGTTGCCAGGATGGTGCAGTTTTCTGAAAACTCTGCTGGAGAGCAAAAGTGCTTAACCCATCGTCTGCTGAAACTAGCACCTGCTTCTTTGTTATCAGAGGAGAGATTTAGTTAAACTGGGCATAAAAACTGGGCTTTCTTACAGCCAAGTGGTATATAAATTTTGTTAAATAAATATAATTAGAGAGAGCAATCTTGAACTGATAAATGGTGGGAGTAGACAGGGTTAAGCAGCCCTCTCCACGTTTCTTCCACTTAAAGTGGCAGCACTTTGCAGCTGCTTTTCATTTTTAAGAAAGTTGAGAGACTGTTAATGCATTCCTGACTAGTTCCTCTCTCAGTGAAATCAATAGATCACAGAATTTTGTTTGCTGGCTGATTGATGTTGTTGTTTTGCTTAGGCTCAGAAATAGGTCTTGCTAGACATGGCTCTATTGCAGACTTCTATTGCTGTCTTTTGTGTAAGCCTCTTGCAGCCTTGATAGAGCATGCAGTTGTTTGGGAAGTTTCTGTACTTGCTGCAAAAAGCCCAGGGTGCTCATTCCCTCATGTTCAGGGAGTTATTTGATGGAATTTGTGCATCATATGCAGTTTTAATATGTGAAAGGATTTCTTTGGTGTTTCACACAGAAGCACTTGCTTCAAGAATGTCTGCTTTCCCCCAACAAGCAAGTGCTGAGGTTTCTGGTGCAACTTTGTTATGACCTTAACAGAAAACCGCGTCTGGTTGTGAGTGGTTTTCAGTAGATCCCCTTTTGCTTTCATGATGTGACTTGGTGACCATTGCTCACCCACATGCCTCTCCCCCTCCCTCCCTTAATATGTGCTTTCCGAAACAATAGAAACACCCTTTGATATTTTCCCTCCTCTGAATTCAGCCACGCAATTCTCAAGCCAAGCAATGTGTATAAAAATGTGTATGCTAGTGTAAAATCTGCACAAAAATGCTTATATTGGCAAAAATAACATACAAAAATGTAAATAAACCTGAGAAATTCACACTAAAATGCTGATGAGTTTTCATGAGGACTTTTAACATTTAAAAAATGACAAAATGATGGTGAAATGTGGAAAACTGAACTTAAGATGGGAGGAAAATGAGAACTCACATCCCTTATCCTCAGGGAATGCTGTTTTTCCCGGCCAACGCACCAAGAAATGTAGCCTTATGAGGCTTTGCCCTCGGGTGGGAAAAATATTGCGCCTGGGAAAGGGAAGTGGGAGTCAACAGACACTCAAGGAATAGTTTCGGAGAAAAGGCTTTTATTTCTACCATCCATGAACTGGTAGAAGGAGCAAGTGTGATAAGTCACAAAAAGCATGCACGAGTTCACAATCATGTGCACAAGTATATATACCCCTTCCAGATCCCTCCCCCTTCTTCCAGAGTCCTGCCCCTGAGTTCCTCTGAGCATGAACAGAAAGCTGTCTTGGGACTATTTTGGACTCTTCCCAGGAAAGGGGGAATGAGAGCGGTTCAGCATGTCCAGAGATGTTGCAACTGAATGAGATAAGATTCGTTTCTCAGGCCTGAGTATTCTTGGCATTGACAGAGGCTATTCATTTGCTTTTAAAAGTAACATTTTGCCTATGCACAGCATCTTGTGATAGAACAGAGGAAAGCAGAGAAAAGCTGTTTTGGATTTTTAGAAGACAAAAGGAATTCTGGACAGTTTTGAGGCCTGGGGTGATTTCACAGACAGGATTTGGGTATCCTGTCCCTTCAAAAGAAACAAAAAATGACAGATTGGTCCATCCCTAATCTCTATTTAAGTGTTACTTTAACCCTAAGCAAATTGTTTCACAGTAGGGCCAAATGAGACCTTACACTGGAGCTGTGTGTGTGATTTTTTTAATTTCTGCAAATGCAGCCATGAGGTACAATTTGGATCGAGGCCATGCATGGGAGGTTTATCATGGACCCAAATCAATTCCTTGGAGCTTTTCTTAGCCGTGGAGGGGGAAAGCAGAAAACTTATATTTTAAAGCCAACACATCTTCCCCTTCAAAGCTAATAACAGGTCTGGAGGAGCAATCTGCATTGGGGCCATGATATTTCAAAGAAGAGTTAGATCATTCTTCCTCTAGCCATGGCCCTGATAAAAAACAACAGCTGCTTAAAAAAAAGAAGAAAATTACATATGGAATTCCAAACACAGAGCTTTAATGTAACACATAGCTTGGCTGCTAGTTTGACCAGAAGAAAGCTTTTTCAGACGAAGTGACTGAATAATAATAATAATAATTTATTTATTTATACCCCACTCATCTGGCTGGGTTCCCCCAGCCACTCTGGGCGGCTTCCAGAAAAATATTAAAATACAATAAGGACTGAATATTGACATTACATATAAACCCCTTAGCAGTTTGGGACCAGTTTACTTGTAGGATCACCTTACCTCATATATGCCCAATTGACTGCTTAGATCTGCTGAACTGGCACTGTTGCAAGTAATCAAGACCATTTTTCAGCCGAAACTCACCAGAACTGAGTTCCTGCTCCTCTTAGGTGGGCACCATTGCCATTCTAAGAGAATAAGGGAGGTGTTCATGGTTTCTTTTTCTAGAAAAATAGTACTGCAGATAACACTCATTCTATACTTGAAAGAAATCAGCCTTTTAATGTGGCAGGACCTACACGTTGGAACTCCTTGCCTGTTGACATCAGGAGCCTGCTGATGTTTTTTATCCAGACATACAGATGTTGGCATGTTTTGATCTTTATATATTTGTAATACAATGTAAACTGTGTATCTTTCTTAAATAAAATTTAATAATAATAAAAATAAAAAAAAAATAAAAAAATGGATGTGCATTGAGCAAATCAGTTGCAGTCTTCCCTGGTGACTTCTTCTTGATGGAATGCACGTCTCTCACAGGCATGAACATTGGTCACCAAGTCACGCTGTGCAAAAAGGGATCTTGCATAATACTAGTGGCAAGGAGAAATAGGTTTCTTAGAAGTCTATACAAAATTCTGCAAGAAAACTGCACCACAGAGTGAGAATTCTTGTCCTGACTGTGGTCTTAGGTTTTGGTTCTCATCCAAAATACAACTTTCATTGCATTTTTCTTTTCTTTTTTAAAATGACTATAAAACCTGGTCTTTAGACTTGTGCAGAATCTGTGAGAACTGGTTGTGACATATTGAGGGGAAAGGTGTGTTTGCATCTTATATAGACTCGGGGTAGATGTGGCCAAAATTGACACAATAGGAAAACAAAATTTGCACCACTCTAGTCCATCCATGCATCTGCTGTGTTTCCTAAAGAATTTGAGTGAGTTAGTGATGGTGAATCTTTGCTTATTTAGGACTATACTAAGCCACACTATTTAAATATCTGTGCAGCTGGTTCTTATATTTTAGAAGCCTATTGTGGCATTAAGCAATTCATTGATTCCTGCCTTGCAGGGAGTTGGGCTAGATGACTCTACAACTCTATGATTCCAATAGATATAGTCCATCCATACCAGTATTCTCTGGCTGACTGAGAATGTAGATCCCTTTGGTTCTTTGCTAAAGGCTTTCAGCTTGAGGTGGTGGCTGTGATCTGATGCAGAGGCCTTTCTCGTCACCTGTTTGCTGCTGCCAGACCTGTGTTGATTGGAGGTGACCTTCTGCCTACAAAGCATGCATTCTACCACTGCACTATATCATCCCTCCCAATTATTGGCTAGAATAATTTCCCACATATCTTTTCATCTTTACAGCTACAAAACTCCCCGGGACTTCAGCTCCTGCAGTTTGCAGGATTTTCAGAAATACATCATGGACCGGACCCCATCCTGTATAACTAACATGCCATCTCCAAAAGATATCATTGCAACCCCCGTCTGCGGGAATGACTTTGTTGAAGAGGGAGAAGAATGTGACTGCGGCTCTCCAGAGGTATCTGTTAATGAACTGCTGTGAAAAGCAACTTGTCAATGGGTGGAATTCTTAACAGAATCTTATGGCTGTTTCATGGCATAACTGAGTGCACTTTCACATTAAAGAACACATGGATTGGCAATGCAAGATATCAGTGTACCAATGTCCCAATTTCAAATTTGGAAATTTTAATTTTGAAGTGAGGGTTGCAAAAGTTCCTTAAAAAATATTATTAATGCAGATAGAAGTGGTGTATCCTCTGTCTGAAGGAGCCGGGAAATGCAAGATGATACCAAATTGGAAAAATAAAATGATGTGTGAAGGGAAATAACTGCAATTTGGGGGGTTGGGCAGGGGGGTAATTACTCAACCTGGGCAGCTGCCCTCTCCCTGGCTCTGAGACAGGGTCCACAGCTATTGACTTCTGTCCTGGGGCCTGTGAGTTACCATTTAAATTTTCCACAGTGCTCCTGCCATCGTGTCACTTGGGCATTGTGGGAAAGTTAAATAGCCACCCGCTGCTCCCACCACTTCTGTAAGACAAAGCCACTGATGTAGGAAAGAGTCCATCCGAGGATATGTTGCTGAGGACCCCATCAAACCTGGATCTTGTCCTGGGATAACTACGTAGCAGCAGCAGTGCCTTTCCTTTTCCTTTTTCCTTTTCCTCTCTCCTTTTTCCTTTTGCCAGCACAAGACCAAACAATGCACCTGGAATGATACAATGCCATGATGTAGTATCTTTCCAATAGGGCCTTACTTAAAGTAACAATGTGGTAACTACTCATTAACTCTTCTGTGGGAACATAGAAGAAGCACTGAATCTGGCACTGGGTGCTGAACATTGAACATTTCAGATTGTTTTCAAATGAGAAGCCAGAGACCTGCTCTGAGCGTGATTTGCAATTGGCAGGGAGAGGGTGACAGTCTCTTGCATAAACCCATGAGGAGCTAGACAGAATAAATTATACAAAATAAAAGGGGGAATATTATGCAAATATACTTGGTTTGCACAATTTATGCAGATTGCAAAATTAAACTTTTCTTGACACCTCATTTAAATTAGCTTAGTGCAGAATTTTCATTTTTCATTTTGACTTTTTTTAACACCAAGGTCACACAGCTCTGGTTAAATAAGCATCCACCTTTCAGTTTACAATCATTAGTATTTTAGATGAAGTGTGCTGAAGAAATACTTCCCTCCTTTATTAGTTACCCATCTGAAAAGATACTAATTGGAAGAGATCAGGCAAAATTAAGTTGATAATACAGGACTGTTCTTGGTTTTAAGGAATGCAAAAATGACTGCTGCGAGGCTGCAACTTGTAAACTGAAGCCAGGTGCTAAATGTGGATATGGGGACTGTTGTGAAAATTGCCAGGTAAGGCTTTGTTTCCTACACTGAAAATAATACCTCTCAATCCTGTTGCACATTGGTCAAATGGGGATGTAATCTCTGTTTCTCTCTATTGCCCATATTGAGCATATTTATATTCTTTCTGGGTTGCTTTCTAAAGCTCAGTTGAAACTTATTAACATGTCTGCATAGGAATTTGTGGGGAGGCTGAGTAGTTCTGTTGCCACGAGAGGAATGGACCTCTTATGGCAACCTCTTAGTTCTGGTAAGTAACACAAGTTGAATATGATGGTCTCCACTTATGACATGAATGCCATTGTGGCTTTCAGGCAATGTAACACCATAAGTTGTAGCCAATTAACTTTACTCAGACTAGATCCAGTGAAATTAATGGACCTAGGTTAGCCATGTACATTAATTTCAATGGGTCTGACTTAATGTTGGATACAACCCTATGGGCTCAGTTGGGAATCCAGGCTATTTCTGGACTTCTCCAGATGGCCTGTTTATTGATCATTCATTTTGATTTGTTTGTGGAGAGCTTATAGAACAATGAGCATTCATACTTCTTGATGCTTTTCCCTGCCTCTTTCCAAATTGAAAAATAGTTCTTTTCGTGTTTAACAATGGATTTATTGCAGTAGAGCACTTTAATCCACATTGACTTTGCGAAACTAAATTTTCCAGTATGTGCTTGAATCCCCTCCCACAAACACTGAGGGTCTTGTGGAAACCCCTGGAGCTGTTTGGGCTGGGATGCCCATCCTTCCCTAGTTGGTAGCCAGCATGGCAGAGAAGAGAAGGCTTCACTGTAGACTGGACGAACCATGATCATTTATATTTGATCTCCACTGCTAAATATGATAAATAATGAGGGATTGGATGACCTTTCTCTTTCCCCTACAGATTAGAAGAGCAGGCGCTGTATGCCGGCCAGTGAAGCATGACTGCGACCTACCAGAACTGTGCACAGGGACCTCTCAGCAATGTCCCATGGATCGCTTCCGAGTGAATGGATTCCCTTGCAAAAATAACGAGGGTTACTGCTACATGGGGAAGTGTCCCACTTTGCAGAACCAATGCCTTGCACTTTGGGGGCCAGGTGAGTGAACCCTGGAGTTACTGAACATCTAACTTGAAAGAGGCTTACAGATTTGTTTTGTATTCAGTTTAACTTGGTCTTTCCTGCTGAGCCGGAGCTCAGCTGAGGATACATTGGTGTAATTCCTGCACTGTAGCGCAATCAGGGCTCAGCTGCCTCTGCTGGGACTCATCCAGGAGAACCGAAGCTGGTGTGACTCCCTGAAAAAGGGTGGGATGGGGCAAGGAGAGACTTACGCCTATTCCAAACCTCTTTCAGCTCAGCCACAGCACCTAGCAACACAGCAGAAAAAGGACTGGTAAAAAGTTGTGACTTATGACGTGCCTTTGGCTTGATCCGACACTGTGTTGTGCTCACGTTCTGCTTTTGCGATTCATACCATTATACTGCTACATGCTGAAGATTTTATTTTATTTCTTTTGCCTTTTCAGGTGCCACAGTGGGTGTGGATTCTTGTTATGCTATAAACCAGAACGGGGTTTATTATGGCCATTGCAAGAAGGCTAATGGCACATACATACCATGTGGAAAAAAGTAAGCGCCACAAACACAAATCAGTCCCAGGGCATAGTTGTCTGAGAGCACATCACCTTGGGTCTGGTCTGACCAATTCCTGGGGACCCTATGCATACCACCTTGGGCTCCAGAATGAGAGAAAGGCGGGGTATAAAAATATCCAATAGGAGGCATCATGAAAAATTAAGCAAGGCCTCTCTAAAGGTCAGCCGTCTCTGCTTGATTTCTACAAGGAGGTTCAGGTCAGGAAGCACAACCTGCTGCAAATGGTCCTCCAGTTCTGCTTGCAGACACCATGGCTCTGCTCTCACCTTTAAAGACAGGCAGATTATGTCAGCTGCGGGTGGCGGGAATTGGGTTCTTTGAGTATTCTTTCATACCGTGAACCGTCTCCTAAATGAGCTTCAGAGTTCCGCTGGGCTGCTGCAAACAACCCAGTTAATCTGGGGGTGGGGTGAGCATAAGGATGAGGGAGAAACTAGATTCAGTTCACATTTAATTAGCACATTCGGAGACAATATGTGAAAAATCCTTCAAATTTTGCACCTCTCCGGATTTTGCAATGCAGTTCCCCAGATAAGTAACGTGTTCAAAAATGCATATTAGGGTTAAATGCGCTTATAAATGCATATATTAGTGAAGATAGCATACAAAAAAAAGCATTAAATTAGGGGAAACTGCATGCAAAAATGTGTATATTAGTCAAAAGATCATACAAATAGGTGTATATTAAATTTGCTCTGAAATGCTGACAAATTTTCATGAGGTTTGGGGAAAATTCTTGTGGAAGTGCAAAAAACTGTATTTAAGACTGGAGGGGGATGAGAAGCTGAGAGAACCGAAATTGATAGGTTTATCCATCCTTAGATGAGCAGTCTTCTGTTTATCCTATCTCTAGTAATGAAATGATAATAATAGAATCATAAAATTGTAGACTTGGAAAGGTCCCTGAGGGTCATCTAGTCCACGCCCTGCAATGCAGGAATCCTTTGCCCAAAGTGGGGCTTGAAACCACAACCCTGAGATGAAGAATCTCATGCTCCACCAACTGAGCTATTCCAGAAGGTCAAACAAATATCAGTTAATCTGGTGATATAATGACTTTCCTAATTAGTCTGTTCTTGTTTAAAAGAAAAACTCAAGGTAACCGTCTGCTTCCTTTTCAGAGATATAAAGTGTGGCAAGTTATATTGTACAGGGGGTTCTCGAATGCCTTCAACTGGAAGTCTAGTGTCGTTTGATACATGCAAAGGCAGTTTCCCAGGCAAGGACCAAGAAGATGGTGGAATGGTTGCCACTGGAACAAAATGCGGAGAAGGCATGGTTAGTGACTCACATCCTCTTCCTTTGATCCACAGGTGTGGTCGGGGGGAGGTTTCTCAAGCACAATTTCTGTAATGCGGTTGTTGGAATTGCTGCAAGAACAGAGTGAGCCGTTTCACACCGGTAGCTTGCCAAGCAGGGCTGCACCTTTGGGGTTCATTTGTCAGCCATGCTTCTGATCCTGCCTGTGAACTGAGCCTGTCCAAGTTATGTTCACATACTTCAAATGCCGGCACAATAATATCCTGAATGCTACAGCTTTAAGATTTAATTCCATTACAATTTTTCTGAGCCTTTTTAAGGAGTGAAATTGGCATGCCCGTATTCTCTGAAAGCAGAAGTCACCTACCTGGCTCCCACTGGGGCTCTGGGGCCCTTGAATTCCTCTTGTGGTGCCTAGGAAGCCCTCTGACCCCACACTCTCTGCTTCCATGGGGTGATGAGGGTGGTTACCTTCTTCGTCCCTTGAAAAATGCCTAGAGCTGAAGGAGGAAGCTGGAAGAGTGATGTTCTTTTCCTCTCCCTTTACAAGGTTCAGATTAGTTCTACTGGATCTTTTCCCAGATGCCTTGGGAAAAGGAAGTGTGTGTGTGCTTCTGTCTCATGTGGAGTGCTCAGTGCTTTTTTAAAAAGGGGTACTGAAGGGTATGCAGTACCAGCACCTCCTTTTGTTGTTGTTAAAAAGAGTGGCACTTACTGGAACATCTTCATGGTGAGTACCGGCACCTCTTTTTGTAGAAAAGAAGCACTGGGCTTAGAAGAAGCACATCTGGCCTAGAAGGGAGAGAAGTGACCAGAGGAGGTGTCACTCACAGCATCCACTCAAAAATTCAAATGTGGCCATGAGCCTAAAAAAGTCTTCTAAAGTGACATGGATCTTAAGATGGAGGTCAGAAATTAGTATAGCTCAGTCATGACTGGCCATCTCCTCCCCAGCCAAGCAGGTCTCTAGACTCACAGGCTCAGGAAACTGACAAGTACCCCTTCTTTGAGGACACAACAAAGCTAGAAAGCTGCCATATCAGACTGTGATCTGAGCTGCCTACCAACATGGCGGGTGGGAGCCTAGGGTCAGAAAGTTATATCCAGTCACACTATTTGTACCTTAAGCCAGATATTATCTATACTACCTGGCTGAGGCTATCCATGTTCCCACACAGAAAAGGCTCTTTCTCTTTACTCACTACTTGAACCTTTTAACTGAAGCTTCAGTGGTGTTCGGTTTTGCAGAAAAGAAAAGAACCGCCCCACCCTGTTGATCATCTTTGGCATTTTGCTTTCAGGTCTGCAGCAATGGGCAATGTGTCGAGATTGAGAGAGCCTACAGGTCCACCAACTGTTCTTCCAAGTGCCAAGGACATGCTGTAAGAGTTGCATCACGGTTAAGGGAAGAATAATGGTGGCTGCCTTTTAGTGGCCTTTGTAAACGTTCTGCTTAGAGGCACAAACCTTTCCTTCCTCTGTTGAGCACGTATGTCTGTATTCTTCACCCTTCCTCTCACAGTATTCTCCCAGGACCGTGTTCCTCAGTGAGTCACTGAATTTCTGCATTGGAGACTTTGGTTCTTTTGTTTCCCCCCACCTCTGCCCATGCCCAGTATTTCTTCTGTAGCTTCTGACGTGCCCCAGTCCTGGTTGTCAGTTACAAGATACTGTGTATGCTGCTCTCTGATCTATCTCTACTAGGGATGGGGAAGAGAAATGTGTTCAGTTGCATTTTAATGAGAATTGGAATGCAGCTATCCTTCAAAATTTTAACTTATCCTAATTTTTGCAATGCAGCTCTCTAACCCAGATGTGTATATTGGGGGAAAGTGTGCACAAAATACACATATTACTGTACAAAACTGCATTGTATTCGGGGAAATTTCCTTCAAAACTGTATACATTAGGCAGAAATGCACACAACAAAGTTTATACTAGGAGAAGGAAACAAAAATGGATAGATTCACCCATCCCTACTTTATACTGGAGCCAATGAAGATGTATCTGGACATGTACTTGGGCTCACTAGTTGAGGTTAACCCTTGAGTCCCATGGCATGAAGAGCCCAGAGTTTGTTGCACTAGCCAAAATGTGTGGAATTGGATGCAAAGTCCTCTCTTGCTGGCAAAACCTGATGGTGAAAGCAAGCCCTGAACCAGATGGCATTTCAACAGTGACCGTAAATGTCACCATTATTATTATTATTATTATTATTATTATTATTATTATTATTATTTCATAAAATTTATTTACCACTTTATTGTAAAAACCCTCAAAGTGGTTATTAATTTAATATTATTACTATATTGTTGTTAAATGTGTTATTCTGTTTTTAAAAATATTATTTAATATTTATATCTTTCTACCAATAAGTAAAAGGGACGCGGGTGGCGCTGTGGGTAAAACCTCAGCACCTAGGACTTGCCGATCGCATGGTCAGCGGTTCGAATCCCCGCGACGGGGTGAGCTCCCGTCATTCGGTCCCAGCTCCTGCCCACCTAGCAGTTCGAAAGCACCCCCGGGTGCAAGTAGATAAATAGGGACCGCTTACTAGCGGGAAGGTAAACGGCGTTCCATGTGCTGCGCTGGCTCGCCAGATGCAGCTTTGTCACGCTGGCCACGTGACCCGGAAGTGTCTGCAGACAGCGCTGGCTCCCGGCCTATAGAGTGAGATGAGCGCACAACCCTAGAGTCTGGCAAGACTGGCCCGTTCGGGCAGGGGTACCTTTACCTTTTACCTTTACCAATAAGTACCCAGAGAAACTTACAAAAGAAGGAAAAAAGGAAACCCTAATAATACATTGAAGAATAAGCATGTATTACTAAAAAACTTACAGCCATGAAAAGCAGCAATTAAATTAACAGTCTGAAGACAACAGGAAGGGAGCCAGGTGATGTAGGCCCAGTGAAGGCCATCCACTGTCCTGAGCAAGACAGTTTTGGTCCTCAAACCAGGACAGGAGCAAAATTGGTTTCATCCTTAAAATCCTGGTGCTGAGAAGTGACCACACACTCAGGCGCCTTGCCCAAATCAGGAAGATTGGAGACAGGATCATAGCCAGGTCATCATAGCATGAATAAGATCATGAGAAAAGCCCTGTGGAGTCTGGACAAAGGCCCACAGCAATCAAGCAGATGCCCATGGGAAGCTCACAAGAAGGACAGCAGCAGTCTCTCCACTGCTGGAGTCCTGGCAATGGGTGGCCAGAGGTCTACTTCTGTAAATTGTGAGGGCCATTCCTTTCCACAAGGAGGCCTTGACCACCTTTGACTCTCAGGTAGACAAGACATTTTTGAAAGTTTCCCCCTTCTCAAAGAAGTCTGTGTGTGTGTGTGTGTTCAGTATTTTGGCTAACAGCTGATAACTTACACCAATTTTGGGATTGACTGCAGTTTTGATAATTTGTTGGAGCTGTGCCTTTGTTATCTATATAATTTTGTATTTATTTTAAAATGTTTGTTTTATGACTTGCACTGCATTGAATAACAGACCTGATCAAAAGGCAGGATAGACATCTTTCCAATAAAAATAAATAAATGAATGAATAAAGCAAGCATGGTCTGCTTCTTTTCCATGTGCCCATTTTAGAGACTAATGCTAGGTCTGTGCTATCACAGGTATGTGACCATGAGCTGCTATGCCAGTGTGAAGAAGGATGGGCGCCACCAAATTGCGATGACCCCACAGCAAATAGATGTGAGTTAAAGCAGGAGTCCCCTGCCACACTCCCCCTTTCTTTTCACCTAACATAACCGTGGACTCTTTTGTCATATGGCTAACAAAATGGCCTCTTCCCCAAATTTGCCACCCAGTTCACAGATGATTAATTTTTTGGGGAGGGGGATTTGGGCTATTGGGTGAGGACTTTTGAATGGATTTGGAGGCAGGCTTACTATTTGCAGTGGGGGCGGCCATGAGTGTCTACCCCTTTTAAAGCTCTAAACGGCAAAATGAAGGCAATGATGGAGCTCTTCTCAGAAGCTACTAGTTTGCAGCTGACATGTTTTCCTCAGAATGCCCCAGATCCAGCATCGTTCTGGAGTATTCTGGGGTGAAAAATGGCATCCACCAGCCGCTAAACAGAGCTTTATTGTTACCTTATTGGGAGTTGGGGGGGTGGGGGTGGCGGCGGCACACCTTCTCTGCCGCAAATGGTAAACCTGCCTCACCATGAACTCTTCCAAAAATCCCACCTGAAATATTGGCCGCTATTTCAGGGAACAACCCACCCTGTCCCAATATTGTTGAAAGTTTGCAGCTGCAAACTCAATTTGGCATAAGCCATTTCTCTGTGTGTTCTCCTGCTCCACATAGCTGGGCTAGTGATGGAAGTGAATGATCATTTAGGTAACAACATCAGGACATCAGGTAAGTTCTGTAATACATTGCTGGAGTTGTGATGGGGGAACTCAATGCACGGCTGTCATTTGGGGTGACTCACCTTTGCTTCTTACAAATTCTTCCCTTACTGTTGATTTCAGTGGCATTAGGTTGGCCATATTTACCAGTTCTCTCTCCAGGACATGTAGCAAAGTGTACACCAAACTCTCTTCTATTGCTCTGCATGACTGCAAGCTTCTCCTGATAAAGTAGTAAACTCAGGTGCCCCAAAGTATTAACAAGTTTATAAAAATATTGGGGGGGGGGGTTAATAACTAGTACAGTCTTAACCAAATCTACTCAGTCCTACTGAAATCCATGGGACTTATCCCCAGGTAAGTAGGGTTAGGACTGCATCTTATGTAATTTGGGGAAGGATCCTTGGGTAGCAGAAAAACAGATGCAATCATCCTAGCATACAGTGTGATATCATCCTGTTGAATTCTTGCTGGCTTGATGATGGCCAGGAAGAGGAGACTAAGAGCTCTATTTGAAGAAGGATGTAGTTCATTACTTAGCTGCAAGATGACCCTTCTCTGAGCAAGAAGTTGTAGGCAAAGAGGATGGTGGCCCATTATTTATTTACCTATTATCAACACATTTCCTTATTATATTTTTATCCTGCCCTTCACTCCAAAGAGCTCAGAGTGACACATTATTCTCTCTCATGCACACATTTATCCTACAAGCTTTTGTGTATCCAAAGCAATTCACTTACAGTAGCTTGTTTTAATCCTTACAATTTCTGTAAGATGGGGCAGTATAATTAACCCTATATTACAGATGCCAGGCGACTCTCTAAACCATGGTTTAGATGGTCACAAATGAACTGCAGCAAAGCCTCAGGTAGGTTCATATGCAACCTCCCCTCTTCTTCTTTCACAAAAGGAGGTGAATTTATTCACCTTGGACTAAACCATGCTCACCTTGAGGTGATTGTGGTCTCTCCATAGTTACAACAAACCAGGGTCAAACCATGCATTGATATTCTGGTTTGGTAAGTAACTAGAGTTCGAATAAACCCCAGTTCCCTCATGGTTTAGTCAAAAGTGAAAACAGAAGCTTTAAGTCACTTTTGGATATGAAGGAGAAGAGAAGGGAAGGTGTGGGGCTTTCTGACACACTTTTGTGAAAATCTAGTTTATCACGAACTGGTCCTCAGGCTGACAGAATGTGTTTTGGATCATTTCCTATGTCACACATGAGGAATAGGGGAGTCTTTGGGGAAGCATGATTTCCAAGAATTGTCTCTCAATACAATCTCAGATTTGTTTATGGCCTGTTCTTTTTTTGCAGATATCATCATCATTGTTGCAGTGTTGTTAGCCATTTTAGTCACAGCAGTCACCATCATTGTCTTGTTCCGGTACAAAATTTCAAAGAAGAAAAATAGTCCAAGGTGAATCTTTTAAGTGAAGAATTGTCAGCCAAATTTTGCAAAAGGGTTTAACTGCTGGATTTGCTAAGCGCTCAATACTAGGAATGGCATGTGTGGCCAGATTGAACATTGGGGTGGAAAGCCAACTCTGGCTAGTTTGAGCAGTAGAGACTTAGATTTTGGATGCCAGAAACCTGCTGATTTGGAGCTATAATTCACCTTGATTAAAAGCAGGGCTGGAGGACTTGCAGCTGTTCAGATTAGGGATGGCTAGTGCAGCCTGTCTGTAGGCACTTGCACCATAAATTGTATGTGTTTTGTATTTATGCATTTCTTCATAAAACACAGTTTTGTATGCCCATTTCCTGTAAAGTAATGCACATTTGTATGTACTTTGTACCAAAACGGCAAGGCAAAATTCAAAGTGGAGAATTCATATGTGTATTCCAATTCGCATATAAGTCTGAAACCAGTTTGGTTTCCTTTAAAATACTGTAGGGCTAGACAACAAGCTCTTCTGGAATCAGTCCTCCTGATCATGTATACCTCATTTACCCTATGCTTCAATGGCAAAATCCAGAGATTCCCCTCCAAGAGCACTGTGTTCCTTTGGAAAGAAGGACGGGATATTATTATTATTCTGGACCAAACAATATATGATTCAGGAGAGACAGTGAAGGTCTCCATTCTCTGTCTCTTCTGCATTCTATATTGTTTGACCAAGACTTCTACATTTCTGGGTACAGAACACAGATGTTCTAAGTTATGAATTCAATCCACATGCTAATATTTACTGTTTTTTGATAGCACCCACAAGAGTGTGGCTGGATCCACAAACCATGCCTTCTCAGGTCAAGATCAGAAGAGAAGACAACATCTTGGCCCTGTGCCTGGCCCTCCAGAGGTGAGAAGCAACACAAACTGTTTAAACATCTGGGCAAAAGCAATGATCCTGTACCATTTGCAGTCCATTCACTTTGAATAAGGTTATCATAAACATTCTTCCCAATAATACTGGCCCTCAGGTGGCTGAGTTTCTGTCAGTTTGGAAGTAAAATTGGGCTACACAAAATTTCTACATAATTAGAGTACTTCCTAGGTAACCCAGGTTCCTAAGTTTGTAAAATAAATGAACAATATTTTTTAAAGAAAACGACAAAAAAAACCCACCCTTACAAGGAATTATAAGTTTCCAGGATATACAAAATAGTGAGGAAGCTGAAGATGGCAGACAGGGAGATGAAACTGAACTAAGAAGCCTTTAATGGGTTACAGTAAGTATCAAGAAGAGGTCCTTATCAGGATCCACCATACTGGCCAAATTTGATAGGCGGGTGAAGCTACCCACCTTTCAATTTCATGATGTCATGGGATTTGGTGCTTTGAAGTCCCAGAGTGAGGACACTTTGCTCCAGTGGGCTTTGGCAAAGCACCGCCCTTACCTGTATGACATCAGCTATAGGGCGGGCCAGTATGGCTTGCCCAGAATGGCTTATGGGTCAAATAGAGAAGGGTGATGAGCCCAGATTGGCTCATGTACCAGAGGTTCCTTACCCTGCTATATAGCTATGCAATGCTCAAGTTCTCAGCAACTCCAAAACTGAGCCCCTAGCGTGGTGCATTTATTTCATTCTTTCTTTTGTTTGTTAGTCATTTTACACTAAAAAGTCTCAAAGTGAATTAACAAGATATAAGGTCTGAAGGGCAGCAGTTGAAGAAGGAGCAAAAAGGGTTTTCTTGTGTGTGTGTGTGTTTCTTTGTGGCTGGTTAGCTGTTTTCCCTGTGTAAAGGTCAGAGGGGGCAGGGTTTCTGTTGAGGCAGGGGATTAGCTGTGGGAGGAGCTTATCAGAGTCTGAAGGGCAGCAGTTGAAGAAGGAGCAAAAAGGGTTTTCTTGTGTGTGTGTGTGTGTGTGTTTCTTTGTGGCTGGTTAGCTGTTTTCCCTGTGTAAAGGTCAGAGGGGGCAGGGTTTCTGTTGAGGCAGGGGATTAGCTGTGGGAGGAGCTTATCAGAGTCTGAAGGGCAGCAGTTGAAGAAGGAGCAAAAAGGGTTTTCTTGTGTGTGTGTGTGTGTGTGTTTCTTTGTGGCTGGTTAGCTGTTTTCCCTGTGTAAAGGTCAGAGGGGGCAGGGTTTCTGTTGAGGCAGGGGATTAGCTGTGGGAGGAGCTTATCAGAGTCTGAAGGGCAGCAGTTGAAGAAGGAGCAAAAAGGGTTTTCTTGTGTGTGTGTATGTTTCTTTGTGGCTGGTTAGCTGTTTTCCCTGTGTAAAGGTCAGAGGGGGCAGGGTTTCTGTTGAGGCAGGGGATTAGCTGTGGGAGGAGCTTATCAGAGTCTGAAGGGCAGCAGTTGAAGAAGGAGCAAAAAGGGTTTTCTTGTGTGTGTGTGTTTCTTTGTGGCGCGCGCAGTTATACCCATCTTTTAGATTTAGGGGAGCTAGTCTCAAACGTTTGTTGGGGGAGACCTAGGTTTTTTTGTGTGTGGGGGGGAAGTTATTTGTCCTGTCCTCAAGCTTTTTATGATGGAGGACCTCTGTAGCCACCCCCAACGACACGATCTCAAGATGGAAGGGGAGGGAACAGCTGCAGTCGCCTGCGATTCCTGCGCAATGTTTGCCATCTTGCCAAAGGTTGCAGGCAGCTTTACTTGCAGCAATTGCATGTTGATTGCCCTTTTAAAAGACAAAGTCCAGCAACTGGAGGAACGTGTAGCTACGCTCCAAAGAATTAGAGAGCTGGAGCTCTTCTTGGAAGCAACAGAGCACACCGTCTCCACCAGGGAGGAGACAGGGGACTCCCCTGAGAAGGAGGCTAGTTCACCAACACAGGAGCCAGATATATGGAGAAACGTGACTCAAAGAAGTAGGAGGCCCAGGGTTCACTCTGATTGTTTAGAAATACACAATCGCTTTGAGGTCCTCTCCCCTAGCATGGAAGACGAAGAGCAGACTCCATTTGAGGATCTCTCCCTCATTACAGTCGATCAGGTATATGAAGACGAGCAGCAAAGTCAGTCCTCAGGGAATGTGCAGGCGACCTTGGAACGGACAGCTCACGGAAGAACCCCGACCAAACCCAAGAGGAGGCGTGTAGTGGTGATAGGGGATTCCCTACTGAGGGGAACAGAAGCAGTGATTTGTGGGCCTGACAAGATGTCTCGGGAAGTGTGCTGTCTCCCCGGGGCTAAGATCCAAGATGTAACTGAACGACTGCAAGGAATCATAAAACCCACTGACGAATACCCCTTCCTCTTGGTTCATGTGGGAACCAATGACACTGCAAGCAATAGCCTCCAGAAGATCAAAAGAGACTACGAGGCTCTCGGCAGGAAATTGAAGCAACTAAATGCACAAATTGTCATCTCGTCTGTCCTCCCAGTTGAACGACGTGGCCCAGGGAGAGAGGGGAAAATAGTGGAAGTGAACAGCTGGCTTCGCAAATGGTGTAAACAGGAACGGTTTGGATTCTTAGATCACGGACTGCAGTTTCTTGAAGATGGACTTCTGGCAAGTGATGGGCTGCACCTCACAACGGTTGGGAGAAATGTTTTTGCCAAAAATCTCAGAAACCTCATCAGGAGGGCTTTAAACTGACTAATGTGGGGGAGGGAGACAGTGCTCCTGAAGGTAGGAGTCTATCAATTAATGAAGATGATCATCCAAATGTCATAGACCAAATGGAGCAAACAGCACGCGGACCTAGTGGAGGGAGGAAAAAATCCTTAAATAAGAGACACGGGGGAATGATTAATGGACTTCAATATCTGTACACTAATGCGCAAAGCATGGGAAATAAACAAGATGAGCTTGAGCTCTTGGTACAGCAAACTAAATATGACATAATAGGCATCACTGAAACCTGGTGGGATAAGTCCCACGATTGGAATGTAATAATGGAGGGATACAATCTATTTCAGAGAAACAGACCAGACAAGAAAGGAGGAGGAGTGGCGTTGTATGTCAGGGGTGTGTATACCTGTGAAGAGATCCAAGATTTAGAACCTCAAAGCCAAAGTGAGAGCATTTGGGTCAAAATTAAGGGAGAGAAGAATAACAGAGACCTCATTGTGGGAGTTTACTATAGATCCCCAAGCCAAACGGAGGACATAGATGATGCCTTCCTGGAACAGATGGCCAAGCATGCAAAAGGAAGGGAGATAGTAGTAATGGGGGACTTCAATTACCCGGATATTTGTTGGACGTCAAACTCAGCCAAGAGCATAAGGTCAAACAGATTCCTCACTGGCCTTGCAGACAACTTCATTGTCCAGAAAGTGGGAGAAGCAACAAGAGGAACAGCCATTTTAGACCTGGTCCTAACCAATGTTGATGACCTGGTTAGTGGGGTAGATGTGGAAGGATCATTAGGTGCGAGTGATCATGCTCTTCTGAAGTTTACTATACAGTGGAAAGGAGCAGCCAAGCATACTAGGACTCAATTTCTTGACTTTAAGAAAGCCGACTTCATAAAACTTAGGGAAGTGCTGGGTGAGATCCCATGGACAGCAATACTAAAAGGAAAGGGAGTTCATGATGGCTGGGAGTTTGTTAAGACGGAGATAGTAAAAGCACAACGTCAGGCAATACCAATGAGACGAAAACATGGAAGGTGCCTAAAGAAACCAGGGTGGCTATCTAAAGAACTTTTAACTGAATTAAGATTAAAAAAGGATGTGTACAAAAAATGGAAAAGGGGGGAAACCACCAAAGAGGAATTCAAACAAATAGCCAGCACGTGTAGACACAAAGTCAGAAAAGCTAAAGCACAGAATGAACTCAGGCTTGCTAGAGAGGTTAAAAGCAACAAAAAAGGCTTTTATGGGTATGTTCGTAGCAAAAGGAATAACAAAGAAACAGTGGGGTCACTCAGAGGAGAAGATGGTGAAATGCAAACAGGGGACACAGAAAGGGCTGAACTCCTCAATGCCTTCTTTGCCTCAGTCTTCTCTGATAAAGAAGACAATGCCCGACCTGAAGAATTTGAAGCAAATGATTCAGCAAAGGAAACACAGCCCAGAATAACTAAGGAGATAGTACAAGAATATTTGGCTAGATTAGATGTATTCAAGTCTCCAGGGCCAGATGAACTGCATCCAAGAGTATTAAAAGAACTGGCAGATGTGATCTCAGAACCACTGGCAGTCATCTTTGAGAATTCCTGGAGAACAGGCGAAGTCCCGGCAGACTGGAGGAGGGCAAATGTTGTTCCTATTTTCAAAAAGGGGGAAAGAGAGGACCCAAATAATTACCGTCCAGTCAGTCTGACATCAATAGCAGGGAAGATTCTGGAGCAGATCATTAAGCAAACAGTCTGTGAGCACCTAGAAAGGAATGCTGTGATCACCAATAGTCAGCATGGATTTCTGAAAAATAAGTCATGTCAGACTAACCTGATCTCGTTTTTTGACAGAATTACAAGCCTGGTAGATGAAGGGAACGCAGTGGATGTAGCCTACCTTGATTTCAGCAAAGCATTTGACAAGGTGCCCCATGATATTCTTGTAAAGAAGCTGGTAAAATGCGGTCTTGACTATGCTACCACTCAGTGGATTTGTAACTGGCTGACTGACCGAACCCAAAGGGTGCTCATCAATGGTTCCTCTTCATCCTGGAGAAGAGTGACTAGTGGGGTGCCACAGGGTTCTGTCTTGGGCCCGGTCTTATTCAACATCTTTATCAACGACTTGGATGATGGACTCAAGGGCATCCTGATCAAATATGCAGATGACACCAAACTGGGAGGGGTGGCTAACACCCCAGAGGACAGGATCACACTTCAAAACGACCTTGACAGATTAGAGAACTGGGCAAAAACAAACAAGATGAATTTTAACAGGGAGAAATGTAAAGTATTGCACTTGGGCAAAAAAAATGAGAGGCACAAATACAAGATGGGTGACACCTGGCTTGAGAGCAGTACATGTGAAAAGGATCTAGGAGTCTTGGTTGACCACAAACTTGACATGAGCCAACAGTGTGACGCGGCAGCTAAAAAAGCCAATGCAATTCTGGGCTGCATCAATAGGAGTATAGCATCTAGATCAAGGGAAGTAATAGTGCCACTGTATTCTGCTCTGGTCAGACCACACCTGGAGTACTGTGTCCAGTTCTGGGCACCACAATTCAAGAAGGACACTGACAAACTGGAACGTGTCCAGAAGAGGGCAACCAAAATGGTCAAAGGCCTGGAAACGATGCCTTATGAGGAACGGCTAAGGGAGCTGGGCATGTTTAGCCTGGAGAAGAGGAGGTTAAGGGGTGATATGATAGCCATGTTCAAATATATAAAAGGATGTCACATAGAGGAGGGAGAAAGGTTGTTTTCTACTGCTCCAGAGAAGCGGACACGGAGCAATGGATCCAAACTACAAGAAAGAAGATTCCACCTAAACATTCGGAAGAACTTCCTGACAGTAAGAGCTGTTCGACAGTGGAATTTGCTGCCAAGGAGTGTGGTGGAGTCTCCTACTTTGGAGGTCTTTAAGCAGAGGCTTGACAACCATATGTCAGGAGTGCTCTGATGGTGTTTCCTGCTTGGCAGGGGGTTGGACTCGATGGCCCTTGTGGTCTCTTCCAACTCTATGATTCTATGATTCTATGATTCTATGATTCTATGATAATACAAAAATAAAACCAATTAAAAACCAGAAAACATAAAACAATGTACCATATAAAATATCCTAAGATGTTCACCCAACAACACAAATATAAAGGGTGAGTCTTGCCATGCCTCACTGTGTTTATCTTGTATATGTTTTAATTATCTCTGATTTGTATCCAACTAAGTCACACTGAGAGTAGACCCACTGAAATCAATGGACACGACCTGCATAACCATCCACTGATTTCAGTGGATCTGCTCTGAGTTTGTTTTAATTTGATACAACTCATTGACTGTAGCACTTGCACGTCTGCCTTTCAGTCCTGAAAATACCGTCTATATGCTTCTCTAGCATGCTTGTGTAATGTGTGAGATTCATGTGACAACTGAGGATACCTCATTGTTGTTTTGAAAAGCAAAGCTGGCACACTGTTTTAAAAGCTGCTTCCTGCTTTTAGGTCACCTCTTCCAGAGTTCTGCTCCCTCCACCTCCACCCCAAGCAAACAAACCACCAGTTTCTGTTGTAAGTAATATTAAATGAAATAGTTATTCCTTAAAATATGGACCACAACAACACTGGAAACTAGAATGCTTCTGGAATTAATTGTTTGTGAATTGCAGCCTGAACTGACCAGTCAGCACCAGCTGGATTAATGCACATATCAGAATACAGTTGTTCTTTGTATTTTACACTTCTCTGAATTTTGCTCAAGAATGTGCAAATGTGCATATTTTGTGATAAAATAAAATACATTTAGAAATGCATCCTTTGAAAAAATGTTCAAAAATACGCATTGAAGTACACGTTTTCATGTGGGTTTCTAAAAAGAAAATTCACCAGATTAAATGCACAAAGGGGTTGGAACAGAAAGCCTGCTAAATTGTCTCTGACCCAGATTAGATGGTACCATCCTTTCCTCCTAGTAACAGTAAAATCTAAAAAAAACCCCAGCAAATGTAATGCAATATGCAATCTACACAATTATATCCCATCATTCTGACAAGGAAATATATTTATACTAATGGCAATGCTTAAAAAAAGAATGAAAATGATGTCAAAAATTCGCAATACAATTGTATGCATTTCTGGTCAGAAGTAAATTCCACTGCATTTAATGTGACTTGTTTTAGAGTAAACATGTGTACTATTATGTTAGTTACTTTAAAACACACACACAACCACACACAAAAAATTAGCATGTCACAGATAAACATGAGGCAAAAACCTTCCTCCCCAGCATGGTGTTTTTCATGTTCATGGAAAATTTTGTTCTTTTAACTTGGGGAATGTTGAAACGTGTGTCTTTGTGATTTGTTGGGGTTCTAGAAAATAAGGTGGCATGAAACTTTATTCAACTATTCCGCTTTATAGAAACACTAATCAAATGTTGCTTCCTATAATTCCTCAGCAAATTCCAGATGAACCATGCAACCACATATCAACCATGTATCAAAATGCCAGAATGGTAAGTTCCTAAATGACGCAAAAGTTCAGTGTCCCCGGCCTCTTGCACTCTATTCTAAATCATAGTTTCAGCATCCCCTATGGTGTCCCCGAGGCTCTATGCCCAGTGTGACTGAACCAGTTGTGCTCCCCTAAACCCACCTCTGGTTTTATACAGATTTAATTGTTACAGCTTACTGCAAAGAATCCAGGGCATGGTTGTTTGGGGAGATTGCTGAGAATTCTCTGTGAAGAGTGCCCTCTCCTAAAAGAACTGCTGTTTCCAGAGAAAAGGAAATGAATGTTAAATTGGTATAATTCTATGTTGCACACATAAGCCCTGACAACAAGCGCACTTAGCTGGCAATTGCTGCAGACAGCTGAGTCAAATTCTGAGTATGAGCAAAACACAGAAAGCACTTCTCCTGCCTGGTTTTCTGTCCCCTAAAAAATTGTGCCTTCTTCAGATATCCTTGCCTGCTGTCTTGATATCTTTGTTGCTTACTATGCGGAAATGTTTTAGATAATCTCCTGTTTTCTTTTATTCCAGCCAATTGTAAAGCCAAACATTCCTCCACCTCCAATTCCAACTGCCAAGACAGGGTTTTCTTCTGTCAACAGCAATGCAGTAAGTAATTGCTTCAGGATTTTCTCTCTCCTTTCTAACTGAATGCTGGTGCAACTATCACCAGTGTGAATCTTCTTCAGTCAACTAGTTGTCCATTTTCACTTTTTCCCAGAGAGAGAGGCTGCAGTTAGAAAAAATGGCAGAGGTAGTTCAGATGCCATTACCCCCAAAGTTAATGAGGCCCTCTGTTAACTACAGAAGCAGCCTCAAATCCTGATTTCAAATCCTGGTTAAGGGGGAACCTTGGTAAAGGTTGACAGGAAAAAATTCAGACAGATTACAGGTGGAGCCTGCAGTCCTGTGCCTCCCACCCCACCCTGCTTTTTGAATGTGAATTGGTTGTAAATCTCCTTGAGATTTTGGGTTGCATCCAACTAAGTTTTATTCAGGGTAGACTCACTGAAATTAATGAACCTAAGTTAGCCACATCCATTAACTTCAATGGGTCTTCTCTAAGTATGACTGGTATTGTATATACACCACTTTTAAATAAAGTTTCTAAGAAATGCAAATCATCCTCACCCACTGCTTTTAAGACTGCCGTTTGTTTTTACCTTATTTTGTACTGTGCTGATTTTGTGCACTTTTGCAGAAGGCAGGATAAATCTTCATTATGATTAATATCATATTTATTTATTCATTGCGTTAATATTAATTGGAATTGGAATTTTCAAATAAGCTCCAAATAAGCTTCCTGGGTGGGTTGGCTGTGTTGAAGAGAGAAAAGGGGGTGACTGACATCTGATCAGGAAAATGTGGCACTTCTCTTACAGGCAGCAGCAATGACGGCAACGCCTTCTCCCCACTTCAAGCGTAAGACAGCTCCTCCACCTCCGCCCCAGGTAAGGAGCCCCAAGAATCACAAGGAGGATGCTGAGCTGCAGAGTGTCCTCTCGCCCGCTGTTGGAGGCAGGAGGTCTCTGAATGATGGCTGCTGGGAGCAGCAGGTTGGGAGTGTGCTCTTGGGCTCAGGTCCTGCTTCTGGGCGTCCCCTAGCTTGGCCACTGCAAGGACAGCTTGCTGGGCAAGAAGGACTCTGTGGCCTCATCTCTCAGGGGAAGACCCAGCAGCCATTTTCTTCATTCCTGTGGCAATGTGCTCAACCATAACCTTTTGTTCCCTGAGGCAAAAAACGTGAGGGAAGGAAGCCATTTGGGGAGCGTAGGGCAGGCTATGCAGGCCTGCAAGCAGAACCTGAGCACAACCGCACTCTCCCCACTGCAATTCCCAGCAGATGTTGTTGAGAGCCACGGTGCCCCAACAGTGTGCATAGGACACAGCCGTTGTGGCTAATAGCTGTCTAGTTTTCTTTTAAAGCCATCCAAGTTTGTGACCATCCCTACCTCTTGTTCAAGGGAGAAAGGCAGGAATAATTTGAGGATGTGGCACACCACAAAAATGGATGGTGGAGATGTATACATACATACAGGCCCCACTTACTGAGCACAATGTGTTTCCTACAAATCATTCAGTCTGCAAGTGTTTACATGAGTCCACTATTTCTACGTATAAAGGTAAAGGTACCCCTGAGCATTAGGTCCAGTTGTGGCCGCCTCTGGGGTTGCGGCGCTCATCTCGCTTTACTGGCAGAGGGAGCAGGCATACAGCTTGTGTGGCCAGCATGACTAAGCCGCCTCTGGTGAACCAGAGCAGCACACGGAAACGCCATTTACCTTCCCGCCAGAGCGGTACTTATTCATCTACTTGCACTTTGACGTGCTTTCGAACTGCTAGGTTGGCAGGAGCAGGGACCGAGCAACGGGAGCTCACCCCGTCGCGGGGATTGAAACTGCCGACCTTCTTATCGGCAAGTCCTAGGCTCTGTGGTTTAACCCAAAGCGCCACCCGCACCCCATCATTTCTACGTATACCTATGGGGAAATTTCTAATGTGTTCCTGACCATGGAATTTTGACCCCGCCCCCCCAAAGCCAAGAAAACCTGGGAAAGCCTAGAAAAAAGGCTCACTAATTTGTCTTATCACTACCCCTCCCTCCCTCCATTCCTCAGCTAACCAACAAAAGGCAAACAAGGAAGTAAAAGGTGCTTTCCGTCTGGATAGCTGAATCTGTGGGATCTGCATGTGTGTACAAATATATCAGAGCAAAGGTGAAGAGCATATATCAATCTACGTAGCCAGAGAAATATGATGGAGGAGTTTTGTTTTTTGTTTTTAAGATGCTATTTTCACACTTCTTGTCAATTTGTATGTATAATGATTTTATTATTGCTTTTATTGGGCTTTTATGCAAGCTGTCTTGAGCACCTCCATTTTTGTATAACTAGCTTAATCAAACTAAAATAGCTAAAAAAATAGGTAGTGTGCTTAGGACTGCGACATGGAGAAACTTGGGAAACTTTTTCTTTTCTTTGACTTCAGCATGCATCTCTTTGCTTTTGTCTTAGGCATTGAAGCCCCCAGGTAACCCCAAGATATGAAGCAAATGAAGGACCAAACCAAATACTGTTCTCCAGTTTCAAGGAACCTTTCCCCCCCATCACCAATCCCCATGGCTTCTCCATCTGTGAAGAAAACAGAACAAGCTTTGCTTTAAAAGGTCTAATGGTTTTGTCTGCAAAAGGAACTGAAGTATTTGTGTTCAGAGTATTGTTGCCTGCAACCCTCCTGACTCTTCAGCAAGTAACTGAAAGGTGCAATATTCAAGCATTTTGCAATGTATCCGTAGTGATAGAATCATGATTTAGGAGATCCTGGTACAAAAGAAACGGTGAACTGAGCCACGTAGTTTTAAGCAATGAAGTTTCTTTCTGGGCCAGTGGTCTCCATGCCAGTTGTGATCGCCCATCACTGCCACCTGTGGACAAGACCTGAGGTTTTTGGAGGCTGCTCAAAGCTTTATGGGATTAGGAGTGGGATTTTTCCCTGACTACTGAACTGCTCATCTTATTTTCGTGGAGTGAGAGCATACCACCATGCCTTGAACAATCCCTCAAAAAACAATGCAGGCTATTAAAATGGGGAAAAGTCAAACTGTTTGACCCTTCTCTCCACCTTGATGCATCCACAAACTTTCACTTTCTCAGGATGCTCAGACTCCAAATCTCTTGTGCTTCACACATTTACTGCAAAACAGCTTCCATAATGTGCAATGGTACTAGTGCTGCCAGCTTCTTTTACCAGCACTGCTCCTGTGCATTTAACAACAGCTTGATCTGCAGGTGACTGTGTTTCTCTCTCAAATGCTGATTCTTTCCATCCAAGCTGCTGTTAAAGGCAGAGGAGCAGGGCAGTTGGCAACCCTAAATGATAGAAGGCATCCTTGTTAGCACTTGCTTAGACTAGAGTTCCATTTTAAATAGTTTATTTATCATAGAGTGTAAACTTAAGAAACACTACTATTCAAATGCTCACATATGCTTTAAGCACTTGATTTGTATGTGGCTGTGAAATAAGTTGGAATACAACAGTATATTCTTTCTTTTTGGGTTAACTCTATGAAAAGGTCAGTAGTGAAATGATTACTGTAGAAATTAGCGGGGGAGCAATGGGATCCAATGTACTTCGTGCAATATAAAAAAAAATCAGGTACACCAACACAACTAGAAGTATAGACTTGTTAGGTCAGAAGAATTACCTTTCACTGTTTTTTGATAAGGATTCTCCATTGCTTGCTCTCTCCTCACACGGAACACTGTGTGCCCGCAGTTTGCTTACTTTTCAGTTAATTCATGTCTCCTTCCCTCTGCATCACCAAAGCAAGCATGATGTGATCATATGCACAGTTGCATCAAGAATCCTTGGGATACATCAGTAACACACCCTGCATTGTAGTGCGGGATGGGATCATATCAGGATTGCTTTTCTGAAGTTTTTTACTGAGAGATATGCACATCGGGACCAGAAAAGTGGTAGACAGAAGATGCATATAAACCAAAACTAATGGTGTGGTTTGATTCTGAAATTAATTACAGATTTTTCTCTGGTTAAATTGGAATTTGGAAAGAGCAGAACTCGGGGCTGGCTGGAACAGAAATGCCACCAGAGCAGGACTTTAGGGCAGGTGACGAGGGTTTGACTCAGCAGAATGAACATGACTGCAGAAGGGCTGGTTTAACCACATTTTGAAGTAAGCACATTACAACGTAAAACCAGGGAACAGTCTAAATTGCCTAACTGGAAAGCTCACCTAGATTCCTTGACCCACAAGCTGTACAGAGCTCTCTGAAGGAAGATCAGGTCGAAAGACTAATCTGCGAAATTAAAGGATACCGCACAAGGCACAGAATCAAAAATCCATAGCACGTGTCTCTTCGTGGACCAGCATTCTCAACCACCTGTTCATGTATTTTGTTACATTCACAGCACAGATAAGACCTCAAAATACTGTATTTCTGATACAGTCTTCAAAACTGAGCACAGTGCTTGTCACCAGGCAAAGAGTACAATCAGAATACTGTGCATACAGAGAGCTGTAAGATGGTCTTTATTTATCAGTAGTTCAGATGCAACCAGAGTTTGGGCCTTAAATACAAGAGTTGTGAATGTGGAGTCATGGTGAGCATTTATGGAAAAGCAGCAGCAGCAGTGGGGAAGGAGTTAACCCTCGCTGCTGCTTTTTTCCCTCTGCAGCCAGCGCCAGAATCAGGGTTGTGCGGACAGTTCCTCCCCACAAGGCACTGAGCAGACAGGGCACAAAACTGAGAAGATCCATTTGGGGGACAGAAAATTTTAGCCTTGCACATGACACCATGTTACCAACTCCCTCTGTAGCCCCTTCTAATCTTAGTATCCCCACTGCTTAGCTCAGAGGTAATAGAGTGGCGAGTGTGTTTGAGAAAGAGAGTGATTCCCTGCAAGTAGAGCAAATAAAGCAAAGAGACAAGCTGGCCACAACATTTCCCCGGGTGTGCTGCTTTTCTGCTTGCAGGGAGTGCTTCGACATGGGGAACACACTCAAATGGCACCTGCCTCCCACCTTCAGCCTCAAGTAGTCCCATCTATTCTGCCATCCCCTCCAGGGCTCTACCACCTCATCCCACTGCTTGTGGACATGAAGCCTTAGAGATCAGGTCTCTTGGCCTGAGGAGAAGGAGCAGGCAGGCAAGAAGAGGGAAAGCAGGGCTAAAGGAATCATTGGGCATCACCATTTCTCCCTTGCGGCTGTCCCTGCCTATAAGCCAGATACACAAATAGAAGATTGCCAAGTTTCAGCTACAAGTCACATTTTTAGAGAGTGATAATGTTTAAACATAAAGATAAAGCCACCGCCCTGTCAACTCTCTACTCTGCTTTTAAAGCTCAGGTGTCTGGGGACAGCATCCCTGCTGCCTTTGCTGATGACACAGCACTATCTCTTGTTTTTCTGTCAAGGACACACTCCAGGCAGGAAAAGGGCTCATGGAAGGTATGGAGCAGACCCACTGTCTTTAGCAGCATATATGGAATCTTCTGCAGTTGTACTCTCAGATGCATCCTCCATGCATTTCAAAGGGGGCAGGTCAAGAAAGATTCTTGCTAGCTCATATCCCTTTTCTCCAGCCATGAGTTTTCTATTGATTATTTCTTCTGTGCTGTGTTTCCCCACCCCACCTTGGTGGAGCTATTTTTTTAATGTACTGTAAGTGATTTTGCGGGATGTGGGTGGCGCTGTGGGTTAAACCACAGAGCCTAGGACTTGCCGATCAGAAGGTCGGCGGTTCAAATCCCTGCCACGGTGTGAGCTCCCGTTGCTCGGTCCCTGCTCCTGCCAACCTAGCAGTTCGAAAGCACGTCAAAGTGCAAGTAGATAAATAGGTACCGCTCCGGCGGGAAGGTAAACGGCGTTTCCGTGTGCTGCTCTGGTTTGCTAGAAGCGGCTTAGTCATGCTGGCCACATGAGGGAGCTGTACGCCGGCTCCCTCGGCCTATAAAGTGAGATGAGTGCTGCAACCCCAGAGTTGGTCACGACTGGACCTAATGGTCAGGGGTCCCTTTACCTTTACTTTTTAAGTGATTTTGCATCTGGTGAATGGAGATTTTGAAATGTTATATTGTTATCTATGGAGAAAGTGTATTTACAAATATATCTGTATTTAAAATGTTATTATATAAAGTCTAAACTTTTCCGGGGGAGACAAAACCCCTGCAGTAGAGTATCTTGTCTATTTATCCATCATTTTATTTTGTTTAAATTGCTTCTTTGCCAATTTACATTTCTGAAAAATGTCTAGGTTTATGACCCTATCTCAGCATGGCAAATAAAGAACATTGCAGAATGTCAAAACAAAACCTTAAGCATGAAAAATAAAATTAATATTGACCCTTAAAGCAGCACAATTAAGGGACACACACAAAACATTCTATATTTTGTTTTCATTTGTAATGTAACAAATGGTGTGGAATACAAATGTGTTATTGTATTGTGGCGATTTGAAGGCCTTATGGTGCTCTAGAACAAACACAACTCAGCCCAGGCTGTTAATTTGTCACAGAACAAGATCTCATTGGGTGGGTGTGCCACTAGGTGAGACGGGAGTCATGCTATTGTGCTATCCTTCCTCTCTGCATTCCCCCACTCACTGCTTTCACTAGGCTGAAGAGGCCTCTCCCCACTTGGGATTCTGAGCATATTGCTGTGACAGTGGAGGCAGAACATGGCCTTCCCCTCCATTATTTTGTCTAATCCTCTTTTAAAACCATCCAAGTTGGTGCCCATCGCTGCTTGTGGGAGTGAATCCCATAGTTTAACCAAACACTGTGTAGGAGAAGTACAGTGGACCCTCTAGTTACATACCGCTCTGGATACGTAACTTTCGGATTACGAATGCAGCAAACCCGGAAGTGTATACTTCCATGTTTCACCACACTTGCATGTGCAGAAATGCTCAATCGCACTGCGCACATGTGCAGAAGGAGGACTTCTGCCTATGGACTTTTTGGGTTGCAGATGAACAGGGCCGTCTTAAGCATATCCAGTGCCATGGTGCAAAGCTTCCTCTGGCGCCCCCCGTTTCCCAGTAGTGGCTGGAGGGTGGCTCCTTTGGCAGAGGCTGGGCACGGCACCTCCCGGCTCAACTGGCCGCTTTGTGCTGTGGTGGCCATGGCAGGCGGAGGCTCCAGGTACGGCGCTGCTTTGGCGCGGCATGGCAGAGGCAGGCAAGGGTGGCGAGCTGATGCTGGGAGCCACCGCATCCAGCCTCCGCCTCTTCCCTGGCGCCCCACGCCACTAGCCTCTATGGGCAAGACGCCCCTGTGGATGGATCCCCAGAACGAATTTAATTTGTATCTGGAGTATCCAATGCACTTTCTTTTGTGTGTCCTGGATCTTGACCAGCTTCGCTGGGTGTCACAAGTTCTAGTGTTAAGAGAGAGGGAGAAAATGCTTAACTCTGTCCACGTTCTCCACACCACGCACAACTGTGTATGGAACAATTAAAACCATTTCAACATATATAAAACATGTTTAACAATTCCATTTAAAAAAACAATTCAAACAAGTTCAACACAGATTCAGACAGACAAAATGTCCACTTAAAAGACTTGATGGAAAAGGAAGATCTTCATTAGGTTCCCAAAATGGTGCTGATAATGGTGCCCATTGAATGCGTAGTGGGCAGGGGTTCTAAAGGGTGGGTGCCACCACACTAAAGACCCACTTTATATATCACACAGAATGGTCTCCCCTGATGAGATGGCATCTGCAGGAGGTCTTCTCTTGCAGGACACAGTGATTGGTTGGGTGTATAGAGGGTGGGGCAATCTTTCAAGTGTCTTTCAAATTTTGATGGTACTCAAACTCCCATCAGCTGCAGCCAACTTGGCCAATATTCAAGAATGATGGGATATTTAGTCCAATGACATCTAAAGGGCCCTATTCCTGCTTCAGGTGGTATAGTGGACAGCAACTACTAATAAAGAGTGCAGAGGTTGAAACCATTATTCAGTGTTCTCCTTGTTAAAATAGAATAGATGACACATGTCTCACAGTACTGAACAACTCTCCCTTTTTAATAATAACAACATGGGGGGGGGAGAGAGAAAGAGATCAGGATTGGGATGGCAGGACTCTCCTCACTGCACTGCAGTCCCAACAAAAATCACACACCCCTTTCCTGCAGGGCCAGATTAAAGTGATGGGGGCGGGGCTTTCCTGTTCATTGCCGTGCCCCACCTAGACTTTAGGTCAAAACAGTACTTCAGAACTGTACACCTGTGTATCTGCAAAGCAGCCCTGACATCTACTGTTTAAAATCTACAACTACCGGTACATTCCAAAAAGAGATGTAGCATTTTCATATTACTTTTTCTTCTGGGTGAAAAGAGCTGTGAGCAACTCAAATGCTGGAATGAAGCATGAAGTGCAGAAGACACGGGACAGACGAAAAAACCTAAACTATATGGAATGTGTTCCACCAAGATGTAGTCACCAGTTTGGATTGTCTATAAATGGATCATTAGACAGATCCATGGGGGATAAGGCTACCATTGACTACTAGTCGCAATGGCTATCTTCTACTTCCACTGTTGGAGGCACCATGCCTCTGAATGCCACCTCAAACAATCAGTTATTATATGGTCACAGACCTGCTAAGCAGAATACTGGTCACTGGGAATTGCAGGTGGGGAGAGCCCTGCTGCACTCACTTCCTGCTTGGGGGCAACCCATAGGTACATGGTTGGCCGCTGGACCATCTTCTTATATTCTTATGGATGTAGCTAAACAGAGCTCCCCACTAGCCATGTGAATCCTGCCAAGAGAGGCTCAATAAACTTTTTTCAGTTGACATCCAGAGACTTGGAGGTTTTTAAGCAAAGGCTGAATGGCCATCTGTCATGGATGCTTAGCTGAGTTTCCTGCATTTCATGGGGTTGGACTAGATGGCCCTTGGCATTCCTTCCAACACTACAATTCCGTGATTCTATGATTTTATGACTGCAAGGGAAAGGGAGGGGTGCAAGTGCCAAGACCCTGGCAGGCCACGGGACATGATTGGTGGGGATTGTTCAGCCGGGCAAGTCACATGTTGTGTGGGCCTGCCTTAGGCATCTTCATATGTTTTGCCACTACTCTGCAGCCTTCCCAGCTGCCCGAGCTTCCTGATCTGATAAAGTCCATGGGAGGAATTACCTCTTGATGGCATCCCATGGGCTTTAACTGAACCCTGGGCACCTGGAAAGCTCTTGACAAGCAACAGCATAGAACTGAAGCCCTCTGCTCCCAGTCAGTTAGGCAGATGCTGCTGGACCACAACTCCCATCATCCTGAATCATAGGCCACGCTGTCTGGGGCTGAGAGGTGTTGTAGTTCAACAACATCTGGAGGCTACAGGCTCCCTACTCATGTTCTAGTGCAGGGGTCAGCAACCTTTGGGGATTGGTCCACCATCCCTCAGACCACCATCCGTCAGACCATGTGGTGGGCCAGACTAGATTTTGATGGGGGGGGAGAACGAATTCCTATGCCCCACAAATAACCCAGAGATGCAATTTGAATAAAAGCACACATTCTACTCATGTAAAAACACCAGGCAGGCCCCACAAATAACCCAGAGATGCATTTTAAATAAAAGGACACATTCTGCTCATGTAAAAACACAGATTCCCGGACTGTCCGCAGGCCGGATTTAGAAGGCGATTGGGCCACATCTGGCCTTTGGGCCTTCGGTTGCCTACCCCTGATCTAGTGTCTACATTTCACCTTTTTCTGCATCATGACCACAAGGTGGAGCAAGAGGATGACACCAACACAGCCTGCAAGGAATCTCACCCACCTACACCAATTTTGCATTACAGTAACAGCCTGCCTCTTGTCTGACAAGACTTCACTTACTCTTAACTAATTATGAATCTTGGTACATTTCCTGTTGGAGACATGTGCATTAACCATGACAGCTTTAACCTAAAAGCACAGAAGTCTCAGACAGTCTGGCACCAAAAGCAATCAATAGGTAAAGCCCATTTCTTCCAATAATGCATCACCACAGGAATTATACGTGCAGGAAGACCGGGGCAAAGAGGGAGCTGTGATCTTGCATCTTTTCATAAACTTAACCTGGGCTCCAGACTATCTGACTGACTGCAGAGTTCAGAAGGGAAGAAGGCTGAGTAAAGATGGCAAGAACTTTGGCAGGGGGCTGGGGGCTGAAGCCAATATGTGTGTGGGGGGGGGATTTGATTCAGTTTGCATTTAAAGGTGAACCAATTTAATTGACACTTTCTGATAGAATGCGATGTTGCAGGGGATATTTTTCAGGCCAAGGGCCACGTTACCTTCTGGGCAACTTTTGAGGACCACCTGCCAATGGTGGACAGGGCTAGATGCATAAATAGATTGGCAGAAGAGTGGTGGGAGGCACCATCTGGGGAGGCCCCAAGGAAAGGCAGCTTGGAGCCAGGAGATTGGTGGTGGGATGCTGATGAGTGGTCAGAGTGAGAAGACTGCAGAGTTCAGAAGGGAAGAAGGCTGAGTAAAGATGGCAAGAACTTTGGCAGGGGGCTGAATCCAATATGTGTGTGGGGGGGGGATTTGATTCAGTTTGCATTTAAAGGTGAACCAATTTAATCAGAAGCTAAAGAGGTAACAGGGCTTAGTGGGCAGGAAGAGGCTGTGGCAGAAAGCAGTCCAGAGCCAGAGGCAGAAGTGGAGGCTGGAGAAGAGGGGAGCCAAGAGGCAGAGATCAGGCAGACTGCTAAAGAAGCCAGGGAGCCTTCCCCTTCTGTTGTGACCAGGTCCCCTCGCTACTGGTCTCCCAGAACAAGAAGAGGAGTGAAGAGGGTGGAGGAAAGAGAGAAGACAAAGGAGTCCCAGGTTGCTTGGGAAGGACCTCAGAGAAGAGGAGACTTAGGGAACTGTGGGAAGGCAGGGACCTTCAGTCCTCGCAACTGCCTCATTGGAGCAAGATCTACTGCAGAGAGTTACTGGGCTCATTAGGCCTGGACTGTTTTGTTTCTTTGAATAAAGAGTTAACCTCACTGGCATCATGTGAGTTATTACTTACCTGACCCTGGCACTCTCCTCTGACAAAAAGTTACCTCCGTACAATAGGTTGGGGTTTTGACATACACTCAGATGTCCCTCTGCCCTCTGGGCAACCAAGAAGCATTATCAGGGTTCAATTCATTCCAGCCTGGCAAAAGCATTTGGGGTGTGAAGCAGGGCTAATAATGCATGTGAGTTCTAAGAGTCAGGTATAGTGGCCTGGAGGGCAATACAAGAACTGAAAGACAGCCATCTTTCAAAATTTGCAGTTATTTAAATTTTTTAATGTCCCTCTCCAGCCAAGTAATGTGCTTTTAAAATGCACAGAGATTATGGGGATTGAACCTGGGATCTTCATATTTATTTATCTTATAAAAGTAATTCTATATTCCCATTGTCAAAATATATCAGTGCAGCATACAGCATTAAAACATAGAACAGTGTTAATATTTACAGAAAATCATTAAAGCAATAGGCTAATTCAGAGAAAAAAGGAAAAATTAGCTTCCAAAGCATAAAGAGATCCACAAGCAATACTTGAAAGTGGAAAGGTGCCTGCTTTTAGTGACTGCTAACCCTGATGCCTATTTGCTACCTCCAGCATCATAAGATTCTGAATACCAGCTGTGGGAGATCACAAGAGGGAAAAGTGCTGCTGCTCTCAGGTCCTTCCCATGGGCTTCTGGTTGGCCACTGAGTGAATCCAATGGACTCTTCCTACATCCTTAATCTCTGCTGGAAGAGTCTTCCACAGCAAGGGACCAACAACAACACTAAATGCCCTCTGTAACACAGGAGACAACCAACACAGGGGGCAACTCCTCTGGAGTTTGCACAACAGTCACCACCACTGGAAAGGCCCTCTCTCTGGTGCCCCTTTCTGGCACAGGGAAAATAATCCCTCTCTTCTGAGTGTTGTGTGGTTAATAGAGCCATATTTTCTTTCCTCTGCCTCTACCCACATCCCACAGCATGCCAAGCTATTACCAGACGTAGAGAATCATTAGAAACTCCTAAATGCCCAATCAGCATTTGCTTTTATTCAAGTGCGAGTTAAGCAAGCTCTGAGGTCAAGTGAATTGCACCTCAGCTAGGTGGGGATTTGGGGGAGTAATAGAAGGGGGCAGATTCCTAACAAGTTTCATAGCAATCCCCCTAGTAGTTTGGACAGGAATCGCTACCACAGATTATTACCTTCCTTTCTCAAAGCCTCACAGGGTACGTGCTTCTTTTTTATCCTCACAACTACCCAAATCAGTTCAAAGCCTGGATCTGAGTCATGTCAGCTCTGGATTGGCCCAGGTTGGGGTCAACCTGAAGTCCTGGACTGGAACCCAGATCAGGTCAAGAGGGTGTGCACAACCCTAACAACAACTGTTCCAGGGCAGCCTTCCCAACCTGGTGCCCCCCATATATTTTGGACGACAACTGCCACCAGCCTCAGGCAGCATGGCCAACGGTCATGGATGATGGGAGTATCTGGAGAGCCTAACCTAGAAACCTTTATGACTCAGATGGGGTTTAAACCCAAGACTTGAAGCCACTACACCACACTTGTGTAAATCAGTGGATGGGTCACCAAAGCGATTCAGTGAAATGGGGGGGGCGGTGTTGACTCCTCTATCTCTTTTTTTAAAAAAAAATCTCCAAGATAGTTATGCAATATCCTAGTTTGGAACCTTCTGCAATTGTCAATCTCAGCCATCAGCTATGTATTACTGATAGATAAAGGGCATTCATGGTTAATTACAAGCTTATTGACAGCCTCCCCAGGGTTGCCTAAATGGGGCCTCCCATCTCCATATGAGTGCCCGTGCACTCAAAGACAAGAAAATGGGCCAGCCAACAAGGACTGGGACCACCGGATGGCTTTTAGAGTATTCTTCAGAAAACAACCAGGATATTGACACATAGTAACTGACACGAGATCCATAAATAATTCTCTGTAATATATGACCTCTGCCTTTCAGGAGTCTCTAGAGTGGGGAAAGGCAAAGGTTAGAATATTGACTGATACATCAATAACCACTATTGGGGAAAAGAAAATAAGTTTCTGTGGGATTTCTCTCTCTCTCCCCCCCTCCTTTGAATAGCAGAATTATTTTATCCTCTAACAGAAAAGATAAGAACCACAACAGCAAACCACTGCAGCATTGTCTTGGTGTGATAGACCTTGGATTCAGCAGAGAAAGACAGAAAATGATGATTTAGAGTGGGGGTGGTGAACTGGATCTGACTGGCCAGATCATTATCTCCCCCACCTACTGTGAGTCAAGCCTGTCACCTGGTACCACAGTGATGTTGAGAGACTTGTCTTTGCCCACATGGTTTGAAATCAAACTGTGGGGGGGGGGGGAAACAGTCCACAAAGAGCCAATGATGCGCTGATGGTTGGGTCCTGCAATGTGTTGTGCACAGGGCTCTGCAAGACTTGACAACCAGCTGATTGCTGGACCTTGTGGACCTTGGGGCTTTACAGGTGCCCCGATCATCTGATCAGCAGTGTCTGAAAGCTCCTTTTCAGATAAGGCAGGGTAAGTAGGCATGGGTAAGTAGGTTTCCTGCTTGGCAGGGGGTTGGACTCGATGGCCCTTGTGGTCTCTTCCAACTCTATGATTCTATGATTCTATGCATGGTTTGGTTGAAATGGCTTCAAGGGTCAAATGGAGAGGCCTGGTGAGCCCACTGCTGATTTAGAGGAGAAATCAATGACTATGAAATGGAACCAACAGACAAGCTGTGCCTTTAAGACTTGAGCCTACAGCCTGGAGGGCACAGACACCAAAGTCCATGAAGTTCCAAAGAAACTTGGAGTTTCTTTGTAAGCCCTGAAAACACAGCACTTTGGGGAGGTGAGAAGGCAAAGATTTTCTAGATCCAAAGCCAGTCCTTCTACTGGAAAGTTGTGATGAGAGCCCTGATCTAGGCTGGTTTCCTGTGCCAGTCTGGTACTGGCAGAGAAAACACAGAGACCTTTCCTCTGCCCCCTCCCCATGCTTGTGTCCTGTCCTGCATGAGGGGCTGAGCTCTTGTCTGGATGTGGATGTGGCTCCACTGTTTCATTAAGCCCCAATGCTGCCTGCCAGGGGTTATGATTGTTTCCTTAGTGTGACACTCAGAAAATCTGGAGTTTTAGCAATCATAAACACAAATAGCATGACAGCACAAACAGGATCAATCAACATCTGACAGGGCCAAGCAAATTTTGTCATAGGGAAATAAAAGGGAGGACTTCCCATGAGCATGTGGCTATTCAGAATGCTACTGTAGTTGCCACAAGTTCTCTCCCCCCCCCCCAAAAAAAAACAATGCTAAGCTAACAGCAAAGCCATAAGGGCACTGGAACCCCACAGTCTTTTCAGAAAGTGTGTCCTCTGCAGCAGCAGGAAAACCCTGTCCTTAAGAGAACTGCTGACGAGCCCTCATGTCTGAATCATCCGGCGATCACCCGATCTTTGGGACGCCTGTAATTTGCCAGAAATTATCATGCCAGCATCAGCCGGGTTCTGCAGTACAGAGTGATGTGGAAAACAGAGCTAAAATATTAATAATACTAGAGTGCAGTTCAGGCAGAACACATATACAGTTTGTATCTAAAAGAAGCACAGGAAAGATGAAGGGAGGTGAATCACCCATTTTCATGCAAATGCAGTCATAAAGTTGTAGAGTTGGAAGAGAGCCTGAGGGTCATTCAGTACAATCCACTGCAATGAAGGACTCTCATCCTTAAGCATGCATAACATTGCAAGTGTGAAGTCTGTTTCTTACTGCCATATGATAAACTCTGAATCAGTGCAGCAGAGGTACATCTTCTTTCCATGGTGCTGATCTCTGTACCGTGATGAAAATGGCTGCAAGCCCTTGCTGATACTAAATCTACCAACCCCTTGCAAATGCTATTTGCCAATCAACTCTCATCATTACTAATTTTGGAAAGTGGAGTTGAGTCAGGACTACCCACAAGATGTCACGAATATTTTCAGCAAAATGCTCCCCAACCCTCTCCTTCTGTTGCCCACCAGCCACCATTGGGCAATCCTCTCCTTTTAGTGTTTCCCCTCTGCAGAACATGTGCTTATTCATTTACATTACCATTACTTGTCCACACTCTCCGTGGCCCTCACTTGCCCTCAGTGATGCCATCACGTAACTAACTCTGCTTACAGCATCATGACACCATCCCATTCACTGCATGGATGCTCCCTGACTGAGTAGCATCACGTGTGACAAACAACACAGAACATATCCATAGGAAAGTGGTGCATAATGCCTTGAATTATGACCACCAAACTTCTTGGGCGCATTTGGAATGTTGAGAAGGTGCCGTGAGCACAGGTTCCAAAAGGGCTGCCATGGGAGTGTAGCTTAACACAAAATGGCTGCTATGGAAGGGGGTGTGCAGGAGAGGCTGGGTGAACAGGAATTGAGCAGGAAGAGCAAACAACTCCCCATGTACAGAGGAGATCTGAGGGGATGTTACTGAGACCTTTAGCAGGCACAGTAGATGGCACTGGTGGGGACAGTGATGCCCACAAGCACCACATTGGTGACCTCTGCCTTAAATGAGCCAACATTTAATAAGCCAAGAAGGAAAATGAAGAAACAGCTGGAGAGTGGGATAAATGTGCAGATCCAGCAGCAGGCGGAAGAAATGGTGGCTTTGCAAAGTACTGAAGGGAAAGGTGACCATCCACACAATATAAGGGGCAAGATCCAAATCTGCTGCAAGTGTGTTGTCCATACACAGAGGATTCTCATCTCAACATATCCATTTCCTCCCTCTCTCCTATTCTTCCCTTTTTCTTCCCAATTTTAAAGCCACATTTTAAGCTCCTCTTTGGGTGAGATGCATGTAATCTCCGCCCCCCCTGCCCCCCCCCACAGCAGCAGCCTGAAAGCAATGGAATGGAAGCTCCTCATTACTTATTTAAAAGATGGAAACCAGAATGGATTTTTTCCCTGAGATATATTTCAGCCCTTTGGTCAGAGAATCAGCTAGGGAGGACAGAGAAAGAAAGACTCTTTCCCACACCTCCCGAAAATGACCCCTCCCCTTATGATTTGTGGGAATCTCTCATCTACTCTCATGACTGCTAAAGGCTATTTTAATGAAAATGTGCAGGGCCAAGAATGCTGCTAAACTTAAACAGTAACCAAGAAATCACTCTATTATATAGCAATCCACGACTCTGGAAACAATGTTTTAAATGAGATCTTGAAGGGAGGGGTTAGGGGAAGGGTTAATTTCTGTTTGTATTTTAATGTGAGCCTACCCAAATTGTACATTATGCAAAAATGTGCGAACCCGCTGTCTTTCAAAATTCACACTTCTCCAAATTTTGTGATGTGGTTGCCAAAGAAATGTGTGGAAAAATGCATAAGACCCCCCTTGATTTGCATGGAGGTTGTGCTCTGGGCAGGAGACCAACTCATGGGGGCCAAGCTGTTGTGCGCCCCAATATCTTTTGGCTGGGGGCCAGGGGAGCAATATTGAGGAGGAGAAGGAGGAGGCTGAGAGCAGAGTGCACTCCTCCTCCTGCTGTGGAAGGAGATGAAGTGTGAGAGAGGAAGAGCTGCACTGGGCTCAGCTCAGCCTTCTCCCGATGACACCGGGTCCCCTCAATCTTTGGCACAAGTTGGTCCCCTGGTTCTGGGTGATTGCACACGTCAGCAGAGCACACCTAAGGCTGCCCTGCCATGTTCCACCCTTGTTCTGCCCTCTTCTGCCTGTATATTTGTGTAATGTGTGCATAAAAGTGGATGTGTTCATGAAAATAATGCAAAAATGCTAAAAGAAAAAAAAAGAAAAATAGAAATTCCATGCAAAAATGGGAAGCTTCTTGCAAGAATGATATGTTAAGAAAAAAGCACACTAAAATGCTGACACACAAAAAATCATGAAGACATTTTTGAACAATTGCGAACTGATACAGAAATGTGGCAAAGTGATTTTAAGATTGGAGGAGTGAGAAACTCAGAGATACAGAAATGGACAGATCCGTCCATCTTTGTTCAGGGGGAAAGAAGGCTGCCGTGATGTTGCCTGCTGTGTACAGGCCTTTGCTGTGATCCAGTAGGGCCCTTCTTACGTTTTTCAACCAGAGAGGGGACCATAAGCCCTCCAGATGTTGTTGAATGGCAACTGCCTTTCAGCCCCAGCAATCAGGGCCAGGGGCTGGGGATGGTGGGAGTTGTAGTTCAGTGACATCTGGCGCAGCTGCACTTTTAGGGTGGTGAGAGCAATTCTGCCGCACGGGGGGTGCGAAATAATAGTAGTAGCAGTAGTAATACCTAGTAGTAATAATAATTATTATAATACCTATATTTTATAGGCACCTACTGAGAAGATCCATAAAAAAACAACTGTACCAAAAGGAATTATTGTGAAAAGAAGAAGAAAAATGGGGGGGGGGGTAATTTTGTCCTCACTCAGGGTGCCACATTACCAAAGTCTGACCTGTCTGGAGGGCTAAAGGTTTCCCACACCTGTCTTAAGCAGAAGACCATCTTAGATTTGTTAATTTTTAAATCTGTTACTTTTAAAATACATTTTTCCTAAAAAGAACACACAGGCAGTCCTGACTTACTACATTTAACTTACATCAAGCCTTCAGGAAGGTTGCCCTCTGGCTGAAAACATCTCTCCACTCCTGAATAAATCCTATCTCCTCCATCTGCTGTTGTGGTATCAGATTAATGGAACTGAAATTGCACTAGTACATTTAAACAACAACAAAAAACAGCAATCTAGCATAAGACAAAGGTCTCTTTTTCAAAGCAGAGGGCATCTTTCTTGTTGGTAAAAGTGATGTGAAGTAAGGTCATGGAGGGCAGCATTATAATCTCATTAGCAGAATGTTTCTTCCAGAAGGACAAGATCATTCTCTCATATATATATATATATATATATATATATATATATATATATATATATGATCTCCTCCAGCTTGTCATACATCTTATCCAAGTTTAAAACGTAAAAATGGTAGCTCTCCTGCTAAACACATTACAAAGCTGTCAGGGAACTGACATCAGAGGAAAGGGAGTTGGTAGGGCTCCCAGAGACTGGGAGAGAGTCAGCAGCTAAAGCAGGGACAAGGAGGGGGAGCGAGGGGTCTCTGGAGGAGGATCTCAGTAATGCTGAGAGAGACGCAGCAGCCCAGGCAGGAAACAGCAGGGGAGAGAAAGGGGTGAGAGACACATCCAGCGAAAATAGCGGGGAGGTGTCAGAAGCAACTGCAGGGAGACCCATGCTTCGCCGGAAGCTGCCACGTCGTGAGTCCAGGAGACGCGTTTCCGTTAAGGAACTTCTTTGCTGGAAGCGCTTCCGCAGGCAGCCACTGTCAGACTCTACTAGTGACTAGAGCAGACATGTCTGAGGAGCTCTGTCACACACAGAGGTTTGTGGGGCCGCACAAACTCTGAAGGGGCACAATTTTAAGCACAAGCAGCTAATCATCCCCTGACAAAAGCCATGATATTTTATATAGCTAAGAAACAGTTAAGTTATAGATCAATAAAGATGCAATCTATATTCCATTACGCTCTGTAATGGAATATAAATAATTTGACGTATGGGAGGTTAGAAGCAAAAAGTAAAAATGTGAAGAACACGACTATCAAGTCCGGATGGTGTATTATGTTTAGGGTGTTATCCAGTCAAAGTCAAGTAGCTTTCAAACAGGAAACTATTCTTGAATCTCTTGAAAGTAATGGAACTTACTTCTGAGTAGCCAGATATAGGAATCTACTGTAAAGGTTGCCCTGTGCCCTGAATTAATTAGTCTATCATCTTTCCCTTGTCTTTGCTAAATGACATATAGCAGCTGGGGTGGAAGGGGATGCAGACAGACTGGCACGGTGATCAGGGCCAAACCAGTCCTGATGCCCACATGAGATGGCACTGGGGCCAGCTCATGGTCCTTTCAATGAGGGAGGGTTTCCTCTGTAAAGTCCTCTGCGCAGGCCAACCGATTGCAACTCAGCAGAACACACACGATGCTCCTGTGGAGTCACTTACCCAACTGGTTTCTTCAGCAATGGAAATGTATCAGTATTGAAAAATTTGGATTGCCTAACATGCCAAAATAATGTGAGTTAGGGAGAGAATCCTTCAACTAGCCAGTTGTCAACTTCATCATCTTTTTTCATTTCAGCAGCCCCATTGTATTTATCATGGTGAGATCCAACAATAGTCATACTCAGAGCAGACCTACAGAAATCAATGGATTTAATTCACTTTATATGTTTCCCTCCCCACTTCAATTTACATAGAAAGCTCTAGGACAAAAGCCTGTTAATGTCTGAAAAGATCTATGCTGCTGCCTACGTTGTGCAATCAAATCACAATGCCAGTATGTCTAATACTGATCAAGCTTAATTTGTTCCATACTTGTTCAAACCAGCTGGAAAGAATGGTATAAAATTAGGTACAGTAATACAGATGACTGGTTTCAGTCCCTGTTTCCACACTGTGAAAGACTTCACTTTCTACTCTTTGGTGGCTATGTACAAAGGGTAGGGATGAGTGAATCTGTCGATTTTCTCTGTTTCCCATTTTTCCAATCTTAAGCTCAGTACTTTTTTCTAAAGTCTTCATGAAAATTCACTGGCATTTTAATACCATTTTGCAAGCTATTTTCCCTAAAATAATGCATTGTTTTATGCTATTCTCACCAAAATATGCGTTTCTATGGGTACATCACCTTGTACACATTGCTTGGCTGGAGAACTGCATTGCCAAATTCTGAGAAGGGTTAATTTGGAAGGATTTCCTTTTTTCAGTTCTTTTTTTCCCTTTTTCTTTTTGGAAAGTGTGAAGTGATTAGAAATTCTCCCTGATCCCAACCTGGAGCATCTCTTTCTCCATGTGAGCCGCAAGTTCATACTGCTCCTTGTTAATTATTTTTATACATTAGGTGGAAGTCTTTCTACACTGCAACAATTATGAATAAATATATGTTATAGTGATGATAGTGCACATCTAAAAAGCAAAAGTATTATTATTTACAAATGGCACATGCAACTAAATGTTGCAGTGTGTAGTGCTGGTTCCAACCACTCCACTCCATTCCAGTGATTCCTCCCACTCCACCCCTGATAGTCAGCATTCTATGACTATTGACCACACTCACTCCTCGGTGGGGTGTTTGGGGGTGTATTCCCACCTTAAGGTTCCTTCTAAAAGTTTGTAGTTTTGTGAACCTTGTAGTTCTTTCAAGCCTGTTCATTCTTTCCTCTTGTGCAAAAGTGGAGCTGCTGTTTCGAAACTCAGAACCTGAACACTGGCAATAGAGGGGACAATTCATTTCATTATATTTCTGTCTTAACTTCTGTGATTGATATCAAAGCTATCTCTCTCTCTCTCTCTCTCTATCTATCTATCTATATATATATATATATACTAGGTGATCCAGGAACTAACCAGACCTAGACTGGTATAGCTTAGCTATAGCAAATTATAACATGTACCTTTAGATCAGGAATGGGGAACCTGTGGCCCTCCAAATGTTGCTGGCCTCCAACTCCCAACATCCTTGCACGTTGGTCATGTGGACAGGAGATGGTGGAAGTTGAAGTCCAATGATATCTGGAATACTACACTTTCTCCACTCCTGCTTCAGATGATATGAGATAAAACAATCTTGCAGTAGATGCTGTAGAAATGTAATGTGTGCACAAGTTCATGCCTATGGAATTCTTCTAATCTTGCATTAAAAACCTATAGTCCTCATTCACAGAATCACATACAGCAAAAGCTCTCATGTCAATCAGCTGAAGACATGTCAGGTGTTTCCACCACTTTCCCTCTAGAAGGAGGCATTCAGTTTTCAGTGAAGTTATCACATTTTATGGCAGGCTTCCTCAACCTCGGCCCGCCAGATGTTTTTGGCCTGCAACTCCCATGATCCCTAGCTAATAGGACCAGTCGGCAGGGATGATTGGAATTGTAGTCCCAAAACATCTGGAGAGCCGCCAAGTTTTCCTGCTTTACATAGCTGTCAACGTTTCCCTTTTTTAAAGGGAAATTCCCTTATTCTGAATAGGATTCCTCGCAAGAAAAGGGAAAAGTTGACAGCTATGCTGCTTTATGGGATTCAGTAGACAGGAAGCACAATGGACATATAGGGGATTAGAAACCAAAAACCTGGACATTTAACACACTATGATATCACTTTAAGAGTCATTGCTCCCCGCCCCCACTGCTGTATTAAACACTGTGATTCTACTTCCATATTTTTCAGAGTTTACTTTTGATGATGAACCTTAAAAGAAGGCAAGCAAAGCATCTCAGGTATGATACATTTAGCTGCTGGGTTTTAGATCAGAAGAGCCATCGCAATTAAATTTCCCCCATGGAAATCAACCATCACTGGGTATTCAGATACAACCTAACAGTTTCATTACCAAAGGACACACCCAGCATACAGCTTGCAAAATGCCATTTATGCATACAGAGTGGAAATAGTGCTGCATCCGAGCACGGCTGCCAAGAATAATGCTGCAGAGAAAATCCCATATGCAGCTGCTGGAACAAAGATTGCACACTGACTGTGCATGCTGTGCAAAAAGAAGGCAAGCTGGCAACAGAAAGGCAGACAAATTCTGGAAGAGCGTCCTGTTCCTGAACTTTTTTGTCTTGTGTGCTTCTTTCACATGCATCAAAGAGCACATGTGTTCAGATGCAAAGTGATATACACTGGAACTCCAAGGCTGGATCCAGACACATCAAAGAAGCGTTTCCGTTTAAAGCGTTGCAAATTAAAACAGCGAAAACAGGTCGAGAAAAATGGGACTCCACATCGCTATCTGGTGACACAGTGCTAAATCGCATATACAACGCATACAAATCGCTTTTTCTTTACCAGTCTAGCTGAGCCCCAACTCATATGCAATGAGTGACAAACCCTAATGTCACAGACACCCGAAGGAAGAGAGGGGGAGAAAGGGGAAGGGGCTAGAGAATGTGAAAGAAGGACTAAGGGGAATGAACAAGCTGTTAAAAATTAATTGCTCAGTATCTTATATATGCAGTGCAGAACTCACTGGAAATTTTCAACCTGGCCTACAAGGATACTATGAAAAGGGCAAATTCAATGCTAGGAATTATTTTAATGTATTCATTTCATGGCATCATATACTTGTGGAGTTCAAAGGAGCCCCCAAGTGTTATCCAGCTCAACGCACACAAACATTAATTAGGACTGTGAATGGCCCCTAATTTCTGTACTTTGGGGTGGCCCCAATCTGACATGGACCCTGAACTGAATCAAAGGCTTTACATAGCTTTAAAAAGGCAATGAAACGTGGTTGTGGAGGGGGAAAGGGGCAACCTGGATGTGCATTTTAATCCCCTTCCTCTCCTCAACCCCTTACCAACCCCCTTCCCCTTTTGACAGCCCCAGATCACGTCAGGTGGGCCCAATCTGACCTGGGGTGTTTCGGGCTATTTCATCCCATTCTGGTCCAATCCCAAATTGACCCAAATCAGCTTGATTCAGTTTGCAATTAAAAGTACAATTAAAAATTGCAAATGACACAAACCTAGGGGAGTGAAAAAGACCACCAGAAAGCAGAGGAGAACTCAGTGGCTCAGTGGCACGGAATAAACAAAAAGAGAAATAAACAGAGAAATAAAAATTCATACTTATTATGTTTAATTCACCTTACTATTGATGGCATGCAGTCATATAGACTTTCTTTTTTTGTATTGAAAAACTCAGTAAAAACTCTTTTAAAAAACCAATTCACAGAAGTAAAACAGTACTGAACGGCCACATAAATAAAGTACATGGGTAGGGGGAGGATATTTGCACGGCACTGGAAGGACATTAAGTTGGTGCCAGGTATATATGCCTCTGCTGAGGTCATTCTACACCCTGGAGGGCCAACTGAAGGTGAATTTCATGCTCACCTGCTTTGTAATATCCTGGAGGAGCAATTCATGTGCAAAATGTGTGTAAACGAACTATATACAGCATGTGCAGAATATTACCGGAGCTGAAAGATTTCCCTTCCTTCCCGTTTTAATCACATCATTGGTCATTATTGCCCTCCCTTTTCATTACACAGACTCATTTACTGGAGCCCCTCATTTTACTGGCACTTATATTTTCCCATCTATAGTCACATGAAATCCAATGCATGATTTATGTTTGGTTTGTTTAATAAAATCCCTTTTAAGATGATTTGCTTCTTTTCAATTAGGCCATATCTAATTTTCTCCTGGAGGAAAAAAGAAGAATAAGATTGGCAGCCAGCAAAATAAATATGTCCAGGATTTCTTACCTTGTGCTGAATTGCAAATCAGCTACATACATTTATGGAAGTGCAAGAATCACCACAGGCTGCAATCCTAACTGCACTACCCTGGGAGTGAATTTAATAGGACTTCTAAATATGCATGGTTAGGCTTACACTGTAAGGCTGTAAGGCTGCAATCTGACACTCACTTACCTGGAAGTAAGTCTGATAGAACTCAGATTTCCTTCATAGTAGACATGTATAGGATTCTGATGTAAGGCTGTATTCCTATTCACACTTTCCTTGGGGTGAAACCCACTGGATTCAATGGGGCGCATTTTTCAGTAATGGGCCAGAATCTTTCATATCCCTATCCATAACAAAGCTGAACCCCAAGTCCGTATCCATCACGACAGTTGTTCACATTGATCTCATTACCCTTCTCATTACTGTCTTTCCAACCTCCTCTGCTGCCAGTATTCAAACTGGAAGCTCTATTGGGGCAGAGAATGTTGTAGAGCAAAGGATACTTTTCACAAATGCTTGGCTGTCATTATTTTGGTCCAATTATTTTTTTTAAAAAAAAATCCAAGATAAGGATTGCCTGAAATGTGACATTCCCTAATCAGAGCACTATCATTTTCATCTGCCCAAGACTCCCTTGGCTGACTTTATTAAAACAACAAAAAACAGAGGAAATGTGGACAACCCTGTGGGTTTTGTATGTTGCACTGTGTCATTGTGATGTGTACTTGTGTGATACACCCCCCCACACACACCCACAGAGACACTGAATTATGGAGAGCAACCAAGCCTGCACTTAAGCGGTGGGCAGGACACCAAAGCCCAAAAGCTTTCATCTTCATTAACCATGATTAGATGTGGCGGGTCTTTTATCAACCTCCATCCTCTGATATTCACTTTATTAAAAAAAGTCCATCATGCCAAGCCTCATAATGGAATTGGCAAGGAAGGAGAGTTAATTTATTGTGGCTGAAGAGGCAAGAGGGAGGTGAGAGGGAGGAAAATCCCCCGCCTTCTCCCTACACATAGCAGCTTCTTCTGTGAGGAAGACAGATTCAGGAGGACACACAATGTTTGTGGTTCTGGTGAGCTTGGGACATTGCTGTACAAATGAAAGCAGCAAGTGAGGAACATTTCAAAGGCAGCAAAATTAACACCCAATGTCCTCATAAATCCAGGGATGTACTGGATTCCCCTCCCTCTATTTCTCAAACAAATAAAGCAAAATTGAGTCCAACCCATGTAATAGCAGCCATAGCTCAGTGGTAAAACACGTGTGTGTGTTTTTCGTATGGAAGGTAGAGATGGATAATTAGGTCAATTTTCCATTTTTCAACCTTATGTTCAGGCCTCTCTATTTCTGCATCAGTTTCCGAAAATTCATACTCATTTGTGTTTATTATAATGTTTATTATAATAACTACAGTTTTGCAAGCACTTCTCTCTAATGTACATCGTTTCCTCTAATCTAAGCATTTTCTGTAATCTAGGCTTTCCTGTACACATGCCTTGCTTGAAGAACTGTGCTGCAAAATTCAAAGAGGGATAGCTGTGCTGCCATTTGCAGATTGATTTGGGAAGTACAAATAACTAGGTGCGCTCAAATTGAGCAGGATCCTATGCACTTGTTCCAATGGTGCAAGGATTTATGCTTTCAGAGCACAGCTTTCCCCCTCCATCGCCTCATGCTTGTACCCCACACACTCCCCAAATCTCCTCTAGAGGGTTATGGAACCCCTAGAATGTTCCATTGTACGAGCAGCAATCACTGTGTTGGTGGGGCATTCACATAGCATGACTTTGGATTCAGCCCATTAAAATATGAACTGGGCTAATTTTCTCCCTCATCCTCCCCCATCTCTAGTAGAAAGTTCCTGGTTCAAGTTCTGCCATCTCCATTGAGTGGGTCAGGAAGCAGATGAATTAGATTAACATCTGATCTCTTGAAACTATCTGGACCGTTACAGACCTCCAACTGTGAATGCTACAGAGTAGCTATCAGGCAGATTCGAGAAAGATTAATGCATTAAGGAGTGTCACCAGCTGTAAGAAGCAATGCTTAATTCTTGGCAGGGGAAAGATTTCCATCAAGCAGAGCTGTTAAAAGGTGTGACAATTTATGTTCTTGTTTGTGCTCATATGTTAGAGAGAGAGAGAGAGAGAGAGAGAGAGAGAGAGAGAGAGAGAAATGTAAGGTTTATATTCTATTTCTCCTGTTTCATCCCTTGCTATTAAAAGAAATTGCATTTGAATGAGAGAAGAAATTTTGGTAAATTTTTTGTGAGCAGGGTGCAGGGTTTTTTTGGTGTGCTTTTGGGGGTAGCCAGGGCATGTTTGTGGGTGTCCTTGCTTTCTTTTCTTTTTTTTAAAGAATCTCACCAATAGTCTGCATTCTGCAGCCTTCCTGGGTGCCAAGACTTTAGTTAAAGGCATGGGACTTTTCAGATCAGAACGTGTGGGCGGTTGGGGAGGCTGCAGAGTGGTGGAGAAATGATTTTGTAAAAGAAAAGCATACAACACCAGCCTTGCAACAGTGAGGTAAGCCCCAAAAGTCTCCCTGACTGAAATATGAAAGAAATGTTCAAATACCTTGTGAACAAGGCAGCAAAAATAGTAGCTTCTTTGACAGGGGAAGAAACCTTCCAAGAAACTGCAGGACAGATCTCAGCACAACACTAGTTCAACCTTGTCATTGGTGCTTTCAGGACAGGTTTGATACAGACTGGAGGCAGGGGAACCATGCTTTTTGTCCTGAGTTACTTGTAGGAAGGGGTGGATAACAATGAAAAAAACAGATCCTTGCATCGTCTTTTTTGTATTCCTTATATAGCTTGTGTTGGTGCTGAGATGTCGCTGTGCAATCCAGATCTCCCGTGGGAACTGCTGTACAAAGGATTTCGTTGAGTCAGCCTTTTTTGGGTCAATACAGGTCTAAATTTTTCTCAGTTCTCCTCTTGAGGCTAGATTTCTATCTATGTTGGCAAAGGTCAAGGAGAGAATCATTACAAAATTTCTCCTTTCTCCCAGAGACCAACCTGGTAAGCTGTCTTAGTTAATTAGGGATCAGGGGGAGGGAATTTGATTCTATTCAAAACAATAAATGAACCAAAACACAGCCAACCTTCAAAATTTGCATGTCTCCAAATTTTTCAGTGCAGTTCTTCAGTCGAGTAATGGGTACAAAGATGCATATACTGGAACAAAGTGTTTGTATGAATGCATATTTTAGTGAAAATGACATACAAAATGTAATAACATGACATTGCATTAGGGAAATTTGCTTTACAAAAGTGTGCATATGGGGGGGGGATGACACACAAACACCAGCACTCATGCCACCTTCTGAAGCCAGCTAAGCCAGGCGCCAGGCTTTGGGAAGGTGGCATGAAGCTCTGGCAGGGTCCTAGAGCCTTACCATCTCTTCTACAAGTTGGGCAAGTGCTAACTTTGCTTTGGGAAGGAGGAGGGAGGACTCTAGGACCCTGTCAGAGCCCCCACCCCCACTCCTTTCCCAAAGCAAGTGCTTACCAGGGTTTGGGAAGGAGGTGGGAAGGTACCCTCTCTGCTCAGCACCCTGTGTGGAGTTGCGCTGCCCTAAATCCACCTCTGCTGAACTAAGAACAAAGTGTAAAACATCTGTCACTTGAACTTACTTCATTCAAATATCCATCTTCTCTGTGCTCCAAAGTACACAAGACACTATTGGTGGAATTGTATTGTTAATACAGCCTTCCCTACTTTGTGCCCTGAAGATGCTGTTGGACTCCATATTCCATTATCCCTGGCCACCAGCCATGCTAGCTGGGGCAGATGGGAGTCCAACAACTTAAGGAGGACCACAGGTTTCTCATCCCTGGATAAGTGGGAAGAAAGCTGCAGCAGGTATCATTAAAAATCAAGCACAATGATAGCCCTCAATCAATGAAAGCATTATCAAGCATGATCATGGTACCAGAATCTCTTGAAGACCTGTGGCCCTCCAGATGTTGCAGGACTACCATTTCTATTGGCACTGGCCATTGGCCTTACTGGCTGGATTTGATGGGAGCTGGAGTCCTACAACATCTGGAGAGCCTTGAGTCCTCTATCCCTGGATTAGGAGAAAGTAAGTTGCAGAAGGCAGTATTGAAAATCAAGGCATTTAAGCACTTGATTTGCAAAAGCATTGCAGACCTTCCTTGGCAGCCTGTTTCCTGTGTGCAGTATGACATCTCTCATCTTGTTGGTCATCTGGGACCAACTGCTTTGGCAAGCGACAAGCAATTTGGCATCTGACAGATGGAAATGTCAGTACGATGATGTCTCATGCAGTCAGCAGCAGGAATTGCAGTCTCTCCTCTGACTTGCACATCATTCCCGGTTGCTGTTGGGGAAGGTAAAAAGCTTTGGCCTGTGCCTGAGTTTACCTTCCATCTCAGTCTATTCACAGACATAGTAACATAGCCAGATGATGGGAGGGGCTCCATGATAGTGGCATTGCTTCTGCATAGGGCAGGGGTGATGCGCTCAGGGGCTTCTCCAAGCCTCTCTCTCCAGGCTGTAGAACTCTTCCCATGCTACACACCCTCCCTAGACAAGGCCCTCGCTGGCACTAGCTCACAATCTCCTTGTGTGTGTGTGAAACATGTCCCTGAATTCTGACAATGCAGTTTGCTTGCCAAGATGGAGGGGACAGAGGGCAGTGTGAGAAACTAGCCTGTTGTACAAAGAAAAATATATACTGCATACCTCTGTTGCTTTTGCCTCTGACCCTGACTGCCACTGGCATGTGGCCCCCAGAAGGTTGTCCAGAAAGGAACGTGGCTTTTAGGCTGAAAAGGTTCCCCATCCACAGCACTGGGTAAAGAGCAGCCAAGCTCCCCATCATCTCTGGGGTTTTTCACTGCTGTATCTCTATTTGATGCAGCCAGCAAGCAGCAGTTGCCTCTACTTGTACCCAGTTTGGGGCCTTGTTAACTTCACAGCCTGAAGAAGGAGTTTCTCTTCAAAATGCGATCACCAGGCTCCAGTCCTGTTTGCTACAGCTGCCCTACCACTCAGAAGAATTTACTTGCATCAGGAATAATGAAAATATATCATTAATTGTAATATTGTACTTATTTTGATGATTCTGGAGTACCGCTTGCATGTACTGTATGCCTTCTAATAGCGGGTACATTGTGAAGTATACATTCATTGTATTTTGTTTTAACTCCTGTTTTTTTCTATTTGTGTATCCTTATCTGAGACAATATATTCTTTGTTTAAACCTCTATTTAATCGTTATTGAGGGGCCAGCCACTGATATTAAGTTAAAACAAATAACATTGTGGCAAATTGGAGACTCGTATTTATATTATTTTCAAGAAACAAACAGGTATCATTTTCCAGTTCACCCTTGGCTCTCCAGCTGGGCATCATACTGATACCCTCCAACATTTCTCTGAGGGAAACCTGATGCTCACCTGCAAAGAAAGCCAGGGAGCGGCATATAAGAGGAAGAGCAGAGCAGAGCAATCAGCCTGCCTCTCAGTGCCAGATGTTGGGAATTGCCAGTGGGGGGGGGATGGTGCTTCATGTGGGTCCTGCTTGTGGGTTCCCCATGGCCTCTGGTTGGCCATGGTTGGCCTCTGTGAGAACAGATGTTGGACTAGATGAGCCATTATCCTGATCTCGTGTGCTCTTAAGCTGAAATGCCCCCTCCCAACAACGACTCAGTTCATATATAAGTAATTGAGAGGGCATTTTAATGATATGGGGGACAGGTGTGTGAACAAATGCAAAGTGTAGGGTGAATTTACTAGTAGTTGATCATGTGCGCCATGTATCCTTTCACATAAGGGTCTGGAGTGAGGGCAGAGAACATTAGTTCATGACAGTGCCATGCAAATGGTGCATCATCACAGTGAAATCAAATCAGAGTGAAGACAACATTTCTTGACCTCACTCTGAAGCATTCTCTGTGTGTGTGGAGTGGGGTACGACTGTGCCAATAGCATAGTTGTGGGAGCATAGTTGTTTCCGCCTAGACCATGACACAACTGAGAGTTGGGCAAAAGATTCCTACATTGCTGGGCATTGGACTAGATGACCCTTGTGATCCTTTCAAACCCTACAATGCCATGATTTTATGATTCTAACTGTGACTCCTTAAAGTGCTTTAAATGTGTAGTGCAGATGAAGCCTTGGTAAATCAGGAGTACTGGAGCATACAAAGATCTGGAAGAGCCACTATATAAATTATTGCTTTTCTCTCTGATATGCTGCTCTATGAGTTCTATTACCAATGAACCCAGCTATTATCCAGGGGCTTGTTTGCTTGGTTTTTTTGCATATCGCAGCATTCTCTATACTGGCAGATCATTTTTAAGTCTTCCTTTTAAAATGTAGGCTCAACACCACAGAAGCCCAAATCAATATGAATACCATTTACTTCTTTATTGATTTGCAATACTAACAAATGATGCATGAAAGATTGGCAGGGCTCTTGCCACTGGCCCTTAAAAGTGCAACAGTAATCAAAGCTGTGCTGTTTTCAGCAGTTCTTGATCCCTTCCTTCTGCACTGACTTTGTGCTTGGAGGAACCTCTTCCACATCTTAAATCGTCAATGAGCACTTAGAGGTAGGGGGACATGGGGGGGGGGGAACCAAGCCATTTGTCATATGTTTAATGCTTACCAATGGCAACTAAATACAGTGGTACCTCGGGTTAAGTACTTAATTCGTTCCAGAGGTCCGTACTTAACCTGAAACCGTTCTTTACCTGAAGCACCACTTTAGCGGATGGGGCCTCCTGCTGCTGCCCTGCCGTCAGAGCACAATTTATGTTCTCATCCTGAAGCAAAGTTCTTATCCCAAGGTACTATTTCTGGGTTAGCGGAGTCTGTGATCTGAAGCGTCTGTAACCTGAAGCGTATGAAACCCGAGGTACCACTGTATAACGTCTTTCAGGAGCTAAAGTATTCCTGTGATTGTAAAGGCAAGAGGTTTAGAAGAATGGTAACTGGCCTGAAGATTATGGGTGTTAGCCTGGAATTATATTATTAAAGGGTACCAGAGGCCTACATCATGGTTAGATAGGTGTATGGGAAACAGCCTTATATGGCGTCAGATCATTGGTCCATTTTGGTCAGCTTTGTCTACACTGACTAGCTCTCCAGGGTTTCAGAGAAGAGACACTCTCAGTCTGACCTGGTGATGGTGGGATCGAACCTGCAATCTCTTGCTTGCAAAGCCAGTGCTCTACTATTGAGAAACCCCAGTGCCATGAAACTCCCTTTTTGTGGGTACCATATAGGCATTGACTGCTTTGGGATTTGGGAGCATACTGAAGGCATTTTTATTCCTACAGGCTTCCCCAGAAGGATAACCCTGCCTGATCACTGTTAATTTTGGAACAGTGTTGTGTTATTTTAATAGATTCCTATCTGATTCTTAATATATTGTATTGCATTTCTGTTTTCTTCATCTCTTTGAGGCACTTCTGAATATAAAGCAGTAAATAAACTTTCTGATTTAATACATGAACAACTTAAGAGCTTAAGAGTTCCTTCCTCAGATATTCTTTGGGGCAGAGGTGAAGGGATGGGGGTTCTGGGCTCGCTTTAGGGTGTCAGGAGTAACCTTCTCAGCAGGCAGTCATAGGTGTCACAAAGGTGCACTTCAGATATTCTCCTAACCATTGTAAAAGCAGAGTGAGCATGAGCTGGGTGAACATTTTATAGATATAGCCCATAATCTGTGATGAGCCAGGCACCAGATGTTATGGGGAAAACTAGGAGGTAAATGATTGTAGACCACTCAAGGGATGGTGCTGTGGTCTAAGCCACTGAGCCTAGGACTTGCCAATCAGAAGGTCGGCAGTTCGAATCCCCGCGATGGGGTGAGCTCCTGTTGCTCGGTCCCAGCTCCTGCCAACCTAGCAGTTCGAAAGCACGTCCCAAAGTGCAAGTGGATAAATAGGTACCACTCCGGCAGGAAGGTAAACGGCATTTCTGTGTACTGCTCTGGTTTCAGTGTTCCATTGCGCCAGTCATGCTGGCCACATGACCCAGAAAAATTGTCTGTGGAGTGGACAAATGCCGGCTCCCTTGGCCTGTAAAGCAAGATGAGGGCTGCAACCCCAGAGTCATTCACGACTGGACTTAACTGTCAGTGGTCCTTTACCTTTACCTTTTTAAGCCCTACTCAGGGCAGACTAATTGAAATTAACCCAATGCTCATCAATTTCAATGGGTTTACTCTGAGTAGGAATAGAATTGGATGCAAGCCAAGGTCAAGGAGCAAGTCCAAAGTGAAGACTGAAGTTGACAACATTGACAAAAAAACATGAACGTTAATGGCTTTGTCATTAAATTCTACCCCCTCCTAAATAAAATGAAATAAAAAAGGAGGTGGTCTCACAGCTGTGACATCTAAAATATGGAACCTGTTGTGTCCTAAGTGACTCAAATGTTCTGAAATAATTAAAAAAAATTAAAAAATAACCAAGGACAGATTATTAAGGGAAACATGGCAACCCAAACTAGAAGTGACATTTTCAAGAGGTGTGATTGCCAGTTTGTTAAGGAATATTAATGTTCAGATTTGGTTTATAACCTGGAAAAGGACCAAGAACATTATTACAAACCTGTCAGTCCAATCCAATAATAACTTTTCTGCAAGAACTTCTTTTCCCAGTGGTTTCATCTGTCAACCAGGAACATAATAAGCTGTAATGGCAAACCAAGCTATGTCTTAGCACAAATGTACCTTATGAGCAAGAGGGTTCCTGGGGTGGAGATGGCAGCTGCTTTGGTCCTTCCCTGGTCCTCCGGCTGCTACAATGCTATGAGCAACCTATGGTTTGTCTTAGCGTGTCATCCAGACTACAGGTCATGGTTTTGTCCGCCAGAAAAAACACAAGTTCTAAGCCCCAGAACAAACCTGGGTTGCAACTTGTGGTTTGTCTAAAGTGAAACAAACCATAAGGTTCATGGGCTCATGAGCCTAAAAAAGATTTATCTCACAGCTAAGCAGCAGCTGCAGAAACAGAAACAGAGGAGAAGCAAAGTCATAATAATCCATTCAGAAGCCTGCACACATGTGCATTCTTATTAAGCCATAGTTTGAACTAGATTAATTGTGTATTTTCCACCCAACATTTTACAGTAAACCATTGCATCTGACCCATTCTCCCCCAACCAAATAAATTTCATTCTTAATATTATTCATTTCTTCTGGCCTAAGGGATTCTTCAGCTACTGTACTCACAGTTCCAAAATTATTAAACATTCTTTAGCATGGATATTAAGCAGTATTAATGTTTCATAAAGCAAGTACAAGCAGAATTAGCACTGAAGTTGCTGATAACATTTTCTTTAAAGAATGTCTAATACAGTATTTAAAGCATGTGATTCACAATTATCACAAAAATCAATGAGATAGCATGGCTTTGATAGCATATACATTTGCAGAGAGACTCCCTGCTTGATTTTGCTCTTAATTTTTGAAGGTTGTTATATTATGTATTGCATTTATTAATCAACTCCACCCTTCTTCCAAGAAGTTCATGCAATATACACAATTCATTTATCCTCACACAGCAACCCTATGAGGGAGGCAAGGTTCTGCAATAGTCACCCAGCATAGGAGCCAATTCCTAGAAGCCATGGGGGTTTCAGCGCCCACAATAAAATTTTGAGGAGGCCAGGCCCCCACAAAGTTGATAAGCATTCTCATTCAAATGGTGTGTGTTATGTGATTATGTGCGCCAGTACTGATCTGGGTCCCCACAATCTTTATTCATGTTGGCACCCCGTCACCCAGTGAACTTCATGGTCAAGATTTGAACTTGCATCTCCCCTGTCCTAGACCTACACAAAATCCACTGCACCACATTCAAGATGCTTGTAAATTGCATTTTCACATACAGGTGAAACTTGGAAAATTAGAATATCGTGGAAAAGTTCATTTATTTCAGTAATTCAACTTAAAAGGTGAAAGTAATATATGAGATAGGCTCATGACATGCAAAGCAAGATATGTCAAGCCTTTATTTGTTATAATTGTGATGTTTATGGTGTACAGCTGATGAAAACCCCAAATTAACAATCTCAAAAAATTAGAATATTAAATGAAATCAGCAAAACAAGGACTGCAAATAGAGCAATATTGGACCTCTGAGAAGTGGAAGCATGCATATGTACTCAGTACTTTGTTTGGGCCCCTTTTGCATCAATTACTGCCTCAATGTGGCGTGGCATGGATGCTATCAGCCTGTGGCACTGCTGAGGTGTTATGGAACACCAGGAATCTTCAATAGCAGCCTTCAGCTCTTCTGCATTGCTCGGTCTCATGTCTCTCATCTTTCTCTTGGCAATGCCCCATAGATTCTCTATGGGGTTCAGGTCAGGTGAGTTTGCTGGCCAATCAAGCACAGTAATCCCATGAGCATTGAACCAGGTTTTGGTACTTTTGACAGTGTGGGCAGGTGCCAAAGTCCTGCTGGAAAATTAAATCAGCATCCCCATAAAGCTGTACTTTTCCACGATATTCTAATATTCCGAGTTTCACCTGTATACCTGGTTGGATTTCCCCCCTAATGAACTCATGAACCACCCAAAAATCATGAGTGGCTTGGACATAAGCACGTGCTCAATATAAGAAGGGGTTTATTGCAAGAAAAGCTCAATCAGATCAGACACCAAGTTCTGTGTATACGTCCATTTACAACATTTACTTTGCATATTTCCATTTACAACAGAGTCCTCCTCCATTCCTTACTCAGTGCTATCTAATGACTTGGTGGGGTGAAAATAAAGCCCATACACTCAGAATTTAAAGTTACCAGTCTGCCCTATTGTTTCTCAGCAGAGGCTGGTTCATTATAGCAAATGAGACACTGTTTCGCCAACCTCCATCTGCACTTAGCCAGTGCTCACTTGCCTGAAACTTTACTTACAAAAAGTCAGTGGGTGTCTTTGCCTGCTCCTGGTCTCCCTGCCTTCTGCCCTACCAGTCCCACCTCTGCTGCTTCCTAGCTTTGCTAACTGAAATTGAGAACGTAAGATGGACCCTGCTGGATCAGGCCAATGGCTCTTCCAGTCCAGCACCCTGTTCTCACAATGGGCAACTAGATGCATGTGAGGAGCCCACAAGCAGGACATGAGCACAACAGCACCCTGTCCAGCCGTGATTCCCAGCAACTGGTATTCAGAGGCATTCTGCCTATGACATTTGAGGGAGAACACAGGAAGGATGGAAGGATGAAACCAGAGACCTGGGATCTTCTGAGTGAAAACATGTGCCTTTCAAGGCCTGATCACCTGTTCATGTATGATTCTCCCTTAATTCATTGCACACTTCATTTCCCATGCAGAGCTATTTCCACACCACCTCACAAACTCATTTCCCTGCTTGCACAGCTAACCATAAGAGTGAAATCTGCTTGGTATTCAAAATATTAAATGTTTTATTCCATTACAGCTTTGCATTCCATATCACCACTTAGGCTGTCAAGTTTTAGAAGAGACAGTGGCATTAGCTCCCCCCCAGGGCCCAGACAATTTTTTGTGAGGGCTGGTAACTTATTAATATATTGCTAAGCCTCATGGGGGGAGGGGCGATGAAAGGGAAAGGAAGTAGTTCAGGGAATAAACTGGGAAAAAGAAAGTACAGGACGTGCTTGCATTTATTAGCATTCCCTGTATTGCAAGGAACAGACTCTTCCCTTGATTTCTTGGAGTAGGCAATGTTCCGAACTACAATTCCCATCCACCCCAGTCAGCATGCCTAATAGAACAGCAAGAAGGGCACCAAGTTGTCTACCCCTGGCTTGGATTATGGAGTAATGCTGACACCATCCCTCAAATATTTCCCATGATCTGCATTGAAGGGAAGAGGCGTCAAAAGGGTACTTTCCCTAGTCCCCACCCCCATTTTACAAGAAGACTTTGTTCTCCTCTTAGAGAAAATCAGTGAAAAGAGATAATTTTGAGAGACCATTTGGACATCTTGACATTCCCTCTTAAAAGAGCTTTTGATTAATGAAAGTCATGCAAAGACAAAGTATGCAGCCAGAGCACTTTGCGTTCCTTGTAGACAAGAACTGCCTCATTAAGTAAGAAGTGATCATACATTAACTTCAAACTTTGTCCAGTTTCCTATCCCAAATGGGTTTAATCTGGATATTTATTTTGATTTCATCTCCCCCATTTTATTTTATGCAATGTGTAAGAATTCAATATTTCATTGCCCGTTCAAAGACATCTGAAACGTTTCAAAAAAACCCTCCTGATCAATACTGATCAGCCCTGGCAACACAGAGAATAACACTATAGCTGAGCCATAGCTCAGTGCTAGAGCAACTGCTTTGCATGCAAAAGGTTCCAGGTGGTCCAAGCCTCAGCATCTCCCAGCTTCTGGGAGAGACCCCAATGTGAAATCCTGGAGAGTTGATGCCAGTCAGTGTACAATACTGAACTAGATGGCTCAATGGTCTGACTCAGCAGAAGACAACGTCCTATGTTTCTAACAGCTGCCATTCTAATCAGAGACATGTGTAACTCAAGGATGAATCTCATCTTTCAATCCATTTTCATGGCACAGAGCAATGGATGCAGAAAGCACACCAGGCAGAAGGCTATGGCATGGAGGAAGGCGGATCATCTTCAGGCCAAGGAGTTGGTCCTTTAAGGAGGCTAAAGTCCTCCATGAGGGGCAGACCCCAGAATAGTTTGTCTGGGTGCAACCTCAAAGGCCTCAAGTCTGCTCTCAACCTTTGTTGGAGCACGTTGCTCAAGTTGAAGCTGCCTGTGGTCCTGCAACTTCTGAGTTGGCTTTGCTGTTGGGTTCAGCAACATGACAGAACAGGACATCCTGCCTCCTCCCTCAGTAGTTGTCCTCACTGCCACTATTACCAGGTGATGCTCCTCATCATATATACTACCTGCCACTGGCTTGCCTAGCAGAAAGCCTGAGTGAGAAGTGGATGAACAAGGAATGAACAATCCAAGGATGAACAATCCAGGGAGCTCTTTTTCAACCCCCAACTCCCTGCTGGGGTGTGGGCTCCTAACAGCAGCCTGGCCATGTTGACCCTTGACACCAGCACAGGATGTCCATGCAGTATTCATGCACCTAAATGACACTAAATGGATTGCTTTCTAGATGCATTTCCCCCATGTCATAATCTTGCTGCAAGTGGAGGCATCTGGGAAATGGTTAATTGGCTGCATCCTAACTCCACTTGCTTGAGAGTAAGCCTCATTGAATCCAATAGGTCTTACTTCTGAGTTGCTATTTTAAGGCTTGCATTGCAGGCTACAACTTTTCTATTTGGGACGTTAGTTTCACAGTATTCAACCATTCACTAACATTCTCATTGTGGAAGTTTACTACAGATCCCCAAGCCAAACGGAGGACATAGATGATGCCTTCCTGGAACAGATGGCCAAGCATGCAAAAGGAAGGGAGATAGTAGTAATGGGGGACTTCAATTACCCGGATATTTGTTGGATGTCAAACTAAGCCAAGAGCATAAGGTCAAACACATTCCTCACTGGCCTTGCAGACAATGTCATTGTCCAGAAAGTGGGAGAAGCAGCCGAAATATTGGGAAATTCTGGAACAAGATGGAGAGAGAATAAAATTGCAGAGCTTTGAAAAATTGAAAAACGAAGTGTGAGATTGGCTCCATTATTATCAAATAATGGAGGCATACAAATTGGACAAAAAAGTTGGGTTCCAGGTGGAAAAATCAAAATTGGAAACAGAATTGTTAGATCCAAAAACTAAGAATTTGTCAAGAATGTATAACTTGCTGTTGAAATGGAACACTCAGGATGAAACGGTGAAATCAGCTATGATTAAATGGGCACAAGATGTTGGACATAACATAATGATGGCTGACTGGGAACGGTTATGGACCACAGGTATGAAATTTATGGCATGTAATGCCTTAAGAGAAAATTTAATGAAAATGATTTATAGGTGGTACATGACACCAGTTAAGCTTCAAAAAATTTATCATCTGCCCAATAATAAATGTTGGAAATGTAATGAGACTGAAGGTACATTCTTTCACCTTTGGTGGACGTGCCCAGGGATTAAGGCATTCTGGGAGATGATTTATAACGAAATGAAAAAGGTATTTAAATATACCTTCCTTAAGAAACCAGAAGCCTTTCTCCTGGGCATGGTCGGCCAATTGGTGTTAAAGAAGGACAGAACTTTTTTTATGTATGCAACAACAGCAGCAAGAATACTCATTGCGAAATATTGGAAGACACAAGATTTACCCACCAGGGAAGAATGGCAGATGAAGTTGATGGACTACAGGAATTGGCGGAAATGACTGGCAGAATCCGAGACCAGGGAGAAGAGTCGGTGGAAGAAGATTGGAAAAAGTTTAAAGACTATTTACAGAAATACTGTAAAATTAAAGAATGTTAGAAAGATGTTGGAATGAGATTATATGGCTTTAGTAGAAATGTTATAAGGAATTAAGTATAAATAGATTATTAGAGTATTAAAGGAAAAATAAGGTTAGAATGTGTTAAGACAATAACAGGATAGAAAACAGAGGAAGATGGAAAGGAATTGCTGAAACAATCAATAGAAGTGGAATACAAAAAGGGAGGTGTGAGGAGGTCGTGGAAATTAGTGAAAGAAAGATAAGATATTGAAACTGGACTGTGTTTTAAATGGTTTTTGTTGTGTTTTGTTAGTTGTATGTTAACGTTTCGCAGATTTTTTTTCTTTCTTCTCTTTTTTCTTTTTTGTATTGTATTATTGTATGTTTTTTTCTTTTGTAGTTTTTTGTAACGTTGTGTTCAATTTGTTGGAAAACTAATAAATATTATTATTAAAAAAAACAGAAAGTGGGAGAAGCAACAAGAGGAACAGCCATTTTAGATCTGGTCCTAACCAATGTTGATGACCTGGTTAGTGGGGTAGAAGTGGAAGGATCATTAGGCGCGAGTGATCATGCTCTTCTGAAGTTTACTATACAGCGGAAAGGAGCAGCCAAGCATACTAGGACTCAATTTCTTGACTTTAAGAAAGCCGACTTCATAAAACTTAGGGAAGTGCTGGGTGAGATCCCATGGACAGTAATACTAAAAGGAAAGGGAGTTCATGATGGCTGGGAGTTTGTTAAGAGGGAGATAGGAAAAGCACAACGTCAGGCAATACCAATGAGACAGAAACATGGAAGGTGCCTAAAGAAGCCATGGTGGCTATCTAAAGAACTTTTAACTGAGTTAAGATTAAAAAAGGATGTGTACAAAAAATGGAAAAGGGGGGAAACCACCAAAGAGGAATTCAAACAAATAGCCAGCACATGTAGACACAAAGTCAGAAAAGCTAAAGCATAGAATGAACTCAGGCTTGCTAGAGAGGTTAAAAGCAACAAAAAAGGCTTTTATGGGTATGTCCGTAGCAAAAGGAAGAACAAAGAAACAGTGGGGTCACTCAGAGGAGAAGATGGTGAAATGCAAACAGGGGACACAGAAAGGGCTGAACTCAATGCCTTCTTTGCCTCAGTCTTCTCCGATAAAGAAAACAATGCCCAACCTGAAGAATTTGGAGCAAATGATTCAGCAGAGGAAACACAGCCCAGAATAACTAAGGAGATAGTACAAGAATACTTGGCTAGTTTAGATGTATTCTCCAGGGCCAGATGAACTGCATCCAAGAGTATTAAAAGAACTGGCAGATGTGATCTCAGAACCACTGGCAGTCATCTTTGAGAATTCCTGGAGAACAGGCGAAGTCCCGGCAGACTGGAGGAGGGCAAATGTTGTTCTTATTTTCAAAACGGGGAAAAGAGAGGACCCAAATAATTACCGCCCAGTCAGTCTGACATCAATACCAGGGAAGATTCTGGAGCAGATCATTAAGCAAACAGTCTGTGAGCACCTAGAAAGGAATGCTGTGATCACCAATAGTCAGCATGGATTTCTGAAAAATAAGTCATGTCAGACTAACCTGATCTTGTTTTTTGACAGAATTACAGGCCTGGTAGATGAAGGGAATGTAGTCAGTGGCGTAGCATGGGGGTGCCAGGGGTGCCGGCCGCACCGGGCGCAACATTTGGGGGGGCACGTTTGGCCGGCCCCCCTCGAGGAAGCGGGAACCTCTCCCTTCGCAAGACGAAAGCCCATAGGGAAATCTCCGGGACAGTGGGGAAGCGCAGCGCTTCTTCCCCACTGTCCTCGGACCTCCTCCAAAGGCTGGCGGTGGGGCGGAGAGACCTCCTCCCGCCGCCAGGCTTCGGAAGGATGCTCCGAAGGCTGGCGGCGGGAGGAGGGCTCTCCGCCCCACCGCCAGGCTTCGGAAGGATGCTCCGAAGGCTGGCGGTGGGGCGGAGAGACCTCCTCCCGCCGCCAGGCTTCGGAAGGATGCTCCGAAGCCTGGTGGTGGGGCGGAGAGACCTCCTCCCGCCGCCAGGCTTCGGAAGGATGCTCCGAAGGCTGGCGGCGGGAGGAGGGCTCTCCGCCCCACCGCCAGCCTCCTGAAGGCTCCTCCGAAGCCTGGCGGTGGGGCGGAGAGACCTCCTCCCGCCGCCAGCCTTTGGAAGGCTGCTCCGAAGCCTGGCGGTGGGGTGGAGAGACCTCCTCCCCGCGCCAGCCTTCGGATGGCTGTCCTGAAGACTACTGGTGGGAGCAGTGGCATAGCGTGGGGGGTGCAGGGGGGCCTGCTGCACCTGGCGCAACATCTGGGGGGGCGCGGAAGAGACTCCAGTGCTAAAATCCACGGGTTAGGGGGCGCAAATTACTTGCCTTGCCCCGGGTGCTGAGAACCCACGCTACGCCACTGAATGTAGTGGATGTAGCCTACCTTGATTTCAGCAAGGCATTCGACAAAGTGCCCCATGATATTCTTGTAAAGAAGCTGGTAAAATGCGGACTTGACTACCACTCAGTGGATTTGTAACTGGCTGACTGACCGAACCCAAAGGGTGCTCATCAATGGTTCCTCTTCATCCTGGAGAAGAGTGACTAGTGGGGTGCCACAGGGTTCTGTCTTGGGCCCGGTCTTATTCAACATCTTTATCAACGACTTGGATGATGGACTCAAGGGCATCCTGATCAAATTTGCAGCTGGCACCAAACTGGGAGGGGTGGCTAACACCCCAGAGGACAGGATCACACTTCAAACCGACCTTGACAGATTAGAGAACTGGGCCAAAACAAACAAGATGAACTTTAACAGGGAGAAATGTAAAGTATTGCACTTGGGCAAAAAAAAATGAGAGGCACAAATACAAGATGGGTGACACCTGGCTGGAGAGCAGTACATGTGAAAAGGATCTAGGAGTCTTGGTTGACCACAAACTTGACATGAGCCAACAGTGTGACGTGGCAGCTAAAAAAGCCAATGCAATTCTGGGCTGCATCAGTAGGAGTATAGCATCTAGATCAAGGGAAGTAATAGTGCCACTGTATTCTGCTCTGGTCAGACCTCACCTGGAGTACTGTGTCCAGTTCTGGGCACCACAGTTCAAGAAGGACACTGACAAACTGGAACGTGTCCAGAGGAGGGCAACCAAAATGGTCAAAGCAAGATGGCGGCGCAAGCACTTGCAGCGGCTCGGCACTCCGAAGACCGGTATTCAGTGATTTGTGTTTTATTTTTATCTGTGAACTTACTGCTGCTATGGACTGTGAATACTCAGGCACAAGTAATTTATAGTCGTCAAGAGCTCTTAAGTATCGGCAGAGGGGAAGGCTGCAACCAGGAGGTCTCAACCTACAACATTCCAGCTGAGCTTATCAGAGAGCCTCCATATCTTGCACATTCTTGGGATACTCCCCTTGCTCTCCTTGCCAGAAAGAAAAGGAAACGGAGAGGGCGCAAGCAGAAGAGGGGTTGCAGGGCTGGACTACGAGTGAGGCTAGGTAAAAATCCCCACAAGCCTGCATTGCCAAGTCTCCTTGTATCAAATGTGAGATCCTTACCCAACAAGGTAGAGGAGTTGGAACTTATTACCTCTCGGCAGAAAAGTATCCGGGACTGTTGTGTTATGGTCCTTTTAGAGACGTGGCTGGATCCCTCCTTTCCACAGGGACTTCTGCAGCTAGAAGGACGCTCAGTAATTAGAGCGGATAGAACCGCCAAATCCGGGAAGAGCAGAGGAGGAGGAATTTGCGTTTATATAAACAACAACTGGAGCTTGGACATTAAACAAATGGACACGCATTGCTCTCCTGACTTGGAGTACCTAGTGGTGAAGTGCCGCCCTTTTTACTTGCCACGTGAGTTTAATGTTGTTATAATAACAGCGGTGTATATACCTCCCGATGCAAACACTACTACAGCTATGGGCCACCTGCTGACTGCTATTAGCAGACAGCAGCGGGCCCACCCGGATGGAGCACTTGTGGTTGCTGGTGATTTCAACCGAGCCGATTTAAGGACTGTGCTCCCTAAGTTCCATCAGTATGTTGATTGTCCCACTAGGGGGGGAAACACCTTGGACCTAGTATATAGTAACATCATGCATGGATACAAGACCAAGCCCCTGCCCAATTTGGGGCAGTCAGACCACATATCCTTACTTATGATACCATCATATAGACCTCTCGTACGCAGAATTAGACCATCAACTAGAGAGATACGAGTGTGGCCAGTAGGTGCATCTGAGCAACTCCAAGACTGCTTTCGGAGCACCGAGTGGTCGCTTTTTGAGGAGAATAATGTGGACACATATGCTTCAACAGTACTGTTTTACGTTAAAAGCTGCATTGATGTTGTCACTACCACCAAACAAATACGGGTGTTCCCTAACAACAAGCCCTGGCTAAACAGGGATGTGTATCTTCTGTTAAAGGCAAGAAATGCTGCTTTTCACTCTGGTGATGCGCAGCAGTATAGAGAAGCTAGAGCCAAATTGAAAAAGGGCATTAGGAACGCCAAAGCTATGTACTGCCGGAGGATCGAAAAACATTTTGAGAGCTCCGACCCTCGTCGAGTATGGCAAGGCTTGAGACAAATTACAGGGCAAAATACTAAAAACGAATTGGCTAGCAGCAGTGCGCACCTGGCTGATCAACTGAATCAATTTTTTAGCCGCTTTGAGGAGGGAACTGGAACTACCGTCACTACAGCATTGGCCACCAGCACATTATCAGAAACTACTACTGATAGACAACCACTTTTATTACAGACCTGTGACGTACAACGTGCCTTTCGGAGCATTAACATCAGGAAGGCAGCTGGACCGGATGGAATCATGGGACGGGCTATTAGGGACTGTGCTGCAGAATTAGCCGGCGTATTTACGGACATTTTCAACCTATCCCTGTTGCAGGGTTATGTCCCTACCTGCCTGAAGACATCGATTATAGTGCCAGTCCCCAAGCAGTCAGTGGTGGTATCTCTCAATGATTATAGACCAATAGCCTTAACATCTGTTGTTATGAAATGTTTTGAGAGATTGGTGCTAGATTATATTAAGGCTAGTCTTCCATCCACTTTAGACCCGTTCCAGTTTGCATACAGAAGAAACAGATCTACTGATGATGCTATTTCCATCGCCGTCCATACTGTATTGAGTCATCTAGAACGACAGGGAACCTACGCAAGGCTGTTGTTTGTGGACTACAGTTCTGCCTTCAATACAATTCTGCCAGACAGGTTATTTCTTAAAATGACCAACTTGGGTATACATCAGAAGATCTGTCTGTGGGTAAGGAATTTCCTGACTGATAGGCCGCAGACAGTGAGAATGGGACCTTACTATTCTTCTACTCTAGTATTAAGCACAGGAGCCTCTCAGGGATGCGTGCTAAGTCCCTTTCTCTATTCTCTGTACACATTTGATTGCACCCCACTGTATAAGTCCAACACAATCATCAAATTTGCGGATGATACAACAGTGGTGGGGCTCATCAATGAGAACGATGAGACTGCTTATAGGAAAGAAGTACAGGGGTTAATTCAAATGGTGTAAATAATCTTATGCTTAACACCAAAAAAACCAAAGAACTCATAATTGACTTTAGGAGAAAGAAAAGTGTATTGTTACCATTGCACATAAATGGCGAGGAAGTGGAGAGGGTTGGTAGTTTTAAATACCTGGGCATTTATATCTCGGAGGACCTCTCATGGACTGCAAATGTTAATATGGTTGTGAGGAAGGTGCAGGGGAGGTTGTATTTCTTGAGAATGCTCAGGGGACTGAATCTATCCCAGCACCTACTCCTGTCCTATTATCATAGTACCATCGAGAGTGTCCTAACCTATAGTATATTATCGTGGTATGGGAGCAGCTCTGAAACGGATAAAAAAGCTTTACAGCGAACAATTAAAATTGCCCAGAACGTTATTGGGCTCCGACTACCAACCCTGGATGAGATCTTCACGTCTCGCATCTTGAAGAAGTCACATAATATTCTGAGAGATCCCACCCACCCTGCTCACAACTTCTTTGAACTATTGCCTTCAGGCAGAAGATATAGGACAATGAAAACACGAACCACACGCCTTCTGAATAGTTTCTATCCAAGAGCTCTGATTGCACTAAATAATGATCTCAGGGCCAGTTGCAAGGTTTAGTAAGTAGGGAGTGGAAGGAATGAGATAGGTTTTAGGTTATGTTATGTTTTTAATAGGTCATGCTATATTCTGGATTATGTTATGTTTTATAGATTATGTCTAAATAGGATGAGAGTTCGGAGATACGTGCAAATGTATATGTGAACCCGGTCTTTGGGTGGGTGTTTGATTTTCGTTGTTGTGTATACTGTGTATATACGGACAATGACAATAAAATTTATCCAAATCCAAAGGCCTGGAAACGATGCCTTATGAGGAACGGCTAAGGGAGCTGGGCATGTTTAGCCTGGAGAAGAGGAGGTTAAGGGGTGATATGATAGCCATGTTCAAATATATAAAAGGATGTCACATAGAGGAGGGAGAAAGGTTGTTTTCTGCTGCTCCAGAGAAGCGGACACGGAGCAATGGATCCACATTACAAGAAAGAAGATTCCACCTAAACATTAGGAAGAACTTCCTGACAGTAAGAGCTGTTCGACAGTGGAATTTGCTGCCAAGGAGTGTGGTGGAGTCTTCCTTCTTTGGAGGTCTTTAAGCAGAGGCTTGACAACCATATGTCAGGAGTGCTCTGATGGTGTTTCCTGCTTGGCAGGGGGTTGGACTTGATGGCCCTTGTGGTCTATTCCAGCTCTATGATTCTATGATTCTGAAATGACACATGGAAAGCTGAAAGGGCCCACTTATGCATGGCCAAAATAGATCTCCCCAAAAAGAGGTTTAAAAATTGCATAACATTTCCATATGATAATTTGAATGAATTTAAATTGATATACATCTCAGCCTAGTATATGAGCAGGTGATCTGTGTGCCAACTCAGTCTGCTGTCCACATGTGAAATGTTGACAGCCAAATTCAAGACCCCTACCCCACCTGCTCTCCCTTCTGATGTTAATTTTTGTCTTTCAGATCTGGACAAATAAGCATTCAGAGAAAGAGGAATCCTTTAAAATCTATTTTATTTAGTTAACAGATTTACATTCCCCCTTTCAACAGATTTTATTCACAAAACAACATAATAAAGTACAGATCAAAATATAACTAAAATATATTTTTAAGGCCATCAAGAGAAGACAGTCCTCTGTAAATTGAGAATCAATGTCACCCTAAGCTTGATCCATCTTCCGTTCTACTCTTTTGGCACATGGAAAAATGTTTTGGAGGGTGAATTAAGTCACTTAAATAATGCAAGCAGATCCCAGAGAGAAAAGTACTGGTTACACTTTAATGATCAAACTGACCAAAAACTGTACAATTTGAGGGGAAATAAACAGAGACATATCTCTTAGTACAGGCTCTGTACAGATCAGAGAGACATCTAACTAAAAATAGGAAAGGAAAATGTCTCTCAGAACTACTCAGTCAATCAGTGATCATTCTACTCAACCTGGTTGCTAGTTGACTTTAATAACTAAGGGAACCAATGCTTCAATTGCACAATGAATGATACCTGCTGTTGCACTTCCAGCATTAAGGATCACAGAAGTGGTCCTTTTGATGTGGACAGAACTGTTGCTCGGGGATTCACAGAAGCCTGAAGGAGACCACCTTTTGGGGTGGGGCTGTCCTATCTGGTTTTGTTCTCTTCTGTTTGTAACATTTTCATTGGCTCTCCGTAAGGGAGAGATAAGAATCATTCTAGTTGCATCACCACTTTCCATTATGAATTGCTCTTCTGAATACCAGCCAGGGGTGGGTGCCAAGACTCACTGTCTGAAGCTTTCTGAAGAAGTACCCTTCAGAGTGTAATGAGAGCACATTTCATCTTCCCCCTGCTTTTTGTAATCAGAGGGTTTTTAGTATTCCAGCAAACCTTTTGCCAGGTGGCTCAAGATGTAGCAGGAACTTTGAGAAAATGATTCACTCCCTCTCAAAACACAAAACACCACTTCAGTCTCCGAGATTAGAAGGAAGTAATAATTCTTTCCTTCAAACACATAATCAACCACTGTAAACCAACTGAGGCACAGATTCTAAAAGTATAATTTTTTTTCAAAGGGGCAGATTACTGTGGAAGATGTGTCTGTCAAGTGAGTGTGAATCCCGGTAGCCGGAGTTGCTTTTTCAGAGGCAGTAAATTTCTCTGATCACATACTTGAAAATAACAACATGAGAGATGTGTGGATCCAGGGGTGGAGGGTGTATACATAGCTGATGGAAATTGTATGTGTAGTGCTTGTGTGTGTTTGTGTGTGTGAGAGAGAGTGGGGTGCATGAGAGAGAATAAGAAGCTGCTTTATACAGAGTGAGACCATTGGTGCATCCAGCCCAGTATTCTCTGAACAAGCAGTGTCTGTTCCAGGGTTTCTGGCAGGGAATATTTCCCAGCCTTGCCTGTGGATGCTGGGGACTGAACCTGGAACCTTCTCCATGCACTCAGATGTTCTGCCACTGAGCTACAGCCCTCCCATCACAACTCTGAACTTTACCCTGTGTCAGTATGGCACCTGCTAAAGGCCTTCACTTCAGAGCCTCCTGCTCACATAGCTGCTTTCCTGTTGCACTACATACTTCAACAGGCAGGAGCAGCAGTGTTCAGAGTTCCTAAGAATTCAACTTGTAAATGAAAGACAGATTATGCAGCATTGCCAGATTTAGCCTGCAATGCAACCCCAGGGGACTACAGTGGTACCTTGGTTCTCAAACTTAATCCGTTCCGGAAGTCCGTTCCAAAACCAAAGCATTCCAAAACCAAGGCACACTTTCCCATAGAAAGTAATGCAAAACAGATTAATCTGTTTCAGATTTTCAAAAACAACCCCTGAAACAGCAATTTAATATGAATTTTACTATCTAACTAGACCGTTGATCCATAAAATGAAAGCAATAATCAATGTACTGTACTATAAAATAAATAAGACAGTACTGTAGATGATTAAAAAATAAAATTACTTTTTTTTCTTACCTGCACTGATGATAGTCATTGTTTGGATGGGGGGCTTTTATCCCTTTCCACAGTCACACAATCAATCTTTTTTTTTACGACGGCACATATTTCTTTTATTCATAATTATAACAAGACATATTATCCAAAAACATACCATCCTTGTTCCCCCCCTCCATTTTTCCTCCCTCCCCCCCCCACAGAACCCACTCACCCCCACCCCCGACTTCCCTCAGTTCCAGTCTTTGGTTTCTCTAAGAATGCTGTTTTCTGCATATTACAAAGTTGTATAGATCCTCAAACTATTTAGCTGATTATTATCAATAAAAAGTTTGTGAATGTTTATTCAAAACCTGGCAAGGAGTCCAGTTCGCTTTGTTGCGTCTTCAGATACTTTGTAAAGGGTTCCCATTCATCTTTAAAGTCACAGTTATCCTTGTCCCGTAGCTTATATGTCAGTTTTGCCAGTTCTGCATAGTCCATCAATTTTTCTTGCCATGATTCTTTAGTTGGGGTTTCTTCAGTCTTCCATCCTTGTGCTACCAGAACTCTCGAGGCCGCTGTCACATACATGAAGATGTTTTTCAACTTTTTTGGCAGGTCACACAATCAATCAATCTTCCGGGTTTTGGTGTTTGAGAACCAAGGCATTAGAGAACCGAGGTACCACTGTACTGGGCAAGTTGCATGGATGCCCTCTGTAAAGTGAGAATGCATAGTCTGTATATTTGTGGCTCAGGAGAAAAATAAATCACTCTAATATTATACCCATAGAAAATGGCTTTGAGTACTGTTGTATTTAGTTTCTGCTTGTGGGCCTCTCTTAGGTATCTGGTTGGATGCTGGACCAGATGAGGCACCTGCCTGACCCAGAAGCAGCTCTTCTGATCTTCTTACGACTGATTTGGTAAACCTGTGACTTGGTATCAGGGCTCCAGAGCCCCAAAGGGCCACTGCTGATGTCTGCTGTGAATGCTTTGAGTACCAGGCAGAGAGCTGCTATTTAAATGTTCCTTGATGCTTTGAGATAGCATGATTCCAATGCATTGTGGGGCAGCAGCCCCCAGTGGAGAAACCCCCCCCAATGCCTCAGCGATGTTACCACTGATGTCAGGTAAGCATACTAGGAGGCCCACTGATGTAGAAAGGGGTCCATCCAAGGTGGCTCAGCCATGGAGCCACCTCTGGCGATTGCTCTTTCAGACTGCACACTAGCGCCCGCATGACGGAATGCTGCTCCCTATGACTGATCCCTCCACATTAAAACAAACTGACATGTCTTCTCTCTGACTTGCTGTTTTCTATATAGAGAGTAAGAGCCTTTGATCCAGTGAAAGCAAAACCACCTGCAGTCTGAAGTGGTACAGCTCAGGCACCTTAGTAGGGACCTGAACAATATAGCATTCTCTAGAAATGCTGCTTTCCCCCTGCTTCTGCTGAGAGAGTGGAAAACAGAATTGTTTCTCCACAGGAGCTACCTCAGCAAGGAAGGGGGGCAATGAATTTGCAGCCCACTGTTGTGTGAGCAAATGCTGCAGGCTGATGTCAGATCTGCTCATTCCTGACCTAGACATCCCAATAGGCTTTTAAATTCTTGCTGCAGCCACTGCAGAGATGTGGGTGGGGCTCAGCTTTTTATTTTATTTTATCTTTTTATCTTCTCGAGCCAAAGGATAAAGGTACCGTATTTAAGGATGGAGCCATCTGCCTCCCCTCCCAATTAGTTAGAGAGCTGCTGGTTTGAAAATAATACATGACTGCTTTATAAATACATTTATGTAGATGAACCAAGGGAAAAAGGCACACCATTTTAATTAGAGTTAAAACATTTTCACTCTCTTTCCAGTTTGCTTGATGAAGCTGAAATTTAAATGGCCCCGTTTACAAGACAAGGCTTCCAACAGATCATACAGATATGCCATATAAATGTCACCTGGCACATGCACTGCAGTCAACAAGCAAGAAACCATAAAGACGGTGGGAGATTTTCCCCTAGTAAGAGCTCTGAGGACTTTCAAAAGCCTGTCGCGAATGAGACAAAAGCTTTAGAAGCCCCCAAATCCTCTCATTCAGATCAGTGACTGAGCCAGAGAAGAGCCCTCAACTTCAATGCACACTTCCTCACAAATCCTTGCTATCCCTCTCTCCTGGTCCCACCTGTGTTTTGCACCCTGACACTCTGCTACCTAGCAGGGGTCTTGCCTTCTATGAGTGTAAAATTTATGTACACAATACCTGAACTGCATAAATTGACAAGTGTTCACACAAACACCTGAATAACTGCAGAGTCAGCTTGTACCTGTTTTCAGTGTAATTCATGAACAAGCCTATTGTGTTTCATGAGCAGGAGGGAGGCGGAAAAATTATGAAGGAAAAATTAGAGAGACAACATGGAATTAAAGTGACCAAAAAAATAAAATATTTAGGTATTTGGCTTACACCCAAAAATATAAACTTAATCGAAGACAATTATACAATGACCTGGAACAAAATTAAAAAAGATCTGGATGTTTGGAGCAGAGTCAACCTTTCGTGGTTGGGTAGGATGGAGGCAATAAAAATGAATATTCTCCCCAATATGTTGTTTCTTTTCCAAAATATTCTGGTTATTAGAGGGACTAAAATATTCAAAGACTGGCAGAGAACTCTCTCAAGATTCATATGGCAGGGAAGAAGGCCAAGGATTAGATTTAAATTACTCACAGATCGAAAGGAGAGAGGAGGGCTCGCGGTACCCAACCTAAAATTGTACTACGAAGCTGCCTGCTTATGTTGGGTTAAAGATTGGATAACCCTGGAGAACACTGATTTATTGGAACTCGAAGGCGCAGATAACAGGTTTGGTTGGCATGCCTACCTTTGGTTAAGTAAAGGAAGAACACATAAAGGATTTTCGAGTCATATTATTAGAGGTCCTCTATACAAAGTCTGGGAAAGAAACAAAAAATTGTTAGAAACGAAAACACCCTGGTGGTTGTCCCCAACAGATATCTTATCAATCAAAAAAACAAATTTGGAAGAGCAAAGTTTGACTTATGAAGATCTACTGATAAGTTCCCATGAAAGTTGGAAATTAAGACCGTATGAGGAGTTGAAGGGAAAGTTGAAGGGTTGGTTACAGTACCATCAGATTAATGCAATATGGACGGAAGACAAGAAAGTAGGAATGAACGAAAAGAAATCCAAATTTCAAATTGAAATAATAGAAAGTAAATCTAAGTTACTATCCAAAATGTATAATATCTTATTGGAATGGGATACAAAAGATGTAGAGATTAAAGAAGTCATGGTAAAGTGGGCAAGAGATTTAGGTCATAATATAGAATATGAGAAATGGTTGAAATTATGGAACGAGGGAATAAAATTTACAGCAAGCGCTGCAATTAGAGAAAACTTAGAAAAGATGATATACAGATGGTACTTAACGCCAGAAAAATTAAACAGGATGTATAAGACTGGTAACAAGGCCTGCTGGAAATGCAAAACAAATGAAGGGAATTTCATACATATGTGGTGGACATGTGAGGGAATCAAAATTTTTTGGAATGAGATATATGACGAGTTAAAAAAGATATTCAGATACACATTTCCCAAAAAACCAGAGGCCTTTTTACTAGGGATGGTCGGAAAAGAAATACCGGGAAAAGATAGAACCTTGTTTCAATACGCAACAGCTGCGGCTAGAATATTAATCGCCCAAAATTGGAAAAGTTCAACTTTACCAACGGTGAAAGATTGGCAAATGAAATTATACGATTTTATAGAATTGGCAAGAATGACGCAAAGAATTAGAAATCAAAAAAATACAAAGTTAAAAGAGGACTGGAATAAATTTATGGTCTATATCGAAGGTAAATTTAGTAACTTACCAACTACAGTAGGTCTGACTTAAATCTTCCGATGCTACAAACTAGAAATCAATACCAGCAGTAAGATAAAATTACTAAAAGTAGAAACCCGAAATAAGGAGGGAAGGAAGTTGATGCTAGCTAACTGTTGTATGTTTTTACCTTTTGTACATTTTTTCTTTTCTATTTTTCTTTTTTCCTTTTAGTGTTTTTATGGTTTTTTGTTTAATGATTCCCTTCCTTTTCTTTTTTCTGAATTGGTTGTTTTTCTTTGGATGTGTTTGATGAAGAAAATACAATAAAAAGTATTGGGGGAAAAAAAGAAAAAAAGGAGGGAGGCGGAAATTGGTCCTCCTCTGTGCTCCACCTGTGACACTTGTGCTGCTTCTGTGGCTGGACAGAAAGAGGAAAGAGAAGGCAGAGCGGAGGCTGGCAGCAAGGGCTTTTACTGACGGGAATGGGCAAGGACATTAAATAAGTGTGTGAAACTGAAACAATCATTTACCTTGATTGCAATAAGGTATCAAAGAGTTCAAACTATTTCACACTGCCTGGGGCAAGTGAGAGGGAGGAAAGAGACGATGCATGCATTTCAGAGACTAGAGGGAGGATAGCAAAGGGTTGAAGATCTTGAAGGAAGGCACAGATTTATGAGATGCTCAGATTCCTGATCACATGAATATTTATTCTCCCAGTCTCAGTAGTGCAGCAGTCGTAAAAGTTCCTATTTCTTTGCATCTCAGTGCTAATGAGATCCTTTATCGCTGAGGCCAATAGGGCAGTTTTGATGCACCATGCACACGTTTCAGTATAAGTCAGTGTGAGCATCTTAGGACATACCCATTGGCTGCACATAAGCCAAGGCAATGAGTTCGGAAACAACAGAGAAATGCCTTCCAGACTGAATGGCTCTGGTGTTGTCAATAAAAACTTAATTTTGCAAGAAATTAAAGCAGAGGATGGCGTATAGTCTTGCAGGGCAAAAGTCGTGCCGAGTGTATTCTATGCCAAAATGAATAAATAATTTGAAAATCCGCTGAGGAAACAGCGTATTCTGCAGCCTATATACATTGTGCACATCAAGCAAGATTTGTATCATTTCTCTTTAATTTTTTCCATATTTTTCATTTATAACAAACATTTCAACAAATAAATTAAAACAATTCTCACATATTGAACTTTGACTTCCCTCCTCCTCTTTCAGCAGTTCCACAAATATACCCTCTTTTTTCTGCATATCCCAATTAACCATTTATTCATTTCCTCATCTATTTCATATGTTTTAAAAACTGCAAGTTTTTAAAGAAATCCTGCTAATGTCTTAATTTGTTTGCAATTGGTTTGTAAATATTCAATAAACAATTTCCATTCCTTAGTAAAAAGTATGTTGTCTTGATTTCTTATTCTTCCAGTAAGTTTTGCCATTTCTGCATAGTCCATTAATTTCTGTAGCTATTCTTCTTTCGTTGGGACTTCTTCTTTCCATTTTTTGGGGAATATCATTCTTTCAGCAGTGGTTGCATACATAAATAAATTTCTATATTGTCTAGGTAACTCTGACCCCATAATTCCCAAGAGAAAAGTTTCCGGGGTTGTTGTTTTTTACAAACATTAACTTAAAAATCTTTTTTAATTCATTATAAGGGGGGGGGGGGAGCTATGGGAACAGGACACAGTTACAACATTCCTCATCCAGCAATGTCTATGCCTCTCTCACTTTTTCTAGGTCTCTTGCCTTGGCTTCAAGGGACACTATGTGTTCCTGAGGAGCCAGACGTTCATTGCACACCAGACATACCCATGATTTCTGTCACACATATGGAAAGCCTGGATAGCTCCTCCCCCCCCACCCCCATGCTTCTGTTCTAACTGCATGCTTGTTTTTGTAGTTTAAATTAATTATCAAAAGTTTTTCATTAGGTCAAAGAAAGAGGGGGCAGACTGGTATGCCCTGACTCTCCCCCTGCTGCTGAACTCACACATCTGCTGAACTTGCCATGATACTTTGTCATCTGGGGCTTCTTATAACTCATGGAATGGGCTCCCTTTGCTAGCTGGCAAGGTTGATAAATGGGGATTGGGCAAGGACTGGTGAGTAAACTAGGACTTGACTCCTTGGGGGGGGGGCCTTCCTTCCTTCCTTCCTGGAAGTCTGATTTACACACTCTAGCTTTTACTTTATTTTTGTTTTATTTACTGGCAACAACACACTTTGAAAAATGCCAATTACTCTGTAGTTTTTGATACACTAGACTAGATTTTAGCTGGTTTTAATCTGCACTGACATCTGGGACTTTTGGTTGAGGTTTTTTCCACGTATTACAGTGCTAACCTTTATAACTTAGTAAAACAGAGCTTGCAGGGTGGGAGGTGTTTAAAGAAGGCTAAGCCTGCTCATTCTAAAACCAAACTGGATCCCCTAGTAGCTAGATCTGTGCTGTGGTGAACTATGTATATACATAAGGATAAAACGTGGGTGGCGCTGTGGTCTAAACCAGTGTTTCCCAACCTTTTTTGGGCAAAGGCACACTTGTTTCATGAAAAAAATCTCAAGGCACACCACCATTACAGCCCTGCGACGTCAGCGCGCAGCGTCACGCCGGGAGGGACATGAATTGCTAGCAAATTACATAATCACCTCCTTGAGGGCTGGCTCATCTTCTCAGAATGCAGAACCCCATTAATTAACAGCACAGACTCACACCATAGCCAAGACGAGGGGGGAAAACCTCAGTCATGCACAGTCATGCACATGTGGGGGCTAAATGAGGACGAAGACCGGGCAGTGAGCAGGGTTCAAATCACCCCACCTGGCCAGGACAATCCCTGGGTGCTCCCTTGGGCCACTCGCCTGACCCACCTCGCAGGGCTGTTGTTGCGAGGATAACACGGGGAGAACCACGCGCGCCCCCGGGAGATCCTTGGAGGAGAAAGCAGGCGATGAATGCAATGCATGAAATATATGAGAGGTGACCAGGTTTTGCAGGTGAGGGGCCCCCGCCAGCCTCCGCTTCCAACACCCGGCGCAACGACGCCGAAGTTTCCCCCCGGGCTCGGCTCGGGGAGCAGCGCTGCTCCCCCCGGCTCCCCTTCGCCCTCCCGGCTCTCTCTGCCGCCCACTGGGGACCCCCCTCACCTGCCAAGTCCGGAGCGCCGGTGGAAGTTGCATGCATACATGCAGGGCGCCGCGTTGCCATTGCATTGCACTGCACTCCATGCAACGCCTGCACGCATGCATTGCCTTGCACGCCCGCCAAGGGGTCTCCCCGCGGTCCGATGCGTCCCCTCCGGCGCGGATGCAGCATTGCAAAAATAAAAAAACCCCCGACGCAGCCCTACCTGGGGGGCAGCCTCCGCCGCTCCGCCTCTGCGGGGATCCCCGGGCTCCATCCTGCCGCCCGATCTCCGCGGGGGCGCAGGCAGGCTGCGCGGGGTCTGCGCGGAAGAGCCCCTGCCCGCCCGGCCGTCGCCGCCGCGCTCATTCCATGGCCGGGAGAAGAGCGCTTCAAACAAAATGCCCGGCCCGCCAGGCCACGCTGGGAAACGTAGTTCGCGCAACCCGCGCGGGCGCGGAGCCCAAGGGCGAGGGGACTACGGATCCCGGCAGCCCCTGCGCCGGGGACGGAGGGGGAGAGGCCGGGTGCAGGGATGGAGGGACGGGTGGGCGAGCGAGTGAGTGAGTGGCAGCCGCCAAGCCTTGGCCGAGAGCCAGGAAGGGCCTCCCCGGAGGAGGAGGAGGAGGGAGGCGCAGAGCGGGAGGGAGGGAGGGAACCCCAGGGGTCATCTAGTGACGGCGCCCCAATCGAAAATTTGACTTTTAAAAAAAATATCTTTCAAATTTTTTAATTTTTCCCGCGGCACACCAGGCAACATCTCGCGGCACACTAGTGTGCCGCGGAACAGTGGTTGGGAAACACTGGTCTAAACCACTGAGCCTCTTGGGCTTGCTGATCGGAAGGTTGGTGGTTTGAATCCCAGCGATGGGGTGAGCTCCCGTTGCTCTTTCCCAGCTCCTGCCAACCTAGAAGTTCGAAAGCACAGCAGTGCAAGGAGATAAATACAGTAGGTACCACTGTGGCAGGAAGGTAAATGGTGTTTCCGTGCACTCTGGCTTCCATCGCGGTGTCCCGTTGCACCAGAAGCAGTTTACTCCTGCTGGTCACATGACCCAGAAAGCTGTCTGTGGACAAACGTTGGCTCCCTCAGCCTGAAAGCGAGATGAGCTCCGCAACCCCACAGTCGCTTTTGACTGGACTTTACCATTCAGGGATCCTTTAGCTCAGTGTTTCCCAACCACTGTTCCGCGGCACACTAGTGTGCCGCGAGATGTTGTCTGGTGTGCCGCGGGAAAAATTAAAAAATTTGAAAGATATTTTTTTTAAAAGTCAAATTTTCGATTGGGGCGCCGTCACTAGATGACCCCTGGGGTTCCCTCCCTCCCTCCCGCTCTGCGCCTCCCTCCTCCTCCTCCTCCGGGGAGGCCCTTCCTGGCTCTCGGCCAAGGCTTGGCGGCTGCCACTCACTCACTCGCTCGCCCACCCGTCCCTCCATCCCTGCACCCGGCCTCTCCCCCTCCGTCCCCGGCGCAGGGGCTGCCGGGATCCGTAGTCCCCTCGCCCTTGGGCTCCGCGCCCGCGCGGGTTGCGCGAACTACGTTTCCCAGCGTGGCCTGGCGGGCCGGGCATTTTGTTTGAAGCGCTCTTCTCCCGGCCATGGAATGAGCGCGGCGGCGACGGCCGGGCGGGCAGGGGCTCTTCCGCGCAGACCCCGCGCAGCCTGCCTGCGCCCCCGCGGAGATCGGGCGGCAGGATGGAGCCCGGGGATCCCCGCGGAGGCGGAGCGGCGGAGGCTGCCCCCCAGGTAGGGCTGCGTCGGGGGGGTTTTTATTTTTGCAATGCTGCATCCGCGCCGGAGGGGACGCATCGGACCGCGGGGAGACCCCTTGGCGGGCGTGCAAGGCAATGCATGCGTGCAGGCGTTGCATGGAGTGCAGTGCAATGCAATGGCAACGCGGCGCCCTGCATGTATGCATGCAACTTCCACCGGCGCTCCGGACTTGGCAGGTGAGGGGGGTCCCCAGTGGGCGGCAGAGAGAGCCGGGAGGGCGAAGGGGAGCCGGGGGGAGCAGCGCTGCTCCCCGAGCCGAGCCCGGGGGGAAACTTCGGCGTCGTTGCGCCGGGTGTTGGAAGCGGAGGCTGGCGGGGCCCCCTCACCTGCAAAACCTGGTCGCCTCTCATATATTTCGTGCATTGCATTCATTGCCCGCTTTCTCCTCCAAGGAGCTCCCGGGGGCGCGCGTGGTTCTCCCCGTGTTATCCTCGCAACAACAGCCCTGCGAGGTGGGTCAGGCGAGTGGCCCAAGGGAGCACCCAGGGATTGTCCTGGCCAGGTGGGGTGATTTGAACCCTGCTCTCTGCCCGGTCTTCGTCCTCATTTAGCCCCCACATGTGCATGACTGTGCATGACTGAGGTTTTCCCCCCTCGTCTTGGCTATGGTGTGAGTCTGTGCTGTTAATTAATGGGGTTCTGCCTTCGGAGAAGATGAGCCAGCCCTCAAGGAGGTGGTTATGTAATTTGCTAGCAATTCATGTCCCTCCCGGCGTGACGCTGCGCGCTGACGTCACAGGGCTGTAATGGTGGTGTGCCTCGAGATTTTTTTCATGAAACAAGTGTGCCTTTGCCCAAAAAAGGTTGGGAAACACTGCTTTAGCTTTTACCCTACCTATGCATACTCTCCAGCATTTCTCCAACGAAAATAGGGCCATCCTTTTCCATAATAATAATTTCACTATTTATACCCCACCCATCTGACTGGGTTGCCCCAGCCACTCTGGGCTGCTTCCAACATATATAAAAACATAATAAAACATTAAACATTGAAAAACTTCCCTATACAGGGCTGCTTTCAGATGGCTCAGGAGTCAGATAACTCTATACCCTCCAACATTTCTCTGATGAAAATAGGGATATCCTACTATTCCCTTCAACATTTCTCTGATAAAAACAGGGACGTTCAAAGGAAAAGTGGGACATTCCAGGATCAAATCAGAAACTGGGACAGCTTATGTAAAAGAGACTGTCCCTTGAAAATAGGGATACTTGGTGAGTCTGGTATATGGAGTGGAGTTTCTCTTTTACCCCTTCTCCAAAATTGGGGTTTTCATCCTTGTTTACTATGCTCCTTTAAGTTCTCATGTTAGGATAGAGCTGAGCACTAGCTTTTCTAAATTTCATTTGCTTCTGTTCTCTAGATCTTATTTCTTCATGCTTTTGCTATCCATCCCCTAGTAATCACAGCATCATTTTGTGTTTCTTCAACCATCTCCCCATTTTTTTTGTCTGCTTGAAAGCCCGTTAACACCTTGAAGCTGTCTGCAACCTCTGATTATGCAGACTGGTCCCTCCAAGTCTAAAATTAATAGCCCTTATTGGCAGGATGACTCAGGGAACTGCAGCTCCTGCCGTCTCTTCTTCCTGCATTTACAATGAGACAGCCCTGATTTATCTTATCTGCAGTAATTAAGGCAGGTTTCCCACCCTTCCAGCATTGCTGCTGCAGAGATTTTTTAAAAATAACAAAATGACACTAACCTTGACAAGAAAAGGAATGGTTATTCAGTTGCCCCACCTGGGAAAAACCACCCTTTGCTTCTTAATTTATGTGGACCCAGCAGAGGGCTGAAGTACATGCTTTAACCTGTGGCACCAGGGTCAGCCTGCAGACGTCTTACATTTGCAGCCCTTGCTGCAGAGCAATCTGCTGGTTTGGAGCAAGCTAGACACACCCAGTGCTGCATTCATCTCATTCTCCTTGCTGAGCTGCAGCCAAGAGGATGGGACAATGGAGAGAAACTTCCCCAGAGCCAGAGAAAAGTAAAGGAATTTCAGTAATGTATTATTAGAAGATGTAGTCATAGATCTAAAAAAAAAACTAGTGTTGATTGATTGCCATTGGGGATAATTATATATGCAAGTACTTGGATGTCTGAGACAATTATTAGCTGATCATCTGCAAGAAGGATTTTTACTATCTCTGGAAACTAAGCAGAAGTATTACCTCAAATATAAATATTAATTGCTCATCTCCAAGTAATGTTGGATACAACCCTAATGTTTTATTTAAAAATGGTCCATGTTTATTAACTATTAGAACAATGAGGTACAAGATCATTCTCAATGATAGTTTGTTAGGAGTTTTGCAATTTTTAGGAGGTTAAAGTATTATAATAATTATTATTGTATAAAATATTGTCATTGTAGGATTGCATCAAGATTTGTTTCCCGTGCTGTTTTACTGATGTCTATATGAGTTTTTCTGTATGTATGTCGAACACCAAAGAAATAACTTTGATGCAGTCGCATCCTCTACCACCCAAAAAGAACCATGCATGTAGAAGTCACATTCAAAAACTCAATCTAGATGCAATCTAGATCTCTGCTTGTTTGTTTTCCCTTTTGCGCATTTGTATGCTTGCACATTATCATTTTATTAACAATAAAATATTTCTAAAATACAGCAAATGAAACAAAAATGATCAAAATCACCATATACTAGAAAAATGGAAAACAAACTAGCAAAGCCTAACTTCTAAACTCAGAAGGAAATATTATACTATAATACCTATCAGCAGCAGCTGAGCCTGTTTCACATTTAATTCTGGCATGCTAAGTATTTAGCAATGCACATCTTTCTGAAAAGCTGCCAGCCTTGTAGCTACTCTCCAAAAGTATTGCCAATACAGAGAAATCACAGATGAGCTCTGCTGAGTTCATCCTAAGGAGAAAGAAGCAAAGAGTTGTGCCCATTCTTTGCAAGGCCATGCATATAAATCTCTGCTATATCCTGTCACATAGGTGAAAAATCCAATTATTAAGCCCCCCATAAACAAACTGTAACACACCCACACCCTGCAGCAGATAAAAGGCTGATGAGGAGGAAAAGTATATTAGCCAAGTCTCCTCCTCTGTCGGGGGTGCATCACTGAGATTTAGTTCACACACCCATGTTGCATACGGGTTTAAAACTCTTTGCTTGTGGGCTCCTGGCTGGCCGCTATGAGATCCGGATACTGGACTAGATGGGCTTTGGCCCTAATCCAGCAGGGCTCTTTTCATGTTCTTATGACTGTTGAGCCAGGACTGGGAGACATGGGGCGATTCTCTCTCAGACTAAGGAGCCATGCAAGATTGCTGTGGCTGTAGGAACTAAAAGTGTGCATCCACCATGTGCAGAACCCTGGACATCCTGGCTGTGGCTGCATGTACACTGGCTCTAGCAAGATTCCCTTTTATTTTATTTTTACAAATACAGTAAAATGCAATTGATCAAACATTTTCCAGTATAAGGTAAAGGTAAAGGTACCCCTGCCCGTACGGGCCAGTCGTGTCCGACTCTAGGATTGTGCGCTCATCTCACTTAAGAGGTCGGAGCCAGCGCTGTCCAAAGACACTTCCGGGTCACGTGGCCAACGTGACAAAGCTGCAGCTGGCGAGCCAGCACCAGCGCAGCACACGCAAACGCCGTTTACCTTCCCGCTATAAAGCAGTACCTATTTATCTACTTGCACTTAGGGGTGCTTTCGAACTGCTAGGTGGGCAGGAGCTGGGACCGAAAAACGGGAGCTCACCCCACCGCGGGGATTCGAACCGCTGACCATACGATCGGCAAGTCCTAGGCACTGAGGTTTTACCCACAGCGCCACCCGCTAATTTTCCAGTATACATTCACTTAAAAAGTTGACTTCTCTCCCACCCTTCCATGGTTTTCTCATAATTATCTTTTGCTGTTGCATATTGTAACTAATCTATACCTTCTTTTCTCATCTTTATTCTCAAAATAACTTTTACTGCTGAACTTGCTTTTTTTAAAAAAAAAAATTATTAACCGACCAATCAAATCAAATCAAATCAAATCACATAAATTCCGAATTACAAAGCCGAATTTTAAAACTTGCTAGCATATTAACATATTTACAATATTTTTTTAAAAAAAATCTACAAACGTTTTCCATTCCTCCTTGAAAACTTTCATTTTGTTCTCTGATTTTGCTACTTAAACTTGCTTATTCTGCATATTGCCTTCTTGGTAGTGGCGCCTGCCCTGTGGAACGCTCTCCCATCAGATGTCAAAGAAATAAACAACTATCTGACTTTTAGAAGACATCTGAAAGCAACCCTGTTTAGGGAAGTTTTTAATGTTTGATGTTTTTTCATGTTTTTAATATTCTGTTGGGAGCCGCTCAGAGTGGCTGGGGAAACCCAGACAGATGGGCGGGGTATGAATAATAAATGTTGTTGTTGTTATTTATTGCATCAATTTCAACTGCCACTCCTCTTTCGTGAGTCCTGTCTCCTCACACCACTTTGGGCCATATAATACTCTTGCTGCAGTCACATACATAAACAAATTCCTTTGGCTCTTTGGTACATCTGATCCAGATATGCCTAAAAAAAAAAAGATTCTGGTCTTTTGGGGAGAGATCTCTTAAATATTTTTTCATCTCGTTGTATATCATCTCCCAGTACCCCTTGACTACTTTACAGGTCCACCACATATGATAAAATGTACCTTCTGTTTCTTTACATTTCCGGTATATATCATATTCTGACATACATTTTAGCCAATTACCACCTATAACTCATTTTCATATAGTTTTCTCTCAAAGCATAACATGCCGTAAACTTCATACCCATGTCTCTAGCCCACTGAATCATGGCAAATTTAACCATTTTGTCTTTTGTTTCCCATGCTAACAGTATCTTATGCATCCTAGAAATATTTTTCCCCTATTTTCTACCAATTCCCTCTCAAACTGGAAACTTTGGTCCATAAACCTATGTTGGATGAGGTCATTTTAAAAATAAGAATTGACAAAGACTAAATTCCTTAAGCAACTCTACTCAAGGTGTGCTGCTCCACAGGTAAGGAAGGGAGTGGGCAAAAAAAGCAGGAAAAATGAGGTGGAGAAACCAGAGCTGCAGGGTTCAATTTAAAGTTGTAGCACAAATTTCTGGATTTCAAGCTACCAACCCTATCGCCTGGGAAATGGCAGGAGCAGGGCTTCAAGGTGCAATTCAAAGCCACTTTGTGCCAGGCTTCAGAGGAAGTTAGATGGGCAGCGGCATCCTTCTACCCACCACTGCTGGCCTCTGCCAGCTTGCAGCTTCAGACAGTGACCAGCATCGCTAAGAGCTGACTTTCATTCAACACCAAGAGAGCTGAAATTTCTCTGAGAAGAATTTTCGGGGGGGGGGGGGACAACTGTTGAGGCTTTTAGCTGGTCAGCCAAGAAAGTTCAGCAGCAGCACCCCCCATTCTAAAATTTCGCTGCTCATAAATAGCACGCACATTTTGGGCATGTCATTTTTGCTCAGCCCTAAAAAATAATCTTCCACCTTAATATTCAGTCCTTAATAACTGATCAATCTTTGATCTGACAATCATTTCCTTACATTGCAAATGCATAAAATCCTCCTGAAAATATCACACTGAGGGATTGCTTTCATATGCAGACACGAAGAAGGAAATATATTCCTCTGTCAACCTCCCTCTTTATATAATTCTTTTTTCATTGGAAAGAAATAAATCTTGGGCAGCAAGAGCAAAAGCGGACACAAAGGCCAGTTGATGAATGGTGGCATATGCACTGTTCCTCTTGAGCTCCTAATTGAATCAGTGCTTGAGTTTTAATTGAACGATGTTGTGATGCCAGAATCACTTGTTAAATGGCCTGAGTAGGCCATGTGTGATGTAAACCAATATGGCAGCAAATCTGGTAGACGGGTCCTGCGGTGGTAAAGCTAACGTGCAGCTTTAGAGGATAAGTAGAACAGAAATGGGAACCTTTTTCTGCCCAAGAGCCACATTCCCATACAGACAATCTCCCAGAGGAGCACACGCCCATAGTGGTGAGCGGGGTCAGGAGCAAATCAGTGTATCTACTGTACATTAGGCTAGTTTCTACACACATACTCCAACCGGCAAAAACACTCGGGGATGGTGTCAAGCAATGACATCAAAGGATGCGGAGGGGCAGGGGGGAGAGGGTGTTGCTGGGGGGAGAGAGAGAGACCTGGTTCCCTTACCCCTCTGTATAGACCAATGGAAATTTGGGGTCTGTGTATCCAATTTCCAGCCAAGAGTATATCCAACTAGCTCCAGCCATGGAGCTAGGCTCAGTCCAGGTTAGTGTTCACCATGCTAGGTAACTTTTGGAGGCCACCATTTGAGGGTGGAGTGGGGGCTAGCACAGCTGGTTGGATACCACTTACTAACCATATGGGTGAGAAAGGTGGGTTAGCTTTGGTTTGTGTTTGTCCTAGGCAAGGGATGAGATGTGTGGTGGCCACCAAATGAGATGATTTGGTCAGATTTTTGTGGGGGGGGGGACAGTAAGGGAGGAGTACCATTATATGCAAAGGATGTGTACACTTCTGAATAAATCCATGACCAGGAGCATGGCAATGTGCACGCCCCATATCTGAACTGGGACATGGTCTGGCAGTTCGGAGCAGCCCTGAATTCACACAGGATTATTTGGGAGTGATCTGATGAGATCCAGGCTCTGAATTGAACTGGGGGCCTTACAAAGTCTTAAATTTTTAAACCCGGCTTCAAGATGTGGACAGGGGGTAGGGAGACAAGGAGATAAACACAGGCACATCTCCTTGCCCTCTTTCTTTGGCAGCCCCAGACTGCTCTGGGAGAAGCCATTCTGACCTGGGGCTGTGTCACCCTGCTCTTGCTGTATCCTGGATTGACCCAAATAAGCCCAATTTGGTTTGGGATCCAGGATTTGGCTGGAGGTGGTGCACACCTCTTATGACTAGCAGTCATGGTGTCTATTACTGCTTCCAGTCACAAAGTCAATGTAATGCTATATACCAAATTCCTAGCAGTCATGAGAGACAGTGTGCTCTTGCACCCAGGTCCTTCTTGTGGGTTTCCTATTGGCATCTGCTAGGCCAGTGTAAGAACAGAATGCTGCATCAGGACAGGCCTTCTTATGTTCTGCTAACTGACAAATGTTCTTTTATTATTATTATTATTATTATTCTGCCCCGGCTCCCCAAAGAGCTGAGTATAAACATCCTGGCCTTGCTTGACTTATCTTTACCTTAGTTATCCTGTGTGCAAACCAGGGATGTTTTCTTGCTCTCCAGACACGCAAGGCTTTTAAGTTCAGCGGCTCACCTTGTGATCTCCCAACCAGAAATGCTAGCAGAGAAGCAAGAGGCTATCAATTATGAATACTTTCTCTTCTATAAATGGACAAAGAGGAGCCGGGTCTTCCTTTCTCATTCTATCCTGCCAAATGTGCCGTTGGCCTTGTTCATGTGGAATCTGTCAGGCAACGGGAGCCTGTTCTCTCAAAGCAACTTTGACGTCACTGAGACAAACATGCTCTGCAGGTGCACAACATCAATATTTTAGCTGCCTAGCTGAGCCATCGGCAGAGCTCTAAGAATCTGCTGTCACGCAATGTGGCAAAGAAGCTTTTAGTTCAAGCAAGTCCACGTTACCTCAGCAAACCTTGCCTGCAACTCTGCCGCCTTTCTTCTTATTTATTTTATTTATTTATTTGCATTTTCTTGCTCAATTTGGTTGCTTTGAAAGGAGCAGAGTGAATTTCACCCCTTTCCCTTCTTTCCTAACGCTGGGACTCCTAACGCTAGGCCCCCTTTGTGTATTCCTCCAAAGCTCGTAGAGCTGCATCTAAACGATTTTCTACTTGGAGTAGATGCACTGAAATTAAAGAACCTAAGTTAGTCATTCAGGACGCGGGTGGTGCTGTGGGTTAAACCACTGAGCCTAGGACTTGCCGATCAGAAGGTCAGCGGTTCGAATCCCCGTGACGGGGTGAGCTCCCGTTGCTCGGTCCCTGCTCCTGCCAACCTAGCAGTTCAAAAGCACGTCAAAGTGCAAGTAGATAAATAGGTAGCACTACGGTGGGAAGGTAAACGGCCTTTCCGTGCACTGCTCTGGTACGCCAGAAGCGGCTTGGTCATGCTGGCCACATGACCCGGAAGCAGTACGCCGGCTCCCTCAGCCAATAAAGTGAGATGAGCGCTGCAACCCCAGAGTCGGCCACGACTGGACCTAATGGTCAGGGGTCCCCTTTACCTTTACCCTTTAAGTTAGTCATGTCCATTCACTTCAATGGGTCTACTCTGAGTAGGATTGGTGTTAGTGGAAGCTAGGCCACCCCCTCTGAGCCTGCCTGCCTGCAGCTACTTGCAGGTACACGTCACATGAATTGGCCTTTAACTACTTGCCCACTCAACCTGCTTTAGTCAGTGGAACTGGCACTTTTACAGGTGCCGGATAATATCTGCACCATATCTGTAAGAACTTGGTCATTTAGTGTGACAGAACCAACACTTTGAAACTCCCTGCCTATTGATATCAGGCAAATGCCTTCACTCTATTCTTTTTGGTGCCTGCTGAGGACATTCTTATTTAGACAAGCTTACCCAGATGCTTAGAAAGTTTGTATGAGTTTTGATTGTGGTTTTAACTTCCAGTATGTTTTAAATTATGGTTGTCAATATTTTTTATCTTTTTTGTAAACCACTTTGAAGTTTTTCTACAATCAAGCGGTATATAAATTTAATGAAATAATAAAGAAAATACATGGGATAGGTGACTGCCCATTTCAGTTTATTTTTGTTGTTATCTTAAGCTCTGTTTGTCACAATTCCACACTGGTATGTGACCTTTTAAAAAGAATTTTGGTGAAAATCCGTCAGTGTTTCAGGGTGGGTGGGCTGCTCTTGGCTTTGGGTGTGCTGGATCTGTAGCCCCACACGTCTCTCCACTACACCAGTCTGGGGCTCTGGAGTGAAAAAGAAAATAAAAGCGCCCCCATCTTCTACCTTGGCTGGTGCAAGCCAGCAGATTCTAGGATACCGTGACAGATACGCCATTCTCCCCACCCTTCTCCCAACGCTTCCTCAGGATTGCTTGGCTTGATGGTGACCGTCTTGCTTTCCATATGCCCTCTCTGAAGAAGCCACAAGCATTAATCCTCCTGCAAGTGATCTATCCATTTAGAACACCACTTGCAGAATAAAAAATTGTTCCATTCCTTTCTTCAGACAGAGGAGCAACTCAGGGTCACCCAGCAAACCTGTGGCAGTGCCAAGAACAAAACCAAACAAGTCCTAATGGAAGGAGAAAGCTTAAAAGAGTTGGACCTTCCTAGCTTATTTTCCATTTGTGTTATTAATAAAATCGCTCTTAGTAAGGAAGGAAGGCGAGGGCTGGGGGATGATTTGGACCTCCAGTTCAGTGAGATCTAATCTTATTATGCAAGGTGACATTGCTGTGAAGCTGGCTGGTTTTTTATCATGGTGGTAGATGGCAGTTTATAACTTAAAGGGAGAGGCACACTGTGTGTAGAAGTGGGTACAAGGACTTCAGATGAAGGGCAGCTCTGAACTTATGGGAAGAAAACACCCACAGCAAAATTATTTCCCCTGAATTGCAACCCTTAAAATTGCTGCCCCTCATTTCATCACCTCAGAATGGAATGACAAACTGGTACAGCATTAAGAGAAAAATACTGGAAGTGTAACACCGGGGTTAGTTATCTTATAAGCAAGCTAAGTGGGGTGGAGGTGTTGCTTAGCAACTAGGCAGAGTGACATGCATTCTAGTGAGGTAGCGTATGCTTTCATTGGCTGTGTAGTTCCCCCACCCTCTGTATATTTGCTTGAATGTTTATCTGCTATGTACAAGGCCTGAAGTAAGAAAAATCAAACTTCTATGTTTATTTCTCACTATTTTTGTTCAGTTTCCTGAGCAAAGGAAAAAATCAGGATTTTTCTCTCTCTCTTTGGACTCTCTGTGTTATTTAAGCGATTTGATAACAAAAACCCCTCTGTCTGTATAGGGCTTATGACTTCCAACTGGCCTATATCTAATGGACATTATTTCTGCCTAACAATCCTTTGCTTAGCAGTATTGCTATTTTAAAGCCATATCATTCCCTCTCATAGCAAACTTGGGTGTTGTATGTACAGTAGACAGAAATGGAGCAAAAATGGGACAGGAGTGATGAAATTGTTATTTTCAGTTTAGCATTATTTCTCATTTATCTAATCTTTAGTTATTCACATTTTTACATTGGTTTCCATTTTTTTAAAGCCCCTAAGAAAAGTCAAGTGCAAATTTATTCTAATATATACATTTTTGTCTGCAATTCTGCCTAATGTACACAATTTTGCAAAGCAATTTGCCAATATGTGATGCATTTTTGTATGTTGTTTTTGTCAATATATGCATTTTAATGCATGCTTCACCCTAGTATATGTGCACCTTGCTTGGCAGGATAACTGCATTTCAAAATCCGGAGAGGTGTACATTTTAAAGGACAGCTTTGTTTTAGGATATATGAATTATGTATATTTGCATTTCAAAGTGAACTGAATCAAAATTCTCCCCTATCCGTATATGATTAAAAAGAGGAGGAGGTATCGGTATGCTCAGAAGTTTGCAGAAGGGTTTAAAAGGGAAGGGCAATTAAAAAACAACAGCCCGATGAGCATTAAGCATGTTTGGTAGCCACAGACTGCTGAGTGTCGTTTCAAAAAAAGAATGCAAAATGAGAGATGAATGACCATTGGGAGCTTACATTTTATAGAGTTTTCTCCAGTGCTACTCCTACTCTGAGTGGACCCCTTTAACTGAAAGGGTTGGCTAATTTGAGTCCATTAATTTCAGTGGCTCTACTCTGAGTAGGAGAGAATACGCTGCAACATTTTGCTACATGCCCTACATGGGCGATTACTACAATTTTAGTTGAGGACTCACCAATGGGAAACATTTGAAATTAACAGGAGAAGCACGTCCACACTCATAGCTTATTTAGAGCAAAAGTGTTATCTTGCCAGGTCGGCAGAAGGAAATATAATTAAGAGCTACACTTCTGTATGAGAAAGTATAAGCTTCCTGGTGATCTAAAATGCAGATTGATGACAGTGTGGAATGTGTCTAAGGTAAAATCCTCCTTGAGACTGATGGCAATAAGTATCATCTGAAGGAATGCAAGCTTGGGCAGTTGACAATCAGGCTGAAACATTGTCTGTGTCTTTTGGCAGAAGAAGAACCTTTGACAGCATCTTTCAGACCACTAATTGCTTTACAGCAGCCTAACTCAGTGGTCTTGCTGTGCCAGTAAATTTTATGAAACTGTAGTTTTAGTTAATGGCTTTTCTTTGTCTTATGGATTTTTCAAGCTATTAATAAAATTAGAATCTCCCCAGACATATTTTTTGCACCATGGAAGTGAATGGCTGAAATTTAGCAAACAACAATTTTCTCTCTGCAAGACACCAAGAAAAGCAATCAAGAGGGGAAAAAACCGTGTATTTTTTATTTATTTATTGGTCTTGATGGCTTGGAGATCTTTATGCATCACAAAATCAAATATCTTTAATACGGTCAATGACCAACATCACAAGTAGCACTGAAAACTATTACTTACATGAGTAATGGGGAACCTGTAACCATCCAGGGGGTCATAACCAGTTGTACTCCAACTCCCATCAGACCCAGCCAGCATGGTCAATGGTGAAGGATTATGGCAGTTGAAGTCCAGCAACATCTGGAGGGCCACAGGTCCAACACCCCTGATTTAATGGTTTTGTAAACTGTCCAGAGAGCTGTGGTGTACAGCTGGGTTTCCTAAACTTGGGTCTTCAGCTGTTTTTGGGACTGCAATTCCCATCATCCCTAGCTAGCAGGACCAGTGGTCATGGATGATGGGAGTTATAGTTCAAGAACATCTGGGGACCCAAGGTTGAGAAAGGCTGGTCTGTACTGACTGTTGGTGGCTCTCCAGGGTTTAAGGCATCTCCCAGGCCTACCTGGAGATGGCAGGGACTGAACATAGGACATTCTGCATGTGAAAAGTATATGTTGTACCAGTAGGCTATGGTACTTTCCCTAAGAAATCCCCTGGAACTGTGGGGTTATGGGGATTGTAGTCCAAAAACAGCTGGAGACTCAAGTTTGGGAAACCCTGCTATGCAGGCACTAGCAGATGGGATGGTGGAACGCAACTGTTCACCTGAGCTCCAACTGGTCACATTGCTGCTGTCTGCTAGCAAGTAGAGGGGGAGGGGTGAGATAGTGGTGAGACCAGCACAGTTCAAATGCACCAGCAGGAGCCAATCGAGTACTCCCACTGTTGCATTTGAACTGCACTGATCTCGCTGCTCCATTGCTCCATCCATTATGGTGAACCAGTGGTATATAAATTTAACCAATAAAGATTATGATTATATAATTCATTACCACTGTTTAACTAGTAATTCCTATTCCTAGGCTGCCAGCCTGGAATGTGGCCGTTTGGCTGGCAAGTGTGTCAGCCCAAGGGGAGCATTTGACATTCATTCATTCATTCATTCATTTTTATTTCTATATTTTTATAGTGCTTTTTTGTGGGGCGGGGGGAATCAAAGCATTTTACAACCTACACCAGTCCTGAAAGTATTACCCTGGCTGCTGGTGAGCTACTGGGCCAAATTTAAGATGTTAGTGCTAGCATATAAAACCCTAAATGGTTTGGGACCCAAAAGTGACCTCAACCATCTCTGCCCCTAAAATCAGCAGGAGAGATGCCACTACAAGGGTTGCCCAGCTGGCCCATGACAGGGCCTTTTCACTGGTGGTTCCCCATCTGTGGAATGCCCTCCCTGGTGACTCCCTTATTACTGACTTTTACAAGGATGCTAAAAGCATTCCTGTTAACACAGGCATCTGATGACTGAAATCACTGGTTGAATCTTTTTATAATTTTTCAAATGGCTTACTGAATGCATTTTTAAAATGTTTTATTGATATGCTTGCTGTCCTGGGTTTCTTCAGAAGAAAGGGTGAGAAATAACTTAAACAAAAATGTGAATGAATGAATGAATAATATTTGTACAAAATGTTAAATAGCTGGGGTGGTGTTACAATTTTCAGTAGCCATCCTGTGTTTTGTGCAGTGTTTAATTGTGCCATTAGTGCTTTGTAGAATGAGGTAGGAAATTCAGCACCTGCTAAGGGCATTTCACGAAGCCCAGCCTTCAAGAATGCAACATCTCAGGAGAGCTACTCCATCATTTCAAGAATAAACAAATTTACAGCAACAATTAGAATGACACCACAGATTTGTAATTCAAAGGAGTATTGCAGCTCCAGCAAAATTGTGCTTCTGTGCAATCATTAAGGCAGATTTGCAGTAGATTAATGCTGATGGGATCCTTTCCCACATTTTAATTTATTCAGCTGGCTGCACAGCAATACTCAGGGGAATGGGAATAACAGTATCGGTGCACACATATAAACATGAAACGGTTCTACAAAACACACATGGCACATAATCTACTGCACTGAAGCTTCTCTTTTTCCTCTTGACTGACTGTCCTTATCTATTGTCTTTAGATAAGCCTGATAAAAGAAAGAGGATTATAAATTTACAGAGGGATGAGATAGGAGTCTACAGGGCAGGGGAACTGGGTTTCAGGTAATGCTTTTTGGCAGTGCTTTTCTTCTTAAAAATGTTTAGGCGTACTCTCATTTTGACTCAAGAAAACCACCATTTTATAGTTCACATCGGGGGAAATAAATACAGTAAATGGACAAAAGTAGAAAGATTCACAAAATTTAGGGTTATGCGTATCCCTGAGTCCCCCCCCCCCAGAAAAAAGCACTGCTTTTTGGACTTCTTGGGGTTCAGTGGTTTGCATACTGCAGACCTCCAGAGTGCAGTTTCTTTTCCTAGTTTTGTTATGTAGGAATAAAAGACAATTGTGTCTAAGAGGCCTGTTTCCTCTTGATATTTCTTCCTGCTACCTCAACACAAGATGGGGAACCTCTTCCAACTCAAGGGCTGCAACCTTCTGAAGGCTGCGTGCCAGTGGTGGTTGGGCCAGGAGCAAAAGTGGGCAAAGCAACAAATTAAATGTTCCCTTTGCATAGTGTGCTCTGGGTGTAACCAGAGTTCAAGGGCACCTTCCAGCCAAAGCAAAAACTCTTGGGGTGCAAAGCAGGACCAGTTAAGGGTGTGACTTGGAGAGAGGCGGTGTGGCCTGGGGAGAGGGACCTGGCCCTTGTTCTTGCATGCGTCTTGGTTTTTGAACAGACTTATACAAGCTGTTACTCATCAAGACAAATACCCCCCGCTATTTGATACACCTGCCTGCCTGCCTGCCTTTCATTGCTTGTCTGTAACTGGGGGGGGGGGGGCAAACAAGGCAGGCATGTCGGGCATCTAGCTGCCTGCAATATGTTCTTGGTATACTGCATTCAGTTTTGTACAGGGACATTTTAGCTTTGGAGAGCCAGGCTGGCCCAATACATGTTTCTGCTCCCCACCCCAATTCAGAAGCTGATCAGACTGACACAGGCAAGGGGACACCGTCTTCTGCTGCACCTGAGGACAGCAGGATAGCTTGGCTGTGGTGGCTGACTTTCTCTGCCTAATGCTAGGGCTTGTCCTATAAGCAGCCATATTTGTTCATTGACACGTCTTTCCCATTTTACATTAAAGGGATGAGGGTATAAGTGGGAGGGGGTTATTGTCTTGTTTCTGTTCTTGTTTTTATTATGTACTTTTGTGGTTTTATTCTGTGAACCAACCTGAGACCTTTGGATATACAAATTCAATAAATAAATAAATAATAAAATAAGTTTTACAATTCAAATGTAAGTAAAATCAAAACACAGTAATAAATTTAAATGCAGAGGAAAATGATCTAAAAACATTTATAAAATTGAGCTGTAATCAAGCTAAATTAGACTCTTAGATTAGCAAGGAAAATCACACCAGCATTAAACAAGGTTGCTGATTTGGGGACAGAAGATGTAGAGAGCAAATACTAGCCTACATAAAAGCAGATCAAACTGAAATCCAAACACCCAAAGCAGAGTCCAATCTTGTGGGACAGAGAAAGCCTGGGCAATTAATATAAGTCTTTGCAAGATATCTGAGGCAACCAATGGTTGATGCTTCATGTGTGGCAGAGGGAAAGTAATGTCACATTAGAGGGGCAACAGCAGAAAATGTCTATTTTTGAGTCACTGTCTTAAAATATTCTGTGGGTGTGGTGGCATGAGTAGAATTTTCCCCAGATGATCTACATTATCTTGCAGGTCTATAGAAGTGCAGCTGTTTGAATCCCAGTCAATTCAACCGTGTTTGAACTAACCCAAGTAGCTAGGTGTTGTTGTTTTTGGGGTTTTTTAAGTGCTACCACATACTGCTGAACCAAGGATACATACAATCCTACTAACTCTGCCTGCTAAATATTCAGTTCCTCCCCCGCCCTCGGTAGCAGCCTCAACATGGGTTCCTTATATTCTTGAATGGGGCTTTATACACCATTGCACCATAATGAGCCCTGGATCATGCAGCCAAATAATGGCTCTCCATCTGGCTACTGGGTGTCTATTGTCCCTTTTGCACACCTCCCCTCCCCCATTCCACCCCCCGATGAGACCTTTGCATCATCTCTTATGGCCTTGTCTTAGCGGCCGCAGGTGTCTCTGCCTTTGAAGCAAATTGATTGCATTTTCTTTTTGTACACTGAACCACTTTAAGCCTGATCATTAAGACAGATGAATATGCCCTCTCCATGGGAACGGGACTCAGGGGAGGTGTAAAAGATGATCTATAATATATTTTGTTAAACTGCCAAGACAATGTGACACAGAGGAGCAAGCATCAGCATTTTGCTGATTCCCCCCCTCCCTAGGAATATCTACATTTTTTATTACAGAAATGCATCAATCTGAAATATTGCCCCATTTTAGCTGAAGGCATCCGTTTAAAGCCAATTTGGAATTCTTATAGAAGCATCTAGTTTTTCTATTAACTGAGCCACATTGATAAGGTCTTATACTCATAATGTCTGCATAGTGCTACCTTGGTTCTCAAACGCTTGGTACTCAAACACTGAAATCCCGAAAGTGTTCTGGTTTTCGAAAGTTTTTCGGAAGCCGAATGTCCGATGCGATTGTTGGCTATTGTTTCTGTGGCACCTGCACCAATCAGAAGCTGTGCCTTGGTTTTTGAACATTTTGGAAGTCAAACGGACTTCCAGAATGGGTTAAATTTTGCGTTTTTGTTTTTGCTCTTTATTTTGCGTTTTTGTTTTTGAGCCTTTTTCAGTTAAATTTTTTTGTGACAGTGTGGAACCCATTTCAGCTACTGATTGATTGACTGTGTGTCTGCGGAAATGGATAAAAGCCCCCCATCCAAACAATGACTGTCATAAGTGCAGGTAAGGAAAAAAAAAAAATTTTTATCATCTACAATACTGTCTTATTTATTTTATAGTACAGTACATTGATTATTGCTTTCATTTTATGGACCAATGGTCTCATTAGATAGTAAAATCCATGTTAAATCGCTGTTTTAGGGGTTGTTTTTAAAAGTCTGGAACGGATTAATCTTTTTTGCATTACTTTCTATGGGAAAGTGTGCCTTGGTTTTGGAACGCTCTGGTTTTGGAACGGACTTCCAGAATGGAGAAAGTTTGAGAACCAAGGTACCACTGTACCATAGCTGTCAACTTTTCCCTTTTCTTGTGAGGAATCCTATTCAGAATAAGGGAATTTCCCTTAAAAAGGGGGGGGGGAAACGTTGACAACTATGCACTGTACCTCGCTCATAGAGTTCAAATGGAACCAATTGTCCTTTAAAGAAAAGAAAAATACAACCCATAGCTTTATCAGTATAAAATTGCCAGAGACCCAGTGGTCCCAAGCAACCACTAAAACCCCAATTGCTTCCGTAATAATATATTGAGAAGAGGCATATCCATTAGACTGTGAATCAGATTCTGCCCAATCTCAAACTGAATTGTGCTGAATCAAACAGGATCCATAATGAGATAGCCTGAGGTTGGGCTGCCCTTAGTGATCTGGAGCTCTCGAGGGTGGGGCACTGGGCAGTAAGGAGAGCCAGGCAGCCCCAGCATGCTTCCTACAGAGAACACACTGGGGAACCTGAACCCAGCAGGTTCACTGTATCCTTCACTCACCAGCAAGGTCAATCCTGCAGTCTACAGGGATTTGTTTTTCAATATCCATGGGCTACGGGACACCAGCTAGTGCCCCCTGCCAAAACTCCAAGTGTCTGAGAAGCATACAGGACTGCCAGTTGGTCCTAGGGATGTTTCCCAAATCCATAGCTGTCAAGCGTCCCTTATTTGGCAGGACAGTCCCTTATCCCAGCGCCATGTCCCGCTGCTGTCCCTTATTGATGATGTCCCTTAAATAAGCTACTGAAAGTAATGGGGCCCTTTCTATGTCCGGCTGTCCTTTGTCAATAACAAATTGTTGCTGTTTTTTTGTGTTGAATATGTGCTATATGATAATTTATGGACCTAATAGGTATCTAAAGCCATTTGCAGGCAACAAAATATGTATTTTATCAAAGTAATTGCTGATCCCTTATTTTGGCTGCTGGTCCCTTATTTTCAAATCTGTAAGTTGACAGCTATGCCCAAATACCCCCTCTCAAGTTTCTCCCTGGATTTTAGCCTTAACTATTACCACTTTTCTCCTTTTAATTGTAGATTATGTGTATGTGAATTGATAAAATACTGCCTCCCCCCCCAAAAAAAACCCATTGTAATTGTTTCATGATTCTGTTGATGCAAATAGTGGAAACTCAATAGAAATCTATGGAGAGAAATTCATTCAGTTTGTATTTTAATGCCACCCTACCTAATCTGAACCTCCTGAACTACTGCATAGCAATCCTTTGAAATTCAAACTTCTCCAGTTTTTATGATGCAGGATCCAAACAACATTGTGTGTATGAAGGGGAAATGGCACACAATAATCTGTGTATTATTGAGAATAATATACAAGTTATTGAGAATAATATACAAGATGTATTATATTGGAGGAAATTGCTTGCAAAATATATGAACGTTATGTAAAATTGTGTGCAAAAATGATTATATAAGGAGAAATCAGCACCTGTTATTTATTTTTGAAGACTTTTGAATGCATCAGATTTTTTAATGAAGACCTTTTTAATTTTAAGAAATTGCAGACTGATGCAGAAATGGGATGTACTGGCCTCGAGATTGTGGGGTGAGGTGGAGAGAGAGAGAAACAGAGATTGTGGGGTGAGGTGGAGAGAGAGAGATTTGCCCATCTCTCCTATACAGTTATTATCAAGATGCTTTCTGTGTGGTATCAAAACATGGAATCAAAACATTGGCTGCAGTGAGCTCATCTCATCCCTTATACACCCAACTGAACACTATCTTTTGCAGGAGAGGGCACCCTGCAAATAGCATCTTTACAAGATGTCCGAATTAGGCCTTAAGTGTGGCGACACCTACCCTTTGGAAATTTATTATGGAGTAGCACACATAGCTTCAACAGAGCAGGATGGCTGGGCCATCTGTGGCCTGAGGCAGTCGCCTCACATTGCCTAATGTTAGAGCCAGCCTTGTCTTGAACCCTAATACTTCAGTACATTGCAAAATGGCTTCATATTTAAAGTAATCTAAGACTGAGCTGTCTCCTTCATTTCTTTCCATATTTATAAGCTTAGTCACATAATGCCCCCAAATTCTCACAATATGCATAATCACAGCAGTTCATAGTGGTCAAGATGACAAGCCAATGGGTATAAACAGCATCTGTGTGGGAGTGTTGCTCAGCAGCAGTCCATGAAGGCTCCATGTGTTCCTGAGGTCCTTTTGCAGGGGTGCTGATCTATTTTCACAAGTCTGGCTGAGAGAGGGTGGTGGTTGGAAAAACTCATTGCCATCCACACCCTTCAGATATAGCAGTGTTGGGAAATTGAAGCCAGTCATCAAGACCAACTATATAGAGAGGAAGGCAATAAATAATAACTTTATAATAACATCTTCACCATGAATACACAATAAAAGGGAAAGCTTTGAGAGCACCTAGTTTACTGAGATAAACCCCAAACCATTTAAACTGTTTCTTAAAAAAACATCTTTGGACCCAGCAACTATGGCCAGCTATCACCCAGTCTCAACTCTTCCATTCTTGGGCAAGGTGCTTGAGCAGGTGGTTACTAAATAACTCCAGGCACGCCTGGAGGATGCAGAGCTTTTGGATCCCTCCCAGTCAGGATTCAAGCCTCATCATGGGACTGAAACTGCTGTGGTTTCATTTGTCAATGATCTCTGATGGGCTAGGGACAAAGGTGAAAGCTGGTTCTTAGTTCTGCTGGATCTCTCAGCGGCTTTTGATACCATTGACCATCTAGTGGAATTGGGAGCTGGGGGCAGTGTTATACAGTGGTTCTGTTCCTTCTTCCTGGCCATGTCCAGAAAGTGGTATTGAGGGATGATGACGACGACGATGATGATGATGATAGGAATGAATGTGCAGAATGAACACCCCGAAGACTCAGAAAGTAAAACAACAAGAAGATGATAGAGATTTCATTAAGTTTTTGAGTCCCGCAGCATAATTACTGTAAGTCTTTGATTGTCGCTTCCAATGATATGTGGTGGCTAGCATCGATTGAGACCGGTGGGCTGGAAGGCAAAGAAGTCAACAAGTGGAGCAGAGCCAAATAATTCTAGTTTTGCCCCCATCCTCTGCCCTATTGAGTTCTATAATGGCAATGTGGAGATTGAGGAGGAAAGTGACAGCCAGTGTCATCTCCTGGACCAGATATAAGGAATGGGAGGCTGGCTAAGGGCAGCCTGAGGTTGGTGGTGCAGTGCCTTATTTGCCCTAATGCAGGGATGTCCAACAGGTCGATTGTGATATACTGGTAGATCCCCATGATGTTTTGGTAGATTGCAGTCGATCTCTGGCTCCCATTCCTCAGCATCGGTAAATCGGATTCCTGCCCTGTCCCCTCGTCCCACCCTCCTTTGTTGTTTGAAGGGAAGGTGGAGCTCCCTCTGTGTGGCTGCTTTCATCCATAGCAATATTTTTGTGAGTGACTTAACCCCAAATTCCCTTGACTTCCTCCCCCCCTCCAAAAATGGAAGTCCCCTCCCCAAAAAGGCCTGCACCTACCCCCCCAAAAAACAGGGCTTTCCTCCTCCCAAAAAAGCTCAACACTTTGAGCATAACCCCTAAAAAAACCGGGGGTAGATCACTGCCAGATTTTAGTTCTGAAAGTAGATCGCAGTCTCTTGGGAGTTGGCCACCCCTGCCCTAATGAATCCATCCTTCCTGCCCTGCCTCAAAATAGTGTGGTATGCTTCTTTAATACACTACAGAATGTACATGAACTAAAATATGCAAATGTATGCATTTTCTGCTGCCGTTCCCAGCTTGGAAAAGGTTGCTGCTTAATGCACAGGAAGATGCACTATTTTATTTAATATCTCTATCATTATTTCATTGCACACAGCCATCTTGCCCAGGCAGCCTGAGAAATGTCTTTCTGTGTGCAATTAATGAGTGCATAAATTAAATCTGTTTCATTATTATCACTTCAGCACGTTATCACTGTGCAATATTTACTCATGCTCATAAAGCTGCAGAATTGCTGCACTGCTGTTAATGGTTTTCCATTTAGGCTGTGCTGGAATTTCTTGCCTGACCTTCATTGCATTCAGACCAAGGGCAGTGGACATCTCATTCAAGGGAGACTGGCCATCCGTGGGGCCCTTATTACTGCACACGCACACGTGTACCTATAATAGGCCATGTCCCCTGTCTCTTAGAGCATTTGGGACTTCTTATTTTTTTTGAAAAGGGCATGTAAGGGGATATGAAGATTATGCATGATATGGAGAAAGTTGGGAAAGACACATTTTCTCTTCCCTCCCCACAACCATAGGAGCATGGGAAGTATACAGAATCAGACCACTGGTTTATCTAACTCAGTATTGTCTACACCAGTGATGGCCAAACTTGGCCCTCCAGCTGTTTTGGGACTGCAACTCCCATCATCCCTAGCTAGCAGACCAGTGGTCAGGGATGATGGGAACTGTAGTCCCAAAACAGTTGGAGTGCCAAGTTTGGCCATCACTGGTCTACACTGATTGACAACTGCTCTACAGGGTTTCAGACAGGAGTCTTTCCTAGCCCCACCTGGGATTTCTGCATGCAAAAACCCCAGTGGTGCTCTACCACCAAACTGTTCTACAGAAACCCAAGTAAAAGAGCCAAGCCATCCCTTGCTGGTGGAGGGTCATACCGTTGATCCACTCAGCCTTTCTCAACCTTGGGTCCCTAAATGTTGTTAGACTACAACTCCCGTCATTCCTAGCCAGCATGGCCATTGGTCATGGATGATGGGAGTTGTAGTTCAAGAACATCTGGGAACCCAAGGTTGAGAAAGGCTGGTCTTTACTGACTGGTGGTGGCTCTCCAGGGTTTCATGCATGTGTATCTCCCAGGCCTACCTGGAGATAGCAGGGATTGAACGTGGGACATTCTGCATGCAAAAAGTATATGTTGTTTCAGTAGGCTATGGTACTTTCCCTAAGAAATCATCCTGGAACCGTGGGCTTCAACCTTGCTTAGTCAGACCTCCCGGAAGGAAGAAGAAAAGACTGAACACGAACTAGATTTGGTTGGCAACTGAACAAGCTGTATGATGCTAATTAATTCCAATACAAAGAATGGCACTTCCCTCTATATTTGTGTGCCTGTTTCCTTTCCAGCAACATAAAAGAATCTGTCATCATTAACAGGGGCTGTTTTGTAAGTGTCGGAGTGCATGTGGGAGAAAAGGCTTAAATGGCTTGGCTTAAAGCCGTGTATTGATGCCCAGGAGCAAAACTATTTATCTCACTCATTTGTGAGGAACTGATCTAATTCCTGCATTTTCATCTCTTCCACTCCATGACAATAGAGCAGTTCGCCTCCTGAATTTGATATATATGTTGCGCAAAGGCACACAAAGTAGCTCTTGCCTGTACTTGGCCAATTAACTTAAGCACCATTTTATACTCACAACAAGCTTCTGAGGTAGGTTAGGCTGAGAGAGAAGGGCTCAAGGTCACCCAGTAGGATTTATGACTTAGTGGGGATTTCAGCATGGCTCTTCCTGCCCCTAATCTGACTAATCTCCTTTTAAAGGCCTCCAAAATGATGCTTATCACTACCTTTGGTGGGAGCAAATTCCATAACTATTCACTGCACAAAAATTGCTTTGATTTGTCTTGAATCTTCCAACACTCAGTTTCAATGGATGTCCCCATCATTATATCCCAGTGTCTCTATGCCCCTGCATTGCTCATCTGCCATATGCAGTGTTATATTCACATGCCTCTAATTTCATCAGTGAAGGATATGGCTTTCCTTTTATCCATTTGGAGTCTTAAATTCCTCCTCTCTCCCCCCTGCTCCAAAACTTAATTGGCGTCTCCCCTTTTAGGAGCTGTGGCTCTTACTTAGTATTCAAGCCTCCATGTGCCCATTCAAGAAAGTGAACATTTCAGAAAAGCAAAGGCAAGCCAGGAGTGACTATAAACTACCTTGTTAAAGTGCAAATCACCAACTCTCCCCCATCACCCTGTTAAATTACTTACTTGTCGGAGAAGGCCAAAATGCCTCAAGCCAGCTCAAGCAATTGGCAACTTAGATGTCCAATATCTTCATCTCTTCCATATTTATTCCCCAGTATTCAAGTTTTCCAGGGGTACACCCTAGAGATTTATCTAGCAATTTTAAAGCTCAGGATTTAAAAATCTGCATCCCAGCATCCTCACAAGTACACTTTAATTTTGTTACATATGAAAACTGGCAATTTCAGTTTCTTATTTCCCCAATATTTAGATCAGTTTGCTACATTTAAGGTTGCAGAGGTCCTCATGAAATCCTTTCCATAAACTGCAGCTTGTGCATAGGGGCCATGCTGTAAGAACAAAGGGTGGACAAATTGGTTGATTTCAGTTTCTCTTCTGGTTTCTCATTTTTCCAGTCTTACGTAAGTTCAGTTTGTCACATATCTGCATCAGTTTGCTTTTTTTTTTTTTTAGGAAGTCATTGTGATAATTCAATGGTATTTCAGCTGACATTTCTCTCAATACAGTATATACATTTCTGCAGTTAGTATTGCCTAATATAAATATTTGTGCAACAATTTCTCTTAGTATAATGCACTTTTTGTTATTTCCAAAAACATACACACTTTCCCACAATAATACACAGTCTGGTTTTTTTGGATGCAACTGCATTGCAGAATTTGGAGAAATGCAAATTTCAATGGATAGCTATGTACACCTATTGTAGCAAGAAGCGAGAATTAGGTAGGTTGACAATAAAATGCAACACAAGCTGGATTTTTGCCGCATCACTACCAGCCCAGAGTGCAGGACACACAAGCAGAAATGTCATCCAAAGGCTGCTGGCCATGATTGCTATGCTCTGTCTCCACAGTCAGAGGCTGTTTGCCTTTGAATACCAGTTTCTGGGAAATGCAGCTGGTGAGAGTCCTGTTCTGTGCAGTTTCTGTTTGCAGATTTCCCACAGGCATTTAGTTGGCCTCTGTAAGAACAGAGTGCTGGTCTAGCCATTGGCCTGATCCAGAGGGATCTTCTCAATGTCAGAAGGGGCTTTAGTACAGTTTGCAGTGTTGGCTACAATGATCTAGGGCTCTTAGGAAAGGCACCATCTGTCACCCCCTTAGCTCAGACAAGAAGATGCTTCTCAGCCTCATACTTTTCTCCTTACTATGAGAGGAAGAATCAAATAAAGAGGAGGAACAGCAGGCTTCATTGGTGCTGGCTATTGACTCATCCTCTCTGTTTTCATGGAAGAGGGAGGGAGGGGAAAGGCAAACTGGGTGTGTTCCCCACATTGCTGCGCTTTAATGTGCTAAATGACTTGGGTAAATCTAAGTGCTTTATTGATGCATGTCAGCATGGGGGAGAAAGAAAAGTCCTGCTGAATCAAAGCAATCTAGTCCACTCTCCTGTTTCCCACAGTGTCCAATCAGATGCTTATGGAAAGCCCACAACCGGGACAGAACTGCAATAGTTCTATTCCACTCATGCTCCTCAGCTGGTATTCAGAGGCGTGCTGGAAGCTCTGATCTTACAGACAATATGTAGCCATTGTGGCAAGCAAGAGACTTGAGAAATAAGAATGAGGAAATAAGTTTTTTCTCCTCCTTTCATATAGCTTGGGAAATAGTTGTTAATGTCATTCCACACATCCCACCCCTAACCCTAATTTCCAGGGCTGCGTCTTACAGGAGTGGGAGAATTTCCTTCTTCCTAAAACCTCCCAAAATAGTAGTGGGGGGGGGGGAGGGAGAGACTGTATTTTTGAAACTTCATGACATTCTCAGATATTCACTTCCATTTACTGAATTCTGACAATTGTCCAGATCCACAAACCCACGGAAAAGCTATACCATGTCAATTTCAGATTTGAATAATTTGCTTTGTGCATATTTTCCTGATGGGAAATACTATTAGCTCATGGTCTTCCCAGGGAAGGCTACCTGGTGGCTACTTTACATCACTCCAGTGCCAGGCAAGGACATTTTTTTTTTATTTTTGGGTTTGAAGGCAACAGCAACAATTGAATGTTTTATTTGGATGTTCTGAATATATTAATGTATGTTTAATATTGATTTTTATTGTTGCTGTTAATCACTTTGGGACTTTTTGTGGTGGGAAATGAAAAATTCATTTCAGTTGGAATGTAAATGTGAATCTACTCAATTCACGTTTCCTGAAGTAATATGTGAACATTCAAAATTTGCACATCTCTGAATTATGCAGTGCAGTTCTCCAGCCAAGTAATGTGATAAAAATGCATATCTTGCTGAAAATAAAATGCAAAGTATGGAAGGCAAGGTTGCATAAAAATGTGTATATCAGGAGAAATTCATTTGAAAATGATGAATTTCCATGAGAACTTTTAAAAAATAATGAATAAAATGCAAAATGGTTTGGAAATGAGGAGGACCGGAGGCTGAAAAATGAAAATCAGAGAAACTGAAATTTATTGAAACACCCATTATACTTCTTCCTGGTAATATCAGAATTTGGAGAAAGAAACCTTGTACTTTACATTTTTTTAAATGTACATCTTCCCAGCCCTAATTTTTACTTCCAGGATGTTTTATTATATTATAACAGTTAGGGGTATAAGTAAGCCATTTCCCTCTCTCCCACATCGCTACCAAATACAGTATTTGTTAGTTAACACTGTCTCAATGAAGAGGCTCAGGCTTACCTAGCCCATAGGGACAAATTCTTCATTAGAAACAGAATTTGTTAGGTAGGATCTCATGAAAGTGTCACTGCCAGTCAGCATTCCGCACTTGGATTAGTTTATTAAAGAGAGATGAATATTTTCAGCCATACTTTCAGGTCACTTTTGTTACTCCTATAAAAACTTCTCTTTTTTGCCTTTGTTGCTGAACAATGCCTTCTGCCTATTTTGGAGGGAAAGTATAAAGGACAGAGTGGACAGGTATTTATGGTACTGGGGAGGTGGAAGACCTAGTAGTGAATTACTATTTGCAACGTCCCTTGTAGAGAGTTCTCAGAGCTCATTTTTTGGAAGACCTTCTGAGAGAAAGAGCTGGCTGCACCCGGACGGATATTATTTGTAGTCTGTTGGCAGACCACAATAAAACCATTGCAAACAAGGTTGCCACCTTTGCACTAGCACCTAAAAAAATGGCTACGGTTTGCTGCCATGGAATGTACAGAGAACCATCTGCAACACTAGTTTGATGTTGTTTATCTTAGTTTGCATATATGACTTATTAGTGTTATATATAATTAGTTTTATTATTGGTGATATGTTTTGTCCATGTTTCCTTGGTTATTTGTTGTGTCCCCATGTTTTGTAATGGTCATTGTGCCACAGACAAATCAAACTGATAACTCTGTTACTCCATAAGTAATGGAAGCTCACAAGTTCTTGTCAGGTTTTTGTTTTTTTAATTGCCAAACAAACCATCATTTCTTTCATTTATAAAGTATTCTGCACACCTAGGGAGTTCCTCAGGCCTGTGGAGAACACTGTTTTATTCTTCAGACTCCACATTTTCTGTGCAAACATGCAGACATACAATCCAAGCTTGGTATTAGAGAGAGCATTGCATCAGGAGATTTAGATAATCCAAGTATTTATATGCCTTTGGAAAAGTAAAATCAATCAGTTTTCAAGGAGGGTCTTCTCAGTGGTGGCACCACCAGAAGTGACTTGCTGGTTAGGGTGGAGCCACTACTACTATAGTTTTTAGCAAGGTGGGACACTGTTGATTACTGGGAGGGGTGAGGTGGCATAGAGCTCACTGTGGCACAAACACATCAACAGTGCATTTTCACTACCCCACCCTCCCTGCTACATCCCCTGCCTGGAAGCAAGCGTAGCTGCTCTGTCACACATAGTGAGCTGCTTTGGGACATCACAATTATGAAAGTTTGCCAAGGTGGCTGGCCAGGTAATATCTTTATGTAGATTCTATTACTAGTTTCCATTGCTACTGGTGGTGATTTTTAGAAAACTGTGGGGAACTCGACTTGTCTAACATTGAGGAGAGTCAGGGTGGGGAAATGTGGGTTCTGTTTAGAACCCAGCCAGCCACATAATAATTTGAGCACTGTCACAGAAAAGTGTTTAATGTATATTTTAAAAACAATTTAAGCAAGCTATGGGGTTGTATCCAGCTAAATCCTACTCAGAGAAGACCCACTGAAATTAATGAGCCTAACTTAGTCATGTTCATGAACTTCAATGGGTCTACTCTGAGTAGGACTAGCACTGAATATAACCCAAGGCTTTTTGTAACAGAATGAATGTTGTGCTGTTTTAATGGCTTGTTTTTCTAAATTTTATTGTTATTTGCTTGTTTTTATTGCAAAGCACATGGCTTGTGTAAGATATAGAAATATGCTGAACAAATAAAATTCAGTCCTGCACAGAAGGCCATTGGGGATGAGGTACACATCTATAACTTTTTAGACCCACTTGAAATTTCAAGCCCCCTCATTTTTCCCTCCATAATTCATTTGAAAACAAACAAACAAAAACCACCTCTGAACATTCCTACCAAACGTCTCTCCCCTCACCCCAGTTGTGCAGGCAGCTTTTTAACCTTCACCACTGAAAGGATCTGCTATTTACTTCCTCCAGCAAAGTCAAGTTCCTTTGTGGCTGCTTTTTAAATAATGAATAATGGCAGTATTTGTCAAGGGTAAGGATAAAAATATCCATCAATTACAGGACTAAAAAAAGAAGCCAGAACAAAGGAAGAGTTTGGACACGGAGAAATATGCTGCTAATGCAGCAAGACTTCTGTAGTATCTGCATACTGATAATTGATTATTTGCTCTTGATCTGCTCATTTCTATTCTGCTGCTTGGTGCTGGATGACACAATTAAACCACAGTCTTCCGCAGGAGAGGTGCTGCGTGTTAAGGGTCAGGGAGCAAGGATGCACAAGTAGCCATGGGACTTGAAAGTGTGTGTGTTTTTAATGGCAATGGAAATATGAAAGTCTGACTTCTATGTAGAGAATGGCTTAGATGGCAGCATTGTTCTAACAAATTGGGTCTATATGACTCAGAAGTTGCATTCACACATATCCCCCCACACTTGGGATAAATGGTTCTGTCAGTTGTGATTCTTTCCATTTTCCATTTTTCCATTCTTAAATTCAGTTCTCCACATATCTGCACCAATTCATGTTTTGTTTTTTAAAAATCCTCATGAAAATTCACCAGCATTTTAGTGTGAATTTATGGTACACATTTTGGCAATGAGTTTTAACACATATGTTCATTATCAAGGAAAACTTACAAAAGAGGTGGAACTTGCCGCCCAGCAAGCTTGTAGAAATGTATAAAATGGGATCCAAGATATTCTGGAAGGATCAAGAGGTAGAAGAACTTTTATGCACATGTGGTGGTCATGTAAACAAGCCAGAGAATACTAGGAAATGATTTATATAGAATTAAAAAATATATTTAAATTCACATTTCCCCCCAAACCCAAGGCCATTCTACTAGCCATAACAAACAGAGATATCCCATAGAAGGCACCTAGCCTTTTCTTATACACAACCGTTGCAGCCAGAATAGTAGATGCAAAAAAAGGGAAAGAAAAAGAAATACCAACAAAAAAAAGTATGGTAGAACAAATTGATAGAATATGCAGAGTTAGCAAATGTGACTGTAAAAATAAGAAACCAGGACAAGACACAGATAAGACAAGTGGAAGTACTTTGGAGAGTATCACATGATATATAACTCTCAAATTAACCTACAAGTAGGAGTAAGTATATGAGCAGCAGTTAACATCAGTGAAGGAAATATTGGTGATGAAATGGGGTGCAATAACAGGATATGCAGCAAAATAAGATATGAATAGAATGCCATAGAGAGATGGACTGGGAACTCCTAGGAGAAATGACAATGTTTGATGTGTGTGTGTGTGTGTGTGTGTGTGTGTGTGTGTGTGTATATATATATATATATATATATGCAGGTTTTGGTGTCTTCGGGTGTCTTCCCGTGTAAGAGTCGGGGTGTCTGTGCGACGTTTCGACGAGGTCTCACTCGTCATCTTCAGGCTGGTGCTTTCGGCTTCTTGTTACTGGAACAGAGCAGAATCTGGTGTTTGAGTTCCTATAAATACTGTTGAGGGGTGTGGTGTATAGCCTCCAACGTTCTGGGCAGAGAGGAAGTTCCTAGATTAGTGTGTCTTTTCTTCTTTTGTTCCTTAATTACTTGAGGGATATCTTGAGTGATTTCATGAGTGATATTCTGAATACCACTGGGTGGGTCATTAAGTGTAGATTAGTTGCTAAAGCTTTCGTGTCTTGACCTCTTGAGCTTGTGAAGAGTTTTTCTGAGAAGATGGCTGTGCTGCATTTAGTTGTGCTCTGGCTTGGCTTCGTGTATAGGGGCGAGCTGTGGTTTTGTGCTTTGTGCCAGCCAGATCTGTGTAGGGATTGCAGGGGGGTGCAGCATCCGGAGGTGCCACTATAGTTTGGCTACTGGATGGAGTCTGTAATATGTCTGTGGAGAGGGTCATATGTGGAGAGTGATATTCTGAATACCCAGTGGTATTCAGAATATCACTCATGAAATCACTCAAGATATCCCTCAAGTAATTAAGGAACAAAAGAAGAAAAGACACACTAATCTAGGAACTTCCTCTCTGCCCAGAACGTTGGAGGCTATACACCACACCCCTCAACAGTATTTATAGGAACTCAAACACCAGATTCTGCTCTGTTCCAGTAACAAGAAGCCGAAAGCACCAGCCTGAAGATGACGAGTGAGACCTCGTCGAAACGTCGCACAGACACCCCGACTCTTACACGGGAAGACACCCGAAGACACCAAAACCTGCATTCCTGTACCCGTGAAAATCTACGAAAGCACATATATATATATATATATATATATATATATTGTGGAAAATGTATAAAATAAATTAATACACACACACTCATTCATTTTTGCAAATCATTTTCCCCAATACAACACACACTATTTTAATTTTATGCACACTTTCCACTAATATATGCATTTTAACACATTGATTCAAAAACTCCATAAGAAAATTCATAGAGATAAGTTAGGGATGAATAAGAGTGTTTTACTTACCTGGATGGAGTAGTGTGTGTAGAAACCGTTTGCACAGCTGGAATGTAGTGCAAAGATAAGATTAACATTCATCATAACAACCCTCATTAATTTTGACTGATTAATTTCTATACTATATTTTAATATACTAAAAATATCTCTAAGTGGTTACATAAAACTGAAATAACAACAGACAACTTATACAAAATATTGCAAATAGTCAGCTGCATATAAAAAGTAACATTAATACCAATATTATATAACTCAATATCATTCCATTTTTCTTCTTGCACACACTCCCACTCAGCTTCCAGGTTCTCACCCACAAAAGTCTCACAGCAAGAAGAGTTCCTCAAAACAACAGACATGACCCCAGTCTCTCACTCTATGCTCTCTTGCTTTTTATGAGCAGGTCCAAGGTGGATGGTATTTCCCTAGGCTGTCCACAGCTGTGTCCCATTCAGCTGCACTCTCCACACCCAGGACCAGGTGTAGCAGGTTTGTTGGGTTTTCTATGAGGTTCAAATGATGAGGAGAGGGCTCCCTTCCACGCACAGCTCTGCCGTGTCCCCCCCCCATTGCTCCACTTGGGGGGATGGACGTAGCTCAGTAGTAGTGCGTATGTTTTTCATACAGAAGTTCCCAAGTTCAATCTCCAGGCAGGGCTCAGAAATGACCCTTGTCTGGAACCCTGGACAACGAGATGGACCAATGGTCTGACTCAAAAAAGACATCTTCTTTATCCCTATGCCATATTCAGCACTGCCATTGGACCTCTAGAAGGCTTCTCATAAGGGGATGTTGCCCTCAGGATCAAAAGGTTCCCCACTTCTGCTATATGGATCAGAATCAGAAGAGTATGGATAACAGTATGATCTAATATGGCAACTGTCATGGAGGCATAGGGTTGCTTTGAAGCTCTTTGCAGCAGAATGCTGACAGGTTGTGTATCAACCTCTTTATTTAATAGATGCATATCCAATTAAACTGCCAATTTCATGGAGAAAACACTGCCATCTGCTACCTGTCAATAAATAATGTAATTGGAACAAGAGGCTCAAAACATCTGTTTCACTATGAACCATATTTTTATCTTAGCAGATGGAACCAATGGAACCAATATATGTGATTTATTTAGATTCCTTCCCTCTCTTGGTTTCATTGTATCTTCACAATAATCCAGTGAAATAATAAATAAGAATTGCTACTGAATTTCATTGAAAGCAACACTTTTGGGGGGGGGATGAGGAGGGTTGGGTCAAATATTCAAGGATTCTGGGCCATAAAAAAGAATTTGAGGACAAGTGAGTCTGATCCTGTGCATCTTTATTTAGAAACTAGTCCCAGTGACATTAATTGGACTTATGGATTCAATTAATATTGAAAGTATTTTCAAGCACATTTAGGATTGCAATGGATTGGAGTCAAATTAGAAAAGATGTTGTAGAAGTACAACTGGATCTGTCTCTTCTGTAATTGGTTCTGTCTTTGTGGGGGGCATGAGGAGGCAAATTGTACCAGGGACTTATTTGCCCAGTTTAGGAAAACATTCAGTAGGCATATATCTTGTGGGTGGAAGGTGTGCACTACATCAGGAATGTGTCAAGGGATAAAGAAGCATTAACCAACCTGATGGACTATAACTCCTGTGAGTCCCAATCAGCACAGTATAATGGAGCCTTTTATTTTGAGAGACCACAGCAACTTGGCGCAAAAGTTGCCACCTGGATGATAAGGTCAGTTAAATTTGGAAAGTTATTGGAAAGAAAGCTGGGAAAAGTCATAGTTCAGTGGTAAGAAAATATACTTTGAATGCAGAAGAGCCAAGCTCAATCCCCAGCATCTTCAGGTAAGGCAGAAAGGACTCCTGCCTGAAACCCCAGAGAACTTCTGCCAGTCATTGTAGACCCAATTGGTCAATCTAGCTCAATATTGTCTACCCTGACTTGCAGCTGCTACCTGGAATTTCAGACATGGTTGTATGGGAAAACCCAACCAGAAGACCTATTGTATATCGAGGAGGTAGTGATTCTAACATGGTTACCCCTTCCTGCCTCTGTTCCTTCTCCCTCCCCCCTTGTGTTAAGTTTTGATGGTGAAAGAACCATTTTTTGATGTCCTAATCAACTGAGAGCTGGTGAAGCCCAACTCACAGCTGCCTGAATCCGTCCAGGAAAACAATGCTGGGCAGAGGCAGGTAGTGACCCACGGGAGCGTCGCCCACGGCAAGCATCCCGGGGCAGTGGTGATGTCAAACCCTCCCCCCCCCCAGGGATGACACCCAGGCGGACCGCACCCACTGCACCCCCCTTCCTCCGCCAGTGAGGCTGGGAACCTTCTTTGTTGTTGGAAATTGTTATTGGAGCATGGGGCATTGAAAGGAGGTGGCCACCTATAAAATCAGACGGTTTGAACAGAGAAACTGAGAAGCTCATGCATGGACTGATCAGCTGCAGGGCTGTGCAATCCAAGGCTACCCGGGGGAGTCACTTCACCACTTCTTTGAGGCAGATGGTGACAGCAGTCAAGAAATTAAAAGACGCCTGCTTCTTGGGAGAAAAGCAATGACAAACCTAGACAGCATCTTTAAAAGCAGAGACATCACCTTGCCGACAAAGGTCCATCGAGTTAAAGCTATGGTTTTCCCAGTAGTGATATATGGAAGTGAGAGCTGGACCATAAAGAAGGCTAATCGCCGAAGAATTGATGCTTTTGAATTATGGTGCTGGAGGAGACTCTTGAGAGTCCCATGGACTGCAAGAAGATCAAACCTTAAGGAAATCATCCCTGAGTGCTCACTGGAAGGACAGATCCTGAAGCTGAGGCTCCAATACTTTGGCCACCTCATGAGAAGAGAAGATTCCCTGGAAAAGACCCTGATGTTGGGAAAGATGGAGGGCACAAGGAGAAGGGGGCGACAGAGGACGAGATGGTGGGACAGTGTTCTCAAAGCTACCAACATGAGTTTGACCAAGCTGTGGGAGGCAGTGGAAGACAGGAGTGCCTGGCGTGCTCTGGTCCAGGGGGTCACGAAGAGTCGAACACGACTAAACGACTAAACAACAACAACAACAAAGTGGCAGATAGAAGTACATGTCCTGGTATGTATGTACAGTGGTACCTCAGGTTAAGTACTTAATTCATTCCGGAGGTCCGTTCTTAACCTGAAACTGTTCTTAACCTGAAGCACCACTTTAGCTAATGGGGCCTCCTGCTGCCACCATGCCGCTGGAGCACGATTTCTGTTCTCATCCTGAAGCAAAGTTCTTAACTCAAGGTAATATTTCTGGGTTAGTGGAGTCTGTAACCTGAAGCGTATGTAAGCTGAAACGTATGTAACCCGAGGTACCACTGTATATTGTTTGCTATTTAGGAATAAAATCTTCTTCTCATCCACTTGTGTTTCATATTGCTTCTGAATCCTTCACACAAGAATCACCTTGCATTTGGCAAGACAATGGGTCTCTCTGAGCCGTACCTGGAGAATGCTGAGGATTCAACCTGGGACCTTCTGCAAACCAGACAGATGCTCTGCCACTGAGCTATGCGCTTTCATAACATTTTTTCAGCAGGGCCTGTCATCGTAATGAAGGGGGGACCTCTGAGAAACAGTAATGGAAGTGGGTTTGATCAGAAGCCCCATCCTTGATGGCAAGTCACTGACTCTTCTATGGAAGTGTGCATCCTCTTCCTAGGAATGGAGCACAGTGTCTCACACCAGATGGTTCAGAAACTGCTTTGTCTCCAATGCTAACATTATCTTTCTACCCTCCTTGTCCCCTGCCACTCATGGGGGCTGAGTAAAACAAATCAGTCCTTAAGCATATGGCAGAGATCATTACTTTCCTTTGAATGTCACACGGGGATATCTGTTTTGCTGATCATCTGCAAATCATCCTAAAAAATGCCCTTCTCATTTCACATGCCAAGTTAACATTTTGGGGGCTGCTGCAAAATCTTCTTTATTGTTTTGGTTTTGAACAATGGTTGGGGGCACAGAGTGGGGGGGGGCTTCCAGGGAGATACTGTATAGGGTTGGAGGAAGAAACCTTGTTATTAGTCCCCTGGTCTTCATCTTGGTGGGTTAGGAACCATCACTGGGTCACAGTCTGATCCAAGGTGTGTCACAGCAGCAGGATTACTACCCTGTAAATATGATACATCAAGAAGTGTGATGCCCTAGGTACCCTAAATACATGTTTGGGTTAAATATGGGTCCCAGATCTAAAAAGGTTCAAGACAATCTGGGCCAGTATTCTGAATGTTACAGGAAATCTTGAGCAAGAGCACCCCAATGGATGTTCGTCCACCCTCTGCTTGAAGTATTGAACTCATTCCTTGTAGCAGGCCCTGCGGCCATCACAATTTCTCCTCCCCAACTTAATGGGGAGGGCAATCCAAGCCATTTGGGAGCACAGACTGAAGCCCAGATGCATGGCAATGACTTCATCAACACATGATAGGATCAGTGGGCTGTATGCAATGGTAGTCCAGCTCAGAGCCGACCCCTTGGCCACAGCTAGCTCAGATCCATTGATTTCAGTGGGTCTGCTCTGATTATAACTTAGTTTGCTACAACCCATTATTGCTGAACATCCAGTGAGAAATTAACCTAATGACTTCAGATTAACGCCAGACTGAAATTGGACAGGACTGTCCAAACAAGATCAATCTGGTGTGCATGTGTAGTTCTTCAGGCTGGTCATGAGTGTAGTGATCAGGTGGGATTGCTCTGAGGAATTATAACAAATATAGAGTAAGCCATCTGTGTCAGCAATGAAAGCATTTCGTTGACTGGGTTTAAACTACCGTATTTTTTGCACCATAGGACGCACCGGACAATAGGACGTACCTTGTTTTAGAGGGGGGAGAACAATAAAAAAAATTCTCCCCCTCTCTGCCCAGCGCCCCTTCAGCGAAGCGGCAGGAGGTGCTGCACAGAGAGAGGGAGAATTTCCCCCCTCTTGTTTTCCCGCTCTAAAACAAGGTGCCGTTTAAGGTGCGTTCAGGCGGCTACCTTGGAAGCCTGGAGAGCTTGCTCTCCAGGCTTCAGGTTCCTTTCGACCTGCTCTTTGGGGCTGGCGGGGGGAAGCCCACCACCAGCCCCAAAGAGCAGGTCAGGGAGCAGCAGAAAGGTGCAGCAGAGAGGCTGCTGCCATAGTCACACGTCACTTCTCCAGCTGGGAGAGGGTCGCGGGGCTATGGCTTCTTTAGCCCCACACACGCTCTCCCAGCTGAAGAGGTGGTGCGTGGCTAAAGAGGCTCCTGCCATAGCCGTGTGTCACCTCTCCAGCTGGGAGAGGGTCGCGGGGGGCTTCTTTAGCCCCGCGCGCGCTCTCCCAGCTAGAGAGGTGACGCGCGGCTATAGAGGCTCCTGCCATAGCTGTGCGTCACCTCTCCAGCCGGGAGAGGGTCGCGGGGCTATGGCGTCTTCGCTCCGTAGGACGCACACACATTTCCCCTTCATTTTTGAAGGGGAAGGAGTGTGTCCTATAGAGCGAAAAATGCAGTATTTTGATATGATTCTTGATCAATCTACACCTCTGCATCTCTGGCCATTTCCTCTACTGCCCATTTCTCTTGTCACGTACTCAGCCCAGTTGCTTAGACAGGCAGGCTCCTGGGTCATGAAAGATAGTGGGCAAGTTTCTTTGAAGTAGCTTTCTTATATATTAATCTTAGGGCCAGGAAACAGGTTTCACATTAAGGTGATAATGGTCACTGTCCTCCTGGCCATCCTTCATATCATGTGTACTGATTGTTTATGACCTCCGGGGTTGCTGTAGTATTCATTCATTTACCCAAAAGTATGTATGCCTAACTAGTGTTAGTGTTTATAGTTTAACTTTGTCCCCACTTGAGGTTTGTTTGAATGCTCCGAGGAAATCTGATTGGTTCTTACGAGCACTGTGTAAAGGATTCTTTTGCTAATAAAATGGCCTGGTGAGGGGTGTGGTGTAAGCACTCCCTCTGAAAGCCTCGTGTCTCATTTTAATCAGGGTCCAGTCCTTCCTTTGGCCTCAGAACACAACAATGAGCCACTTCTTACTTCTCTTATCCACCATTCTCAGTGTTGTAATAGCCTGTGCTCTTGTGATTCTGAATTGACTTCAGTGCTGGATAATAATAAATTAAGGCTGAAATCCTAAACATGTTTACTTGAGAATAAGCGCCATTGAACTCTGTGAGATTTCCTTCTGAGTAACAGAGGATTGTGCTGTCAACATCTTCTTTCATACTATATGGAGCAGGTCCTAAAAATAAATGAGGGTTCCCTGCTCTGCTATCTTCTGGCCAAGGCTCTCTTCTCAACCTGCAACTTTCATTTCATTTTTTGCTAAATGACCCCCCTCCCCCCAAAGGAAATTAAAACAAAGGAAGCTGTGCTCCAAGATAATTAGGCTTATTTCTCCTCCCACACCATTTAAAATCCTTTGAGGTCTTTTTCAACTGCAGTGCCGAAACAAGAAAAATATGCTATTTGCTTCTTTTATTTCCATTTTAAAATGATGCATGAAGGGCTTATGAGTTAATTGTGCATGGCATTTTTACTTTCTGGATTACATATTACAGCTCTGCTGAGAGCTGGGGAGTGATGATGTAGCCAAAGAATTACTATTATGATCCCACCTATAGTGGTCATGAAGCCCAGAACATCAATAGATTGTGGCAAAGGGAGGGAACCTGCAGCCCTCCAGATATTGCTGGACTGCAACACCCTTGTACTCTGAGCACTGGCCATGCCAGAAGCATCTTGCCCAGTGGGGCATGGCCAGAGCCATGGCCTTCTAGACATGGCAGCATTTGCCACACACCAAGAAGGACAAGGTGGCGGTGAGGTTGGGGTTGCCTGGGCACACCAGCAAGAATACAGTAAACAAAACCTCTCATAGATCCAGTTAGTTATCTGACCCTCGGCATGAACTCTAATTTGTTAAGCATGCAGAAAATGGTTAAGGAAACCCCCTTTCTTCTCTCAGAGTTACAATTCCCAGAGTGAATCAACAAATAAATCCCTCTCCCTAAGGAACACTGGGAATTACAGCTCTGTGAGGGGCAGTTGTTGTTGCTGTTGTTTTAGCAAGAACATGCCAGAGCACAATTCTGCAACCTTTTTTGCCCTTCTGTGTCCAAGAAGTCCCCTCAGGTAGCAAAGGAAGACAAGGTGCGCAGGATGGTGGTTGAAGTGGCCTTAGTGGGTGGAGTGGGGGCAAGTCGCCAGGTGAGCACGGACATGATGGCAGCTGTAGCAGCGTGAAGGAGGGGGTGCAGTGAGGTGCATATGGGCATGATGGCAGCCAAAGCGGCTTTAGCGGGAGGGCCAGCAGCGAGCCCAGCAGGTTGTCATGTGATTTTCATTTCAAGATGGTGGTCGGCATCATCATCTGGGTTGGTGAGTTCTGCAACTTTTTTTCCTGGAAAAAAAAGCACTGGGTGAGAGGAGTACAGGTCTCCTCACCATTCTTTGCAATCTACAATTCCCAGGATTCTTTGGGAGAAAGTCACAACAATTAAAGTGGTATATTGCTGCTTTAAAGGTATGGTGTGGTTGTGACCTTGAATTTTATACAGACCTCTGAATTAGCACATCCCAAGGTAGGCCTCCTTCCAGAACAGTCCCTGTCTGCCTCTTTCTCATCTAAAAGGCCAGAGATTAAGGCCCATCAAGCCAATCAAACTAATTCATAAACCATGAGGATCTAAATTTATTTATTATTCAGTTTTGAAGCCAGATTGAAGCGGATCTAGGTAATTACCGTAGTCTCATCCAGGAATACCTGCAGTTGCTCCACACACACCCCATCACCTTTGCTAAAAAAAAGGGTATTGGTGACCAGTGTGCACTTCTTACACACCATCTGGTCTAGAGTGAGCTTTTAAAGAAATGGGTGCAGGCAGTGCACCATCATGCAAAGATGCATTTACCACACCTGTGACCCACTCAGTCACTTCACTCTGCTAACTTTAATAATCCAGGATTGATGAGGATCTAATGAGCAGGCACCAATGTGAGTATGCTGTCCACATTAACTGGATCTGATCCTACAACACTGGGCTCAATGGTGCATTGGACATCTCAGCTGGCACTGTCACAATAGTGTCTAAAGGAGTTGAGTGACTAAATGTCAGGCTAAATTTGTCCAACTGACTTTGACCTCTTTACTCAATATCCTCTCCCCCCCCCCACATGCACTAATCCAGAATATTTAACAATCAGGGTAACCAGGTTAGGAGGCATTTCTGACTTGACCACCCCCCTCCCTGCAACTTGCAATGCTGTTTCAGGAGACATTTTTGAGCTTTTAGTGTGTTGAACTGAAATAATGCAAAGAACCTGCAAACTCTGCCATGCATAACACATTTTTCCTTCCTGCATCTCTGGCTATTCAGAGCTGGCATCATTAATTAATGAAACCAGGGCCCACCTCACACACTCATCCAGACAGAAAACTGATGTGTGCAGCAGATTATGTGCCAGCATGCAGAAGAGTTTCCTTTTATAGCAAGCATAAATGCATATGCTTGCTATACATGCACCACTTGGCTACTGAAATCCCTCTTCCCAGTTTTGAAGGTGGAAAGTGTGGAATTTAGCAGATCCATACCTGAGGTTATGGGGCATGTGCAGTGGTGGGTGCATGTGGGGCAGAGATGAGAGACGTTTTTCAGCCCAATACTTACATCCCCTTCTGGGGTGACCTGCCAGTGGTGGACCAGTTCTTTTCTCTAAGAAGCTCAAAGTGTCCCCCCCCTCCCCAATTGTATCTTCAAAACAAGCTTGTGAGGCAGCTCTCCTCACCCCTAGTCTAACACTCTGATTGCTATTTGGTTGTTTGCTGGGTCAAACTCTAAATTTGCTCTTAAATCAAAGCCCAGGGATGCCCCTTGTCAGTTTCTCTTTGGCAATGAGCCCAGCTAAACAAAACCAGGAAGCAAAGACTTGCAGCTGGAAGGTAAAACTAACAAAGGGCTTTTCTAAGCTTTGGTCTTCAGATTATTCAGTCAATGGAAAAGCAAAATATGTTTATAGTAAGTGGGGGAGGATTCCTCTTTCAGTCCGTCTGGAATACAACAATTTCAGTGCCGACCAAGGGTTACAAATGAATGCAGCATTTCTTCTGGCACAGGCTCTCTCCAGCGGATGCTGTAAGAGGCTGCACTTAAACCACTGATGCATTGCAGATAAAACATTGATCAGTGCTGCTGCTTGGCCAACAGCCCACCAGGATGAAGGGCTAGCTAAACATTTTCTTCCAGCTGCCATTTCTTGTCTTACAGCTCTATAAAGCAAATTTTCATTAATCTGGACACAAGCATACTCTGCACTTGTGAAATCTGGTTTCCCACATCCATTTATTCTTCCTTCCGCATTAAAGAGAACTAAAGTTGTTCTTCATCTATTTCATTTGAAGCCATATTGGATTTCAGACTCTATAAATCGGTAAATTAGCTGGTGCCACAATAAGGGCTATATCAATTATAGCCAAACCCAGCTGTTGCGAATAGGGTTAAATGAATCTCTCAATTTTAGTTTCTCTCAGTTTTCCAGTTTTCCAATCTTAAATTCAGTTCTCCACGTTTTAATATCAGTCTGCAATTTTTCAAAAAGTCATGAAAAGTCACCAGCATTTTAATGAAAATGTCAATGTAATTTTGTATGCTATTTTCATATGTGTATATATGTGCTAATTTCCATGTGTGTATATTTATGCATCCTTTACATGCATATGTATGTGTTTTTGTCCATCTTTCTTGGTTGGAAAGTGCCAGCTTATGTTTGGGTTCACATCTTATTTCATAAAGTGTCAATTAGGTATGTCTGCTTTTAAATAAAAAGTGAATGAAATTTCACCTCCATCCTATTGCCTGTCTGAATGTAGTTCCCCAAAATACTGAGCAGACGCTGAACCTAGGGCTGCAAAGGGAAATGGATTTGACCAAAAAAATCATAAAATTGAGCCAGTAATTCAAAGAGAAAGGGTTATGTGAAACTGCTGTTTGTCTCAAACTTAGTTTTGCCAAATCATTTTGCCAATTCATCAACATGTTTCCTTAGGAGTAAATCCCACTGAACTCAGAGACTTATTTCTGATTACATATGTGTGGGGCTCCACTGTTAATCTCTGATCGTACAACACACAAGCACGCACCAAGTCAACATTTAGCATTTCACACCTTTTAAACCTTTGGATCTGCTTTAAGTTTTGAATGTTTATACATTTTCAAGAAATTCTAATTTTTTTATTTTCAAGAAATGTGAAAATGTGTTGTTGTTTTTTTGTGTGTGTATGGTTTAAAAAGTGTATAATAGCATTCAGTGACTTTATATATTTACTAAGCCTGATCCAGTTATTGCCTTTTCAACATTGAATTCTCTGGTTGCAACTCTGTATGCATTTACTTGGGATTAAAACCCCAGAATTAACTCCCATAATACTCACTGAGATAACAAACCCTCTCAAGCCACACCCGCTTGAGAGTAAATAAGGTGCTGGGCTTTGGGAAAGAGGCATGAGGGCTCTGACAGGTTCCTAGAGTCCTCCTGTCTCCTTCCCAAAGCCTAGTTAGTACTTTCCCAGCTTAGGCAAGGAAGAAGGGGGGCTCTAGGACCCTGCCAGAGCCTCACTCTTCCTTCCGTGGTCCGTGGGATGAAAACCCACTGTATCATTCTATACCTTTTCAGCACATGATATTCCTGCAAAGAATCCTTGGAATTATACTGTAGTCTGGAGAAGATGCTGAGTGTTTCCTCCTAGACATCGCTAGCCCAATGCCTCACTTAGCTCACTTTGAGAAGGCAGCACAAGGGCTGGGAGGGGGCACATCACATTTTGGCCTCACTCTCCTGCCTGCGCTACAAGGCATTGTATGGCTCATGGGTATTTTGTCAAAGTACTATTGCGGCCCACTTGGATCACCCTGCCTGCAAGGTTTCCCAGAAGGGAAAGTGGTCCGTGGGATGAAAACCCACTGTATCATTCTATACCTTTTCAGCACATGATATTCCTGCAAAGAATCCTTGGAATTATACTGTAGTCTGGAGAAGGTGCTGAGTGTTTCCTCCTAGACATCGCTAGCCCAGCCTCCTATAGAGCTACTGTCATCAAGATTCCCTGGGAAGAGAATAAGCCCTTTGACTTGAGAAGGACTTCTGCATTTGACCTTCTGCCGCTATCACAGTTGCCTCCTCAGCCACTTTGGACTCCATCTGTGTATTACTCCATCATAAGGTCCCTTTCGAAATTCAAAAATTGCAAAGTCAACTTTGCTCCCTGCCAAATGCTTTATGCAATTGTTCTCTGTCTCCTGCCACTTGGAAAACAAAAGTTATTTATATGGACTCCTTGACATGAAGACAGTAGAAATCAAGGTTTCTTGTGGCTGAGCAATGAAGTCTGAAGCAAAAGGCCACCTTCACAAAATTAGACTGCACTGAAAACCAGTTTATTGGATCATGCATTGCACCAGCCCTACCCACGAATAACCACAAAGAAAATCCTCTCTCTGATTCCTGGTATAATGCTATGAGCCAATGTGGTGCAGTGTCATTAGCTCCTGTGCTACCCAAGAGCAGGTGTGGGGAACCTGAAGTCCTTCTGCTGTTGCACTCCCAACTCCCATCTCCCATCTGCCCCAGACAGCATGGTCATTGGCCATGCATGCTGAGAGTTGTAGTTCAGTAACATTTTGAAGACCAAAGCTTCCCAACACATGGTAAAGAGAGAGGAAAGAACTGCACTATCCCCCTTGCCTGGATATTGTCACCTGCTCTGTTTCTGGATCTGACCTTGGTGGGAGGGAGGGTGAGGGAAGAGTGCATCCAGGAAGATGAAGACAGATAGTACTACTGACATTGGCAAGGGAGGAGGGTAACACAATCAAGCCATAAACACTCAGATTGTGTTGCAGAAGTTGCCCTCTCCTCCTGGCCTAGGCATTGTCATCCACTTTGCTCCTGAATCTAATGGTGGGGGAAGGGCACTTCCAGAAATTCTGGGGGAGGGGAAGACTACTATTTGTCAAGGGCACAACACCCAGATGCACCAACAAGGAGGTGCTACTCCTAATTGCATTATAAGAAATGCAACTTTAAGAACTTATGCTTGCTTTTTGCTTTTTCCTCCTCCCTCCCATTTCCCTTTCCTTGTGGCTTGTGTCTTTTAAATCTGTAAGCCTGAAGGCAGGAACCTGCCTTAATACTGATTTCTGTAAACTGCTCTAAGAGTCTCTTTGGCTAAAGAGTGGTGTATAGATGTCATAAATCAACAAACAGTGACACACAGAGAGAACCTGTACAAATAGGCAAAGACTTCCATGGAATCTGGAATCCCAACCACTCAGTATTCCATAGAATCATAGAACTGTAGACTTAGAAGGGTCCCAAAGGGTCATCTAGTCCAACCCTGCAAAGCAGGATTAACAGCTAAAGAATCTCTGTGAACATTTTCAAGAAAGTTTTCATAAGATCCTCCCTGTCTTCCTTTTAGTGCCCCTCAGAAAACTTGTTATCTCCACCTTTGTGATCATTTTGTAGATTTGCCAGATTGAAACATATGCCCTTGAAATCATTCCAGCAGCTGAGGGACAAAGCCAGGACAACGGGAGGCACTGGGAGCTTTTACCTGGTACACTTGGCCAGTAAATGGATCCCCCATGCCTCTTTGTTGATTGCTAGACTGTGCAGAATTCTCCTCAGCAGGAGGATGGTAAGTGGTGCATGCACAAAGTGGTGTTATGTTATACGAGATGATGTTTCAGCACTCGGGACAGTTCCACCTGCAACTGCGCAGCCAGGGAGCTTCATGTAGTGCAGCTGCTTCGCTCAGTCTCCTTTCTTAATGATTCATGGAGAAATGAATAAAATGGAATAAAGCATAGGACAAGGCAGAGGAGGAAGGGTGCTGCAGGATCCCATGCGTGGGAATGCAAAGGGCTGTGCTGCCCTTTCTTATCAGCTGCTCTTGGGGGGACTCAGGACTACAGATGTGCTTCCTAACTTGAGGTGTGCCGATGTTTCATCACAAATGAAAAACTGGACCCTATTTCTAGACTGAACATGTGCTCAAAAGTTTGATGTTGATTCGAAGTCTATTTCCTTCCTTCTAGCTTACCATTTTCCACCTGGCTTCACTTGCTCAAGCTTGGGGTTCTAATGGAAAAAAAAGTAGATCACAGAAACCATTGAAGTTTGCTCAACCCTGTCCCACAGGGTGACTTGTGTCAGAGCTGCCTCCAGGAATGGGACAATAAGTGCCATGTCTCATATTACTGTATCATCTTTAAAAAATAAATATACGGTACTTTCATTCCCAGGAAATCTCTAGGGTCACTTGTTCCCATGCTAATCTTCCCATTTATCATGAGTTTTAGATCACTGCTGACAATGTTCTTCATTGCCCATTCGTTCAGGGATAGGGAACATTCATTCAACTCCCATGAATACCAGGCTGCATGACCAATCGTAAGAGATTATGCAATCCAATAATATCTGGAAGGTCATGCAGTCCTCATCTCTGTGTTAGATGTGTTGCTGGTTCACTTTGTTTGTTCCTGCTGGTAGTGTTTGTTTGTTTGTTTGTTTGTTTGTTTGTTTGTTTGTCTGTCTACTGCATTCTCTTCTCTTTTGTAGTTCTATTGTTTTATTTTGCAAATGACCCTTTTTTGGTTTCTTCGATGAGAAGAGGGTGATCAAGATGATAAAGGATTTGGAAACCAAGCCTTCTGAGGAATGGTTGAAGAAATTCCCTGTTTAACCTGGAAAAGAGGAGAGTGAGAGTTAATATGATAGCCATCTTCAAATATCTAACAGGTTGGAGCAAGCTTGTTTTCTCCTGCTCTGGAGGCTAGGACCTGAACCAATGGCTTCAAGTTATAAGAAAGGAGATTCCAGCTAAACATCAGGATGAACTTTATGACAGTAAGAGCTCTTCAACAGTGGAACAGACTCCTTCATGAGTTCGTGAAATCTCCTTCATTGAAGGTTTTTAAGCAGAAGTTGAATGGCCATTTGTAATGTATGCTTTAGTTGCAGGGAGTTGGACTTAGATGACCCTTGGGGTCCCTTCCAGCTATAGAATTCAATGATTCTATGATCAACCTTGAATTGTTGACTTCAAAATATTTAGGTAAAAGGTGAGAAAGAAATGTTTCAAAACAAATTAACAAATATTTATGCTATGAATTTTAAGGACCTGAAGAAGTTCAGGATAACACATTAAAGATTTAGGTGCTACCATCTGCAGACACTGTGCTCTATCACTGATGTTCAATACCACATTAAGCAGCATGCTTGGCTGGGTGGGTGGAGGAGATAACATGGGACAAACAAAGCATTGCAACAGACTGGATGAGTAGTGTATGCAGAATAGGAATGATGCTTTGCTGTTACTTTGGCAAGAGAAGATGAAAAATTATGCTTTTACTAATTGGCTAACATTAGGGTAGAATTGTGTTGTGCGTTTTCATTGATTGGCATACATTAACTGGAGCAATCAAGTCCTGCATTTCCGTTGGCTAATTACACAACATTACACTGTACTGCCTTCCAACAGGTGAGCTTCTCCCAGGGGAGACTGTGCTTCTCTGATCTTCACAATGTAAACACAGGATTGGGCAGGTTTTCTACTTTCTTGCATGGCTGTGTGCCATGAAAGAAAGATCCAGAGCACTGGGTGATACTGGGTTGATGCCAAGGATCGCCTGGTGACCTTGCTATACCGTTGTGCCACTAAGCAATAGCTTAGTGTCTGGATAGCACTCAGTGGGAAATAAAAATAAAACAAAAAACCTGCATGAATCAAATTTACTCTTGGATGAAAAAAAGGAACCCTGTTGTTGCTATGCTCATCTACAGACATTAGGAAGGAAACAGTTGATGGACCTTGGGGATAGGTAGTGAGTCAGAGCTGGGGGCTGATGGTGTGTTGGCACTGCTATTGTTGGCACAGCTCTGTTCTGGAGTGAACAATTAATGGGCTTCACTGCTGTGCCTAATTGCTTCCCAATCTGCCAGTGTGCCCCAAGCTCCCTTCACCCACAACCAACTTGCTCCTGCTCTTCAGGAGATGGAAGATGCTGGATTTTAGCCATGCCGGTGGATAGACCAATCTGTCAATTTCAGTCACACTTAGATTCCTTTTTCCATACTTAAATTCAGCTCTTTGCATTTCCATCACTTTGTGCTTCTTTTTTTGGTCAAGTCCTTGTGAAGATTCTTCAGCATCTTAGTGCAAACTACAGTATTCCTAACACATACATTTTTGCAAGCAATCTCCCCTAGTATAAGGCATGTTTATGTGCTCTTTTCACTAAAATAACAACAATGAGGTAGCTGGTGTTTGTAAATCTAGGAAGGAGAAAATTATTTTCTGTGTAAATGTGCTTTTTCTGTAAATATGTTTACATTACAATGTATTTTTACTCATGCTTACTTTTTTTTTAAAAAAAACTATTATAAGTTGCCTGAAGAACTTTTTGTGTTACAAGTGATTAACAAGTATAACAACAACAAAGGCATTTTCATGCACAATTTCCTGTAATATGCATATTTTGTTGGATTCTTAAGCCGAGTGCCTGGAGAGTGGCCAGTTTTATTTGGCTAGAGAACTGCACCAAAAATATGGGGAAAGTTTGAATTTCAATGCTTAGCTGTGTTTCATGTTGTGTATTATGCAAATTAGATAGGTTAAAATCCAAACCAAACCAAATTTCCCCCTCATCCAACATCATGGCAGAATTCGGACACTGATAGCTGGTATTTATGAATCTAGGAAGGAAGAATTTTGCAGACCTACACAGCTTTTTCTTTGCTTGGCCATCTTATTTATTTATTTAGAGAATTGGTACTCTGCTATTCAGCCCAAAAGTCTCCCATTAAAACAAGACAGTGTCTGCTCAAAGGTCTAAAACGCGCGCATGCGCGCACACCCCCCCACACACCCTACACACAGAGAGGGGGGAGGGGTGGAGATGGGGGGGAGGGAAGAGTCGGGGAATTCAGGCACCAGTTCTTAAATCAGTTGTACTTATAATGACTAGTTGGCACAGTTCAGGGGCAGGAGGTGTCTGATGGAGGTGTGCCTCCAGCAAATCTGATGAAAGGAGCCCAACTTCTTCCCTCTTCCGCTGAGGCAGTCTGGTGGAATGGCTGCCCCCAGATGACAGCTGAGGGAAATGAGGCCTGGTGGAACTGGCAGTGGGCCTCTGAATATGTAGGGAGAAGTACTATTGTACTCCTATTCAGCTTCTGGTGTTCCCATGGGCATCTGATGGACTAGGGTGGAAACGGATTGCTGGACTAGATAGGGCTTTGGTTCACTATGATCTCCCTATGTTCTTCAGATGGCCACCATAAAGGTAAAGGTAAAGGGACCCCTGACCATCAGGTCCAGTCGTGACCGACTCTGGGGTTGCGGCGCTCATCTCGCTTTATTGGCCAAGGGAACCGGCGTACAGCTTCCGGGTCATGTGGCCAGCATGACTAAGCTGCTTCTGGGGAACCAGAGCAGCGCACGGAAACGCCGTTTACCTTCCCGCTGGAGCGGTACCTATTTATCTACTTGCACTTTTGGTGTGTTTTCGAACTGCTAGGTTGGCAGGAGCAGGGACTGAGCAACGGGAGCTCACCCCGTCACGGGGATTTGAACCGCCGACCTTCTGATCTGCAAGTCCTAGGCTCTGTGGTTTAACCCACAGCGCCACCCGCGTCCCACCATATTTTTTCTTAAATGCCTTAAGTGAGAAGAGAGGGATTTTCCCTGGGATGGCAAATTAATGGACCTAAGTTACTCATTTCTATTCATTACCATGGATCTACTCTGAGTATGATTAACACTGAAAACAACACATAGGAACCAACGGCATGCATCTGAGGTTGGATAAATTAAGAGGAAAGCTCTTTCATTAAGTGCTTGTTTCACAAGCTGATTCATAAATGGGGTGTTTGTTTAATTTGTTTATTTTTGCAATGCAGAATTGATGAGAATAATCTACTATACCAAAGAGTTGCTGCCTTTATTTGACGCCTGTCTTAGCAGTTAAAATTTGGTGTGTGATTCATGATTTGTCTGCTTTCTCTCTGTCTCTGTCGTCTCTGTCTCTGTCTCTCTCATATGCTAGGAAAAGTTTCCCAGTAACGACATTTCATCATATTTAATCACAACAGTATTTTATCACAGTAAACAAAAGTGCTGGACCAAAACAGAATAAGAATACCAATAGCATAACAGAGGAACATAATCATAAATGAAATGATCTCATGCTTGATTGGCTGCTGGGCTCCCAGCCAAATCCCTAGCAGGCCTGTGTTTCCTTGGGGGAAGCATTCTGTATCCTAAAATTAAGGGAATTGGATCTCTGCAAGGATATTCAAATGGAAAACCTATGGATTTCTTGGGGGAGGGGAGGCACTGACCCTCAGTACCCCCCACAAACTACAATTCCCATGATCTTTTGCCAAACACTGTGAAAGCAGTATATAACCAGTATGAGTATGTACTGAAGAGAGATCAAATATTGAGCCTACAGGGATGGTTTGTCTGGGTGACTGATTTATGGCAACTTCCCAACAAAAATGCCTCTGAGAGCAGATTAGAGCAGCAGCAACAAAATCTGCATTGCAAAGTAACTTTGAGAAACCATCAAGCACAATGCAGAACTTTTAAAATGCACATATAAGTCCAAGGGGCTCACAGAAGTCTTGATAGAAAAAAATGGTTTTTCACAAATTCTGCAAACATTCCAACAGAGTGCAGCTAATGGATCTTTCTTTGGACGAAGTTCCACATTGCTGGTGCTACCACCAAGAAAGCTCTGCTCTTAGCTAACACCTTAAACAGTGATTATCAGGTTTAGTTTAAGTCACAAGGAGGGTGGGATATTGGAGTGGGCACTATATATGGTATCCCAGGTGCAGGCTGGTTAGGGCTTTTTAGGTCAAGTTTGGTTCAAAGAGAACCACTGTTCAATGAGATGTGTGGTCAGCATCAGATAAAGTAAAATGTGCCACAAACTGAACATTATGGCCTGGATTCAACTAATGGGTCTCATGCAAAGACTTCCACTAATGCAACATGGCATCTCCCCCTTTCCTCCCCCCTGCATGCCCTACATGTACACCCTCCCCAAATTGGCTCCCACTGAGAAGAGCAGGAACATCATTCTATGCAAGCAGAAATAATTGCACCAATCAAACAATCTCCTTAATTGAGGTCCTCCCAAAGTTTCTGGCTTTGTAGTCCCATGTACAGTACGTTGCAAGAGTCAAGCTGAGAATGCAGAACAGTAGTTCCATCCTTCTTTGACTATAAGCACCAAAAAAATAGTTATGAAAAGGTGTACTTTGCAGTGTGGATGCTCAGGGGAATCTTCACAGACACCATCAAATCCCCCTTTTCACTCCAACATATTCACTCTTTGGGGACTCTGGAGGGCCACTGTCAATCAGAGGAAACAATAAGGAAGTAGATTGACCAGTGTTCAGACTCACTATCATGAGTTTAACACTTACAAAGTGCTTAAAATTATCTAAGCATTGCATATATAAATGATGACAGGCCCTGCCCTACAATTTAATAGACATGATATAAAAGGAAAAAGGAATGTTGAGGGCAGAAGGAAGGAAGGAAGCACTGGAGCAGCAGCTGGTTTGCTGACCAATAGATGGGGACAGCTTGGTCTCTACAGTGCCATGATGTTCTTCCTAACTGTAACATTTGTGCAAAATGGATGTTGAATAATACCAAAAAATTAATTGCAAGGGCACAACCCAATGAACATTCTTCCTGACTAGAAACCATGCAAGAGCACAGTATTATCATCATACATTTTATCTCTATGGCTTGGTCTCTCTCTTTTCATTCATCGTTGCTTGAGGTCATTGGGGAAAGTATACATGTGGTTATTAGATGTAGCCCATCGTGGCCAAGTGGGCTGGCCTGATGAAGATACACATTTCATAATGCTTTAAAAGCACATTTGTCCTTTGGCAGGGCAACTATCTATCCTGGGCCACCAGTCTTGATGCAGTGTTTGAATTGGATCTGATTAACTTAACCCAGATACAAATGAATCAAATAGGCTTTATTAGTTGGAGGAATGGGCATACATTTATCTTGTTTGTGTTCATTAAGCAAACCCTGCAGGCACTTGATGATCAATGTGCACTAGGTACATTATAGTGCCTCTCCTGCACATATTTCAAAGAATGATATTACTAGCTGAACAAATGAACTAAATAATTGCAGTCAGCAACAACTACATTTTAAAACCTAATTAAAAGTCAATGGGAACCATCAGACTTTCATATGATGAGTTAGGGATGCAATGTCTGGGAAAATCTGGACGAATGGCAGCCCTAGGTTTGAGGAGACGTTTGAAGGAGTAAAGTGTAAGTTGTCCTAGGCGGCATACAAAGCTGCAACTGAGAAAGGTTAGAGTTACTTGAGAACCAGGGGGATTTTGGATGGCTAGGGACAGCAGAGGAGCAAAGAATCGAAGGGTTAGGATATTTCAGGAAATAAAAGCAGAGTGATTTGTGATAAAATACCACAGAGTGCCTTGAAACTGAGGGCTAGGAGGTGATCCAGGATTCAGGAGCAGAAAGGTAACCAGTGTAGGAATTTGGGGAGGGGGGTTCTGTGATTAACGTGACAAAGGAGGTTAATGATTTTGATTGCAAAGTGAATGGATTGGAAATTTGATATTCTCAGGCAATGGAAATGGAACCCACAGTGTAGGAGCGCAGCATGGAGTGCTCCTGTTTCAGCCAATCAGCCATTCTTTCTTCCAGGATGCTCCATTTGATTCCTGCTGCTCCCCCACCAAAAAAAGCCAGTCAGCATTCTGTGGCCACCTGAGCATGCTCAGTCCTCACTGGGCCTTTTTTTGGGAGTGCTCCTTTCATGCCCCCCCCCCATAAAGATGTGTTGTCTGCAACTCTCAAGGTTCCTCCATGCATTTTCCATAAGCAACTGAAATGCTTGACCAGATACTGGCTCTGTAATTCTTGTTTCTACCTGCTCCATGATAGTACACTGTGGTTTGGACTTGTGTACATTGATTGGGAGGAGGAAACTGGGACCTCATGTCTCATGCCACGGAATTAAGCTTGATAGTCTTGGGTTCTTTCTTTCAGCTTTAAGACACAACCTGACCTTTAACATCAAAGCCATAGTTTGAAGCCACTAGAAAACAATTTCAATGCTCTTTATATCACCTTTTCTCTCAGCCAGCTCCAGCAGGAAGGAAGTCCTCAGACAAGTGCCACCTGGTGGCCCTCTCTGCCTCCTCCCCACAGCCTTGCCTCTTCCCCCATTAGCTAATCAGTGGTGTCAGGCAGCAGCCCTGATGTCAGCCATCCACCATTTTAATTATTCACAATGCCCTGGTGTAGGGCTGCTCCCTATAACTGTGGGGAATTCAAAATGGCCACTTGCCACAAGGTAAGCCCAAAGCATCAAACTAACACTGATGCCAGGTTCATGTTTCCCCAATCTGAAATTCTGTTTCCCTGAAAACACTCAAAAACAGAAATGTTTCTGAGCAATTTCACCAGAGGATGGTCAGAAACAAAGGGCAGAGGCATAATTAACTTCAGCAATTTGCAGTATCTCTCATGGTGGGTATAATAAGAAACATATTATGACACCACCACAGATATATTAACAGCTGGCAGGAGCCAAGCTGCCAGTGCTCAGATTCTCGATGCCTCACATATTCATAATGTCCCCATTTAAACACACACCTGGCTTGTCCAGAAATTAATGGAGAGCCAAACTTGTGATAATTGTGCAGACAGGTAGAGCTGTGAAGGGTTAAAAAAATGGCAAGTTGTAAAAAGAATGCAAATATGGCTCATTTCCATTGCCAAGAAATGCAGGTGGGTGGAAGAGGTGAGAAGAAATGTTTCAGGACAGGAGACCCATTTAGGAAGCAGGTGCAGGTGGGGAAGTTGTGTGTTTGATTATTTCCTTTTATTTACAAGTACATGATTGTTTGGGACAAGGCTGTAGCTTAGTGGTAGATTTGCTTTGCATGCAGAAGGTCCCCTGTAAGAAACCCCTGCCTGAAAGAGAGTTGCTGCCAGTTCAGTCCATGGTCTGGCTGGTGCAAGACAGTTCCTATGTTCCCATTAAATCATAAATAATTCTGGGTAGTGTTTAATAACTCTGGCTGATATTCTCTTAGCCCCCCCCCCCTTTATTCTCCCAACCACCCTGTGAGGTTGGTTAGGCTGAGTGAGGGTGACTGTCTAACGGCAGCCATCCTCCCTCCGCCCCCCCATTGTACATTTGTTTGGGAGGCAGTTATATCAAGCCACTACTAGCCTTCAAATACTATGTCTGCATTAACCCTGGACTCTTGAATCTTTTCACAATCCCCAAACTATTTATCAAATAAAAGGAAGCGTATTTGACGTGCCATCTTGCAGTTCAAGATACGTGGGTGACAGCATCAGGGTTACTTGCTCCCCCCCCCTTTAACTCTGGGGAAGATGTTTATATTTAGCAGCAGCTACAATGGGGCATATTTTTCATCCATTGTTAGTTCAGAAAGCTTTTCCAGCCTTCCAGCAAGTGTAATCTTTTGTCCTGTGATTTATCATCCCAATAGACTTATCACATTGACCAGGGCGGCAGTAGCAGCACACAGGATAATAGCCACTTAGCCAATGTCATGCCATAACTTTTATGACAATTTTATCTGGGTGATACTGATCCAATTTTGTAAAAACAAATAGCTTTTAAAAGGAAAAAAATAACTCTATCTACTTTATTTTTATTGTTTATTATTATTCCTAAAGTTTCTATTCCACCCTTCCTTCCAAAAGAGCCCAGGGCAGCAAACATCTAAGAAGACAAACAATGCACAATTGAATTAAAATAAAAGCATCTTTAAAAACATTTAAATATTTTAAGAACATATAAAAACAGATTTTTAAATGCCTGAGTGAACAGGCATAGTTTAATTTCAACTTCCTTCTGCATGTTTATAGTGAGGGAGACAAGAGCAAAGCTAGTCTCAAATGTTTGTTGGGGGAGACCTAGGTTTTTTGTGTGTGGGCGGAGTTATTTGTCCTGTCTTCACGCTTTTTATGATGGAGGACCGCTGTAGCTACCCCCAACGACACATTCTCAAGACGGAGGGGGAGGGAACAGCTGCAGTCGCCTGCGGTTCCTGCGCAATGTTTGCCATCTTGCCAAAGGTTGCAGGCAGCTTTACCTGCAGCAATTGCATGTTGATTGCCCTCTTAAAAGACAAAGTCCAGCAACTGGAGGAACATGTAGCTACGCTCCAAAGAATTAGAGAGCTGGAGCTCTTCTTGGAAGCAACAGAGCACACCGTCTCCACCAAGGAGGAGACAGGGGACTCCCCTGAGAAGGAGGCTAGTTCACCAACACAGGAGCCAGATATATGGAGAAACGTGACTCAAAGAAGTAGGAGGCCCAGGGTTCACTCTGATTGTTTAGAAATACACAATCGCTTTGAGGTCCTCTCCCCTAGCGTGGAAGATGAAGAGCAGACTCCATTTGAGGATCTCTCCCTCATTACAGTCGATCAGGTATATGAAGACGAGCAGCAAAGTCAGTCCTCAGGGAATGTGCAGGCGACCTTGGAACGGACAGCTCACGGAAGAACCCCGACCAAACCCAAGAGGAGGCGTGTAGTGGTGATAGGGGATTCCCTACTGAGGGGAACAGAAGCAGTGATCTGTGGGCCTGACAAGATGTCTCGGGAAGTGTGCTGTCTCCCCGGGGCTAAGATCCAAGATGTAACTGAACGACTGCAAGGAATCATAAAACCCACTGACAAATACCCCTTCCTCTTGGTTCATGTGGGAACCAATGACACTGCAAGCAATAGCCTCCAGACTACGAGGCTCTCGGCAGGAAATTGAAGCAACTAAATGCACAAATTGTCATCTCATCTGTCCTCCCAGTTGAACGACGTGGCCCAGGGAGAGAGGGAAAAATAGTGGAAGTGAACAGCTGGCTTCGCAAATGGTGTAAACAGGAACGGTTTGGATTCTTAGATCACGGACTGCAGTTTCTTGAAGATGGACTTCTGGCAAGTGATGGGCTGCACCTCACAACGGTTGGGAGGAATGTTTTTGCCAAAAATCTCAGAAACGTCATCAGGAGGGCTTTAAACTGACTAATGTGGGAGAGGGAGACAGTGCTCCTGAAGGTAGAAGTCTATCAATTGATGAAGATGATCATCCAAATGTCATAGACCAAATGGAGCAAACAGCACGCAGATCTAGTGGTGGGAGGAAAAAATCCTTAAATAAGAGACACGGGGGAATGATTAATGGACTTCAATGTCTGTACACTAATGCGCAAAGCATGGGAAATAAACAAGATGAGCTTGAGCTCTTGGTACAGCAAACTAAATATGACATAATAGGCATCACTGAAACCTGGTGGGATAAGTCCCACGATTGGAATGTAATAATGGGGGGATACAATCTATTTCAGAGAAACAGACCAGACAAGAAAGGAGGAGTGGCGTTATATGTCAGGGATGTGTATACCTGTGAAGAGATCCAGGATTTAGAACCTCAAAGCCAAAGTGAGAGCATTTGGGTCAAAATTAAGGGAGAGAAGAATAACAGAGACCTCATTGTGGGAGTTTACTATAGATCCCCAAGCCAAACAGAGGACATAGATGATGCCTTCCTGGAACAGATGGCCAAGCATGCAAAAGGAAGGGAGATAATAGTAATGGGGGACTTCAATTACCCAGATATTTGTTGGATGTCAAACTCAGCCAAGAGCACAAGGTCAAACAGATTCCTCACCGGCCTTGCAGACAACTTCATTGTCCAGAAAGTGGGAGAAGCAGCAAGAGGAACAGCCATTTTAGATCTGGTCCTAACCAATGTTGATGACCTGGTTAGTGGGGTAGAAGTGGAAGGATCATTAGGCACGAGTGATCATGCTCTTCTGAAGTTTACTATACAGCGGAAAGGAGCAGCCAAGCATACTATGACTCAATTTCTTGACTTTAAGAAAGCCGACTTCATAAAACTTAGGGAAGTGCTGGGTGAGATCCCATGGACAGTAATACTAAAAGGAAAGGGAGTTCATGATGGCTGGGAGTTTGTTAAGAGGGAGATAGTAAAAGCACAATGTCAGGCAATACCAATGAGACGGAAACATGGAAGGTGCCTAAAGAAGCCAGGGTGGCTATCTAAAGAACTTTTAACTGAGTTAAGATTAAAAAAGGATGTGTACAAAAAATGGAAAAGGGGGGAAACCACCAAAGAGGAATTCAAACAAATAGCCAGCACGTGTAGACACAAAGTCAGAAAAGCTAAAGCACAGAATAAACTCAGGCTTGCTAGAGAGGTTAAAAGCAACAAAAAAGGCTTTTATGGGTATGTTCGTAGCAAAAGGAAGAACAAAGAAACAGTGGGGTCACTCAGATGAGAAGATGGTGAAATGCAAACAGGGGACACAGAAAGGGCTGAACTCCTCAATGCCTTCTTTGCCTCAGTCTTCTCCGATAAAGAAAACAATGCCCAACCTGAAGAATTTGGAGCAAATGATTCAGCAAAGGAAACACAGCCCAGAATAACTAAGGAGATAGTACAAGAATACTTGGCTAGTTTAGATGTATTCAAGTCTCCAGGGCCAGATGAACTGCATCCAAGAGTATTAAAAGAACTGGCAGATGTGATCTCAGAACCACTGGCAGTCATCTTTGAGAATTCCTGGAGAATAGGCGAAGTCCCGGCAGACTGGAGGAGGGCAAATGTTGTCCCTATTTTCAAAAAGGGGAAAAGAGAGGACCCAAATAATTACCGCCCAGTCAGTCTGACATCAATACCAGGGAAGATTCTGGAGCAGATCATTAAGCAAACAGCCTGTGAGCATCTAGAAAGGAATGCTGTGATCACCTATAGTCAGCATGGATTTCTGAAAAATAAGTCATGTCAGACTAACTTGATCTCGTTTTTTGACAGAATTACAAGCCTGGTAGATGAAGGGAATGCAGTGGATATAGCCTACCTTGATTTCAGCAAGGCATTCGACAAGGTGCCCCATGATATTCTTGTAAAGAAGCTGGTAAAATGCGGTCTTGACTATGCTACCACTCAGTGGATTTGTAACTGGCTGACTGACCGAACCCAAAGGGTGCTCATCAATGGTTCCTCTTCATCCTGGAGAAGAGTGACTAGTGGGGTGCCACAGGGTTCTGTCTTGGGCCCGGTCTTATTCAACATCTTTATCAACGACTTGGATGATGGACTCAAGGGCATCCTGATCAAATTTGCAGATGACACCAAACTGGGAGGGGTGGCTAACACCCCAGAGGACAGGATCACACTTCAAAACGACCTTGACAGATTAGAGAACTGGGCCAAAACAAACAAGATGAATTTTAACAGGGAGAAATGTAAAGTATTGCACTTGGGCAAAAAAAATGAGAGGCACAAATACAAGATGGGTGACACCTGGCTTGAGAACAGTACATGTGAAAAGGATCTAGGAGTCTTGGTTGACCACAAACTTGACATGAGCCAACAGTGTGACGCGGCAGTTAAAAAAGCCAATGCAATTCTGGGCTGCATCAATAGGAGTATAGCATCTAGATCAAGGGAAGTAATAGTGCCACTGTATTCTGCTCTGGTCAGACCTCACCTGGAGTACTGTGTCCAGTTCTGGGCACCACAATTCAAGAAGGACACTGACAAACTGGAACGTGTCCAGAGGAGGGCAACCAAAATGGTCAAAGGCCTGGAAACGATGCCTTATGAGGAACGGCTAAGGGAGCTGGGCATGTTTAGCCTGGAGAAGAGGAGGTTAAGGGGTGATATGATAGCCATGTTCAAATATATAAAAGGATGTCACATAGAGGAGGGAGAAAGGTTGTTTTCTGCTGCTCCAGAGAAGTGGACACGGAGCAATGGATCCAAATTACAAGAAAGAAGATTCCACCTAAACATTAGGAAGAACTTCCTGACAGTAAGAGCTGTTTGACAGTGGAATTTGCTGCCAAGGAGTGTGGTGGAGTCTCCTACTTTGGAGGTCTTTAAGCAGAGGCTTGACAACCATATGTCAGGAGTGCTCTGATGGTGTTTCCTGCTTGGCAGGGGGTTGGACTCGATGGCCCTTGTGGTCTCTTCCAACTCTATGATTCTATGATTCTATGATTCTATGCACCTACCAGAGAGCTTTTTTCTATAGAGAGCTGAGTCTCCTGCATGTGGTGTCACTCAAGCAGGGATATAAAGGAAAATGGAAGCCCACCCCCTTGGTGGCCTCCATCCCCCTGCCCTGAAGGCCCCTGCAAACAATGCCAGAAGATGACAGGGCAATGTTCACGTGTAGTTTGAAGGTGGAAATGGAGGCTCCCAGCTGGTGGCTGCTGGGAACACAGCTGTTGCTGTTATCACCTCAGAATATATTGCAACCAAAGGACCAAAGATGGAGAAAGAGAGATTTTCTCCCTTTAAGCCCTCAGGTGCTCCTCACAGGTACTGAAAACTGGAACTATCAAACTCTTGATCTACCTTGATGTGCAGCTGATACAGGTTTTTGGCACAGATCTAAGTGAATGATGAATGCAGTTTTCAGGTCTGGCTGGGTTTTCTTGGCTTTCTTCATCTACGTATTGAAGATTTGTCTGTCATCCCGACCTCCATAGCTCTGTCTCCTAACTATCTCATTCATAATGTAGAAAAAAATTAGTTTGATTGGATGTATAATTTAAAAGCCATTTTGTTCCTTCCTTCCACTCAGTTTCTGGAGACAGTAAAAAGAATAAGAATGCCTGTTTCTTTATCATGCTCTCAATCCACCAGAATTCATTTGCTTGAAATCTATTCTAATCTTCTTCTTTTTCCCAGGGTGCATGAGATCACTTCTTCTTTTATGGCACCACAGTTGGAAGAAAAATTCTACAGCAGTTATGTAAAATGAATGACAAGTTATATTTAGATATGTCTCATACTTCTGCTCTAAGAAGTGTTTGGAGTAATTTGGGAGTAATTCCCATTATTCTCAGGGGACTTCCTTTTCCAGACAATACCTAGGATCAGGCTGCATGCTATTGCCGCTTACGGACATATTTGCATAGCTGTCAACTTACAGATTTGAAAATAAGGGACCAGCAGCCTTGAAAATAAGGGACCAGCAGCCAAAATAAGGGATCTGGAGCCTCACCTGTTCCAGGCACTCCAGTCTTCCTGTCCTCCTGCAGTCTGGTCAAACTCATGCTGGTAGCTCCGAGAACACTGTCCAACCAACTTTGTAACCAGAGGTTCAACTGAATAGAATCTGAATCACATGCACCACAAGGCCTATGCAGCCTCCCCGGTCTGGCTTTGCACTGCAAAGTTTGCAGCAGCACGTGCAACAAAATGGCATCCAGCATTGAAAACCCCCCTCAGCTTGCATTAACAAGCCACACACAAGGCATGCAAGCTCCACCCCCCAGTCATTCTTAGACTTCTTATTGGGTGAGCAACACAGCCAAGCAACACAGTTGGAGCCTCCCTCCTCCCTGGCCAGCAGGGAGGGAGGGAGAAGAGCTGCTTCCTTTGAAATTTAAGGGACATCATTTAAGGGACATTTCATAGAATAATAGAATCATGTATTTGTGCCTCTCATTTTTTTTGCCCAAGTGCAATACTTTACATTTCTCCCTGTTAAAATTCATCTTGTTTGTTTTGGCCCAGTTCTCTAATCTGTCAAGGTCGTTTTGAAGTGTGATCGTGTCCTCTGGGGTGTTAGCCACCCCTCCCAGTTTGGTGTCATCTGCAAATTTGATCAGGATGCCCTTGAGTCCATCATCCAAGTCGTTGATAAAGATGTTGAATAAGACCGGGCCCAAGACAGAACCCTGTGGCACCCCACTAGTCACTCTTCTCCAGGATGAAGAGGAACCATTGATGAGCACCCTTTGGGTTCGGTCAGTCAGCCAGTTACAAATCCACTGAGTGGTAGCATAGCCAAGACCGCATTTTACCAGCTTCTTTACAAGAATATCATGGGGCACCTTGTCAAATGCCTTGCTGAAATCAAGGTAGGCTACATCCACTGCGTTCCCTTCATCTACCAGGCTTGTAATTCTGTCAAAAAACGAGATCAGGTTAGTCTGACATGACCTATTTTTCAGAAATCCATGCTGACTATTGGTGATCACAGCATTCCTTTCTAGGTGCTCACAGACTGTTTGCTTAATGATCTGCTCCAGAATCTTCCCTGGTATTGATGTCAGACTGACTGGGTGGTAATTATTTGGGTCCTCTCTTTTCCCCTTTTTGAAAATAGGGAGAACATTTGCCCTTCTCCAGTCTGCCGGGACTTCGCCTGTTCTCCATTTAAGGGACAGCAGTGGGACATGGCGCTGTAATAATGGACTGTCCCTTCAAATAAGGGACACTTGACAGCTATGCATATTTGTGCGTCAAGGCCCCGCCCCCACCCCATTTGATGAATAAAACACGTGGACACCAGTATTTTAGGTAAAAGGGCTAATAAAGGCCACAACTTTATTGGCTTCCTCAAACCTGGCCCTCCAGATGTTTTGAGAGTACAATTCCCATCATCCCTGACCACTGGTCCTGCTAGCTAGGGATCATGGGAGTTGCTGGAGGGCTGAGTTTGAGGAAGCCTGGCTGGACCCAAACTGACTATATCTGATTCCTGCCCGCCATGCAGGTAGTCTCACAAGGATTAACCACCAGTAGGGGGAGCTCTGTTGATGTACATCAACTCAGAGCTCCCCTCAGGGTCACCGGAGAGGTTGTGCCATGGCCCTAGCCTCTACTCAGGCTTTGGACAGGAACCACAACCCCCGGATTCCTTTAATGAAATACCCTTAAAGGGGAAGGGCAGGTGATGGCCACAGCCTCCCCTCCCATCAACCAAGCTTTTCCAATGCCTAACTGCCAAACCTTACAAAGTTGTGACGATTTGCTATGAGGTAGGCAAAAACCAAGTGGCTGGTGCCAATCTGCCAAGTGGAAAAATTCCTACCAGGCCCCTAACAGGCGACCAACTGAGGTCCATAGCAAGTTCAAGGTGTCGAACACAAGAAGAAAGGGCGGGAGATCCGCGGAAGCAGGAAGCAGAAGGAGGAGCTTGCAGCCGCCTAAATGTGGCAAACCATACCCCCCCACCAGCCAGATTGGCTGGCTGTGGCCATGACATGGACTGTGACTCCCCAATGACACGGGGGGGGGGGGGCTCGTCACACCTCCGCTAAGCACAGGGAGTGCGAGGCCAGACCAGAACCCCTCTCTCCTGTGAAGGAGAGCGGCTTTATATGATCTACTGTGCTAATGGGAGGACAATCAAAGGTAAATTTCAAATGCCTTTATGAGGACCAACCAAAATTTCACAAATACCCTTGCAAGTTCTGGGCTCCTTTGGGAAGAAGGGCAGGATATAAGCTGAATAAGTAATAATTTATTAATATCCTTTTGTCTTAAAAGGACTGATTCTGATCATGAATCTCCTGATGACTTGGGATGAGGACTTAAGAAAGCACATAAGGATGTGTGAGATATTTTGTTGGGTTCACGTACTAATTCCTGAAATGATAGCATGGGAAACAATAAGCTACTTATGTAGCCTGTGCTTCTCAGCCACTGGTATGCAGTGGTCGCGATCGTATTGTGCAGGAGCAAATTCCAGAGCTCAGCTATACACAATGCATAGCACTTTTTGCCTGTCCTAATTCTTCCAATATTCAGGCCTCAGGTTCTAATATTATGAGAGCAGGAGGAAAATGTCACTTTTTTATGGCACAGCTACTGCACTCATCCAGACTCTGCTCTGCTCATGCTTATGCTCACCTCCTCACCCATCTCTCTCCAAGTAACCAACAGCAGCCAACCTGTTGGGAAGTTTGAATAGCAGCTCAACCCCACCCAGGGAGCCCCTTCAGTGGGATTGCATTGCTAACAACTATTTTAAATTCCCAGCCTTGGTCTCTATAATCAGGTTTTAGCGGGTAACATTCACTAATAAATGATGGTGTCACTCTGTCTCTTAATATAGGTCTTCATCAACGCTCACAAACAACATCAAGAAAATAAAGATGCTTAATTTTTATAAAACATCATTATACTGTATTTATCATAATTTTTGTGACTGTCATAGCATGTCCTCAGGACATTCATTATAGCCCTGAGCTTTGGATTAGCATGGGATTTGGATTACACCCTAAATTGCACAACTTGATTGAGCCACTTCTGAGCACCCCAGCTTCAAAGAACTCCCAAATATGCCCACTTTTGTTCTGAATCCAGAATTTCCTCTGAGGCCATCACACACATATTTTCTCTCTGCAAAGCTGCCCCAACCTTGCTTTGCCTGCAGCAAAGTAATTCAGAGAGCCAGTTTATATGTAATTTCTTTTTCTTTTTCTTGACTTTGAAATTACAAGTGTGTGGACCCACCAACATTACCCCAGACTTTTTTGTGCTTTATGGAGTTTTGCTTCCCTTAAAATTATTCTGGTGTTTTACAAGAATTCTAATGATTACCTCAAAATTTCACTTCAGGTGGCATTCAGTAGCAACTCTAACCCCAAGGGATACACTCCAACATGACCCAGCAGAAAACTGGAACGCACATCTTCCAGGGCCATGATCTCACAGGAGCCAGGTGACTTGCAAGAGAGCACAGTCCCCTAAAAGGGGATTCCTTGCATAAATCAGGGCAGTTGAGGGCTGTGCAGAAGTAGCCCAATGTCTGAATAGCAGTGGTGACTAGTGTTTGTTGCAACTGTTAGGACAGGGAAACCAACCATTGATGGTGCCAGAGCCAGCTAATGCTGGCTTGTCTCCATCCTCCTCCTTGCCAGTTCCCCAAGGAGTAGGAGGCTGACAAGTCAGTGCAACCTCCATGGAGTGGTTATAAATCAGAAGACAGGCAGCTGGAGGCTGTCTGAAGGTAGACTGGGGTTGATGGGACAGCGCCCCATTTACCTAGGGTTGCCATATTTCAAAGTAACCACCCAAATTGTTGAGCTTTTTTTTTAAAAAAACCAGTGATTTAAAACTTTTGGGGCTCTTTCTGCTGCTTTTTCCATTGTGTTGTTTTCCCTAAAATTTCCCTAAAATTTTGCATGGACAGGCGAAGTCCCCCCAACCCCAGGTGACCCCCCGAGTGGAATAATGACTCAAGACAACGTGCTATGGGATTAAAATTGGCCACAACTTTATCAAGTTTCAGATGTAGGGAGACCTTGGCTCAGGCACTGGGTGTTTATCCTTTCCAGTCCCTGGCTGGGGTCCTGGGAGACATCAGGGTTATCCAGAATGTGTGGGGATTGGGCTAGTTCTGGAGAACATATGTTCAAGCAGAGAGCCCGCCCCCTGTTTTGCTACCGTCGCAGCGGAGAGCAATGACAACCTCTTGGCATATGGTCAATGCCTCCCCTCAAGACCCCTTTAACCGGGAACCCTGGGATCACTGCCGCAAGGGGGGCATGGGTCACCTCTTCACGCCCCCCCTTTTAGGAAAATAGACAAAAGGATTCCGCCCAAGGCCTGAAACCGCCAAAGTTTTGACATTTTGCCATGGGAAAGGCAAAACCTGCCAATGCAGGAAAATTCCGGCCCTTCAATAGCGACCATGATGTAGCAGCACCCGCATACCTGTGGAGAAGAGATTAACCTGCAAAAAAGGGGGGGCTTAACTGAGGGAGGGCAGGGTGGGAGCCAACTGATGCTTCACAGGTATGATTCACCTTCCGTTGTGTGGGCAGGGCATCCCTCCCCCTACCTGGCCGATCCCCAGCCTCCCCAGGCGGGATTGGACGACTGGCTGAGGTAGGCAGAGACCTCCAGGTATCCAGCCTGGGGACAGTAAAGCCAGCCCGTACTACCGGAAGCCACACTGGGATCCAGGGGGCTGCGCATGACCACACAAAATGCACCCCCTATTTGATGTGGGGAGCGGTCATTGTAGAAAACCAGGACATGTCGGGAATTTTCCCAACATATGACAAGCCAACATTTACCCAAATGGACCATTCTTCAACCTTGGGTTCCCAGATGTTGTTGGACTTCAGCTCCCACAATCCCTGACTCCTGGGTAAGCTGGCTGTGGATGATGGGAGTTGGAGGCCAGCAATATTTAAAGAACCAAGGTTGAATCACACTGGCCTAAGTCTCCCATTAACCCTGACCATTGGCCATTCTGACCAGGGCTGATGAGCATCTGAATGGCACCTTAGCTTAATCACCTCACAAAGTTGTTGCCGTGACAGGCTTGCTGTTGTAAGCTCCTTCAATGAAGGGCAGGGTAAAAATGTAATAAGGAAAAAGAGGTAAAAATAACCACAACAAAATGAGTCATAAACATGATGGTGACCTCATCAGATTGTGGAAAAGGATGTATGTCGTAATTATAAATGCTATCACAAAACATTTCTTGTCTTCAAAATGTAACGTAGAAGACAGAGTTTTCTTTATGTAATAAAATGTCACAAAGCAATCACGAGATCTTAGCCTTTTGTAATTGCATCTGTTCACTTGAAATGTTTCCATGCCCTCAAATATCATTGCCTTACACTAAACTCTATAAAATGGAGTGCCTTTGCAGGAAAGAGGGTTTATTTTTAGCTACCATGAAGTAATAAAAACAGTATGGAAAGATCAATTTCCCACTTCAAGATCTGTACGGATATTAGAAAAATCCTTACTACCCACAGTGTCAAATAAAGACATGGGCTGGGAGGCAGCTGCAGCCTGCCCTGAATGCTAAAGAGATGTAGCCTGCTGACTCAAGAAAGTCCCAATTGTTATTTTTGCTTTTGCATAATATTAATTAAAGGAAATGTATGCATTTTCAGTCCTGTTAATTCTTTTCAGCAAAAGGCACTGATGATGAGATGCTAGCTCTGCCCCGCCATCCATGCCTTTCCTATCCCCTTTCAGCTCAAGGAGCGGGCACCAGAAGCTGCCTTATATTGAATCAAACCATTGGTCCGTCTATCTTAGTACTGTCCACAGTGACTGGCAGTGGTTCTCCAGGATTTCAGACCAGGTTCCTCTCATCCCTACCAGGAGATGCTGGGGGTTGAAACTGCAGACAAAGAAGTTGCTCTTCCAGTGAGCTATGGCCTTTCCCCATCTGTGAGGAACTTTCTGTGTTCATAGAGGCTCTCCATGCATTTTGGAACGCAGGAAAATCACCACTCAGTTGCAGTACGGTGGCCATGGTGATAGGGAGTGGAGCTAGCACACACTTGACTTATTATAACTCTTGAAGTAGTTTAGAAAATATCTTGAAGCTGTGTACTTTGCCTTGGGGAGCAGAGGTGAGGAAGCTCAGACCTAGGAGTTAGATGTGGCCCTCCAGGCCTCCCCATCTGGCCCTTGGAACTTGCCACAGGCCACACCCAAAACTGACTCAGCTTCATATGCTGAACATTTTTGCCTGCCTGTAATGCATTCTTCGACTCTGATAGCACATCTTCTTTGCCTGGATCGGGGATAGACAGAGATGTGTGGTTCTGAGTAGAAACTAGCCTACATAAAAGTAAATTGAATATTTGTTGCCCTGCTCACTTTGGCTCTGAGATGTGGCCACCAGAGGTTTGTCCAGAAGGGAATGCAGGCCTTGGGGAAAAGTTTGCACATCTCTGTTGTAGAGAAACAAAGGACTGGGGGTTCAACAATGCAGGGGAAGTGGGTTAATTCCTCACTCCTCCAGCTCTGTGAAAGTCAGTGTGGCATAGTGGTTAGGTGCTGGTCTATGATCTGGCTGGATTCTCAATCTGCCATGAAGCATCTTGGGTGGCCTTGGGGCAGCTTCTCAGCCTAATTCTCCTCAAAGGGTTGTTGTGAGAATAAAATGAGTCAGGAAAGAACGATATACGCCACCATGAACTCCTTGGAGGAAAGATGGAACGTAAATGTAATAAATGAATAAATAAATACTGTCCCTCTGCTGTGTTGCTAAATGATGTGTTTTGTGGTTTTTTTGTAAAAAATTTTATTGGTTTTCCAGATTTTATAAAGACATAACACACACAAATAAACAAAGACAAAAACATGCATAATTTCAAGAATCTTACTTTCATAACCTTGTTCCTTGACTTCCCCCACCCCCCTTCAAGCATCCCAATTTCCATAATTATGTCAGCAAGTTATTATTTCTCCTCTTTACCATCTTAATATAGCATTTTTTATAGAAAATTTAGATTCTTTCCTAAGTTGGACTCAGGTTCCCTTCCATCGATTTCCCAGTTTATATTAGATAAAATACGTATTAATTAAACCCAAAAGTCATGAGTGTTTTTGAAATTCTGTTTTCCCCCTCCCTCCCATCCCCGGTTTCCGTCCCTTCCCAAATACATGTCCATGATAACAGTTCTTAGCCTGGATTCCTCACGTCCGAGGCCTTCAAATCTCTTTCAGTCCCTCTCCGCCGGTCTTGTTGGTAGTCCTTTATGTTGGTCAGTAAATCTCGAAGAAGTTCTGTCTCATTCAAACCAAATCTTCTTTCCACAAGAGAACTTGAAAACCATTGCTGCAAAAGATCCACAAACCCTTCATCTTCGAAGTGGAGGCCCCAGTCATATTTCTTCTTTATTTTAAGTTCCTGTATTCCAAGTGCTCTAGGGGCCTCCTCCTTCATCTTTCGCATCTTTCGCAGATTTGTAATCCATATGATCCAAAGGTCTTCTTGTTTATATTCCACTAGTGTAGCCTTCTGGTTGATACTTTCCATCTGTACTTTCTCCTCTCCTTGTTTAGTCTTCAATTCTTGAGATATCTCTTCCAATTCAGCTGTGGATTCTTTCTCATTCAAGTCCTCAGTACATTCAGCAGAGCTGTTTATTCCAGAAGTCAAGGTCATGAGCTGTTTGTTCATAGTCAGACTCTGCTCTTGTAGAATTCCAACAAGATAAAACATTCTTTCTATCTCCGCTAGTAACTTTCCATCCACCGCCATTGTAATGTCTCAGAAATCCCCCTAGAGGGAATCTGATTACTTAGTAATCTTTTTCCAACAGCCCTCTGCCTCGTTAGTTTCTTTGTTTCCAACAACTTTAATTCAATTGTATCACATTTAGTCCAGAGGGATCTTAGGTAGGAAGGTTTTTTACTTTAAATTGCCCGTTTGACAGTTTTGACAGCTGTCAAACTCCTTTCCTCTTCAGCAGGCTCAGAGGCAGGACGCTCCCGGCCGGGAGGGGGGGTTGCACACAGCAAAAAGAAAATCTTCTAAAATTCCACTCTTACACTCCAGCTCAAAGCTTCTTTTATCAAATCGTGAAAGTTAATGTCTTTTTAACTCACCCCAAAAGGGTAGGCTCTCCAGCTTAGTTCTCTGCTATTGCTTTAAATCTTCTGCAGGAGGGGGGGTGCGGACTTCCTTTTGACACATCCCCCGGTCGTATCAAATTCAAAGGTAATTTATTTTAAAATCCAAATTCCAATCTACTCACGGGTTGCTTCTTTTCAGGTCCGAATTTAAGGAAACAAGTCAGCGCTCTTCAGCCATGGCACACGGCTCCGCTCCGCTGGGATAGCGGTCTACTCCCAGCACCACGCCGCTCTCCGTACCCTCTCCGTAGCCTTTAAAAAGGCTCTTCGTGGGTCGGGGAGGGCGTTTAAGGTGCCCACCGAGTCACCAGGTCCTCAGGCATCCGCGCCTGAGGTTTTTGAGGGTCCCCGCGTCGCCGTCGTGGCAAGACCCGTCCCCAGCGGAGCCGATTCCCTCCGGAGCTCGGAGGGAATCCGCCATTAGCTGTTCGCGCCAACCCGGAAGTCCCTAAATGATGTGTTTTGAATATTCCCTTGGGCTATGTAAACGGATATTCTCTCATGGTCATGGTTGTTGTTGGGGTTTTTGGTTTTGTATAATTTTCTGTTTGAGAAACTCGGCGTGAGTGGCTAGCAGCAGAAGCTGCTTGCTGGGTGGGGTGGAGCTGCTATGCCAACTCCCCAGGAGGGGCAAGGCAGCAAGGAGGCTGGTGCAGGGCAAATGCAGCAGCACAGCCCATCTGGCACTCCTTCCAGTGCCTTTTCGGCACCTTCATTACATATCTTCAGGCGCCAGGCAAAAATGTCCCTCTTCAGCCAGGCCTTTGGGTGATTAATATCCCACAGCCTTTTAAATATGTTCATGGGAGGGGTTGTTGTTGTTGTTGTTTTAACTATTTATTTGTGCTTTTACCTTGAAGGGCAGTATACAAGTCTAATAAATAAATCATTAATAAGTAGAGGCTTTGTGTGTGTTTGTGTGTAAGGTAATGCTGTTGTTTTGGGAAAAACCCATTTGTTTTAAAGATTCGCACTATCACTCTGAGAGCCTGTCTACCCACTTCCCCTGCTCAGATTCTAAGTAACTACAAGAGCAAGTGTCTCTCCTCACAGGGGAACAGCTAACTCTGTAAAATCAGGGGAAAGGAACATGTGGTCCTCCAGATGTTGCTGGACTACAACTTCCACCATCCTTGGCTCAGGCTGATGGGCATTAGAGTTCAACCATATCTGGAAAGGCATCCTTGCTTTAAAAGAGTGCCCTAAAACAGATACAGCATGGTCTTCAATGGATCATTTTTTGTTGCACCAGCTGAGAATACAAGCTACCAGATTTAAATCTAGAAAGTGCAAGTCCTTTCCACAGAAGGCAAATTATTCTAGACTTAGAGTAATTGCTTGAGATCTTCATTTCTTGTCTAGTTGGGAGGAATATGCACAATATCTCAGTATCTAATATTCTGCCCAAGTGAAGGGATGTTGTAGATTTACTGCTTCTTGGCACACTACCTATCATCCCAGGCATCATTTGCTTTTAAACTAATTGAGCTAATCTTGTGCAGATTCCATCTTAGCCCTTCCAACTTTGATGATATATGGGTCTCTTGTACGTTCTGCTCCTAATATCTCACCAAGATTACACAAGAAGCCTGGGCAATTGGTTTAGCCATAAGTTTTCACAGCACTATTTCGTTCAGGTCAAAGAAGAATAAAAAAGCTATAGGATGAATGGAAGCCATTTGTTCTGATGCGAGAGATTAAGAATACAAAATATTTTTTGACCTCTGATCTATCTGAAGTATTCTTTTTGTCTGAAATAATAATAGCAAGTAGTATTAAGGCCTATTGTCTTTGTCTTTGCCTGTTGAAGCTACCAGCATGAGTTTGACCAAACTGCAGGAGGCAGTGGAAGACAGGAGTGCCTGGCGTGCTCTGGTCCAGGGGGTCACAAAGAGGCGGACACGACTCAGTGACTAAACAAACAAAACAAACAAATTAAGGCAGTGTCCAACCCTGATGATCAGTGAATTACATTCTGCAATTCTTATAGAATTCAAAACCTTCTCTCTATTCATTTTTATTTATAACATTTCTAGTCTGCAGCCCAAATTAATCAAACCAAATTCCAGGTCAGTGTACCACTTATTTGAAGATCAGAATGCAATAAAGCACAAATGCAAATATGTATTATTTATGATCCACCAACCACACATAAAAAGTAAGAAAATGCAAAATACATAAAATGGGGGGGGGAGAGAGAGAGATTGGAAATAAACCACAAATTATCTAAGGGGAAAATTGCAATATTTAGAAATTTCGCAACATGTAATTAGTAATTAAAACATTAGAGCCGTGCAATAAAGTGAGCAACAGAAGCTCAGAAGTTGTCCAGGAAAGGACTGTGTAATGCCTCATTAAATAACAATGTCTTATTTAGGGATGGGCAAAACTGACAGTTTTGTTTTTTCTCACTTTCTCATTTTCTACTCTTGAGTTCAGTTCTCCATATTTCTGCATCAGATTTTTTGGGGGAGGGGGTTCTCATAAAAAATTATTAACAGTTTAGTGGAAATTTCTTCCATTTCACACTTTTCTGAATTCAATTTTCCCGAATAGACGTATTTGCAAAGCAATTTTTCCTCATCTAATGTGTTTTTGTGTATTATTTCCACCAATAAATGCATTTTGTGCACAGTATATGCATTTCAGTACAGGCTACTTGACTGCACTGCAAAATTCATGGAATGTAAATTCAGAAGGATGGTTGTGCTTCGGTTTGTTGATTGTTAACCTGAAAGCTTGTAAAGTAAGTTGGGATGGACTGAGCAGTTAAATTCCATCCTTTTCTGGTTTCACTAGCATTCAAATGCTTAGCGTAAAAAATCTATATTGAAATTGTACACATTTTGTGCATACTGTTTACATAAAATACAGATTTTCCAATATTTTTTCAATGCATTTCCCATGCCATGAAATAAACATTTTGTTTGCAAATTATGCTGTGTGTGTGTGTGTGTGTGTGTGTGTGCTGACAGTACTGCAAATCCAGAGAAGTGCTTAATCCAACTCAAAGTTGCATGCTGAACCACAAACAAATTCAGGAGCATTGGAGTGGGTAAATAAAGATAAAGTTAAAGGACCCCTGTACGGTTAAGTCCAGTTAAAGGTGACTATAGGGTGTGACGCTCATCTTGCTTCTGGCCAAGGGAACCGGCATTTGTCCAAAGACAGCTTTCTGGGTCATGTGGCCAGCATGACTAAATGGCTACTGGCGCACGGAAGACATTGGTAGAAGCCAGAGCACATGGAAACGCCGTTTACCTTCCCGCCACAGTATTTATCTACTTGCACTGGTGTGCTTTTGAACTGCTAGGTTGGCAGGAGCTGGGACAGAGCAAAGGGAGCTCACCCCATCACACTGATTTAAACTGCCGACGTTCCAATCAGCAAGCCCAGGAGGCTCAGTGGTTTAGACCTCAGTGCCACCTGCATTTCTTATGGATGAGTCCACTGTGATAAACAGACTGAACAAATCCCTCTTCCATTCATAAAAGTAAGGTCCAGGAGGCTTCCTTTTAGGGAGGTTGTGCTGGAGCTGTTTCACCAACACTGGAAAAGCTCTCTCCTTGGTGGTCATAGTACATGCTCAATAAGGAAAGTGATTCACATTTCCCTCCCACTTCACTCTACTTTATAGTCACCTTGTGGACTGTAGTGACAAATATTATTTGACTGCACCACACATCCTGATTTGCAATGGGCTTGTTGTCTGCAAGCTTTTTCAAAGAACAGTAAGCAAATATCCAAGGTTACCCTTCACAAAACTACATTTCTCAGGTCTACTTGCACCTGGCATGCTGCACAGCTGCTCATCATGCAATTGGAGGGAGGGGAGGGGAAAGGCCTTCTCTCCCCTCTCCTTGTTACTTTTGGAATTAGCAGCAGCAGCCCGATACAGTGAGTGGGAAGGAAAAGGGTAGCAGTTTTGAGAATCATTGATGGATGAGAGGAGGGAAGGTGTGGGCTCATAATAGGTGGCTGCTAAGCTATGGCTTAGATCTTTTTACATCCTCAAGGGTTTGAAACATATTCAGATTCACTTGAAGTAACTCAAACTATTCCCCAACATTACAAGGAAAGAGCCCAGTAGTCTGAAATTCAGTTCTGTTATGAATTTGCATGTTACGCATGTTAACACAAAAGTACCTAATGCACACTGAAATGCAACTGTCCTTTGAAATTCTGACTCCTCTGAATTTTGTGGTGCAGTTCTTCAACCAAGTAATTGCACGTGAAAAAGAGGGCCAGGGAAAGTACGCAGAAAAAGTCTTAATTTAGTCTTAGTGTAAACCACTTAGAGATTTTCTTACATTTTGCTATATAAATATATTTGTTAAATAAATTAACAAATAACACACAAATGTGCATTATATTTAGAAAACTAGCTTGCAAAAATGTATAATGGAAAAAAATACACACTAAAATGTTGATTGATTTTTTAGCACTTAATAATAATAATAATAATAATAATAATAATAATAATAATCAGAAACTGATGTGGAAAGATGGCTGATTTTAAAATGGGGAAAATGAGGAACAGGCAGAAACCAAGCTGACAGGTCCCTCCATCTGCAGCCTTTGTCTGTGTCCCTGATGCCCCTGTGCTGTGAACACCTTGCTTTCTGCTACCAAGATCTTAACAAAAAACAAACTGTGAATCATCAAGTTGTAAGCCCATCACCTAAATCAGAATCCTCATATTTCAAAAGAAGGAGAAAACCTAGGGAACATGCTTATAAAAATTCCCCAGTTAATAAGCTATTTTAAAAACATATGCACATATATATTCTAAAAATCCAGCCACAAAAGGCATCTGTACAAAATGAGATTTCAAATATCACTTTTAATTTCTTGGCGTGTCCTTTTAAAGGCATTCCTTTTCACTTCAGAGCAGACAAATAAATGAGATTGATTCTCAATTTGTGGTCAGAGCATCTCCCTATCCCTGAGACTATATTTGAAAAGAAGGAGAGACAAACGGCTGAAAAGAGACAGGCTGCTAAGCGATTCTCACTGGCGTGTGAAAGAGGCAACTCAATCAGCAGACTTGCCTCACACCTCTCAGGAAGCCTCACTGCTTCTGTATCATGCTGGGGGTGGGGGAGAAAATTAAGAAAACTGAGGACCCACATGGAATATTACACCTGAAATTGGTATTGACACTTCTGCTAATAACGCCATCAACAATTCTCTTGCAACCAAGCTGGGAATATTGTCAGTACATTTGATTAAGGGCTGATGCAGCTGAAATAAGAAACTGGTGCCAGAAATATTTCTTTAGACTATGTTAAGGGCTTGTCTAGACTGGCAAGGTTTATGTGCATTGGCAGCTTACCATGCATTAGTCTTAATTTGATGTGGATCTTAACACCCAAGTTATTGACCATGCTGGAGTTAGGCATAGCTGGTGCAGCGTGTGGTGCAGCCTGTGAATGTGTGTTTTCTAAACTGCTCCCTTGCCAATAGCCGAAGCTTATGGCAGAAGTAGAGAGAAGGTATATCTGGATCTGGTGGTAAATATAGACATTGAATGTGACTCTTACCTTTGAATGGAAGGCCACATTCCACCCATGAAAGAACCAGAAGTTTCTGCCCATACCCATATCTCTCCATCCAGGAAAGCAAAAGCCCTGATCAAGAACATGATGACAAAAGCACCTGAGGAAGTCACAGAGCACAACTGCTGGCCTGGGGAGGAAGAGTCCTGAAGGCTGGATAGAGAGGCCTTGAGGCCAGGCCTGAAGTCCTTCATTCCTGCGATAGACCTTTGGTCTGATCCAGCAGGGCTCTTCTGATGTGGAGGCGTCATAGATCCCTTATTTCAGCCAATATAATCTCACATATCCTCCACCTCTAGAATATATTGGCAGGGTAGGCGGCAAGGAGACCAACAGTAGGTGGAGTCAGAGTCAATGACAGGCAGAGCCACCCTCTGACTGGATGTAAGTCAAAGCAAGCAGGTAGGGACTGGCTAAGAGCTGGCTGAAGTTGGTGGGGCAGTGCCCCAGTCCCTCTAATGGACCAGTCTCCAGTGAAGAAACATAAGCCTTTCTTTCACTGGGAGAAATGCTACCCAAATTTGGCAGCTGCAGCTATGCATTGATAGCCTCCTTCCACTTTTAATTGTGCAGCCAGACCACATAATGCCATACTCAGTTTTCAGTGCACGTATTACTAAGGAGTTTATTTGCACCCTTTTATTTCATTTCGGGAGGAATTGCTGCAGCCTGCCATGCAAGATCAATGACTTTCACCTTTACAACATAATTTGGTCACCAGAGAAACACTGAATAAATGAAAGTTCTAGGATCAGTTTGAGTATTTGTGTGTGTACATTTTAAAAGAATTTTCTTGTGCAATGGGGAGAAATAGGGATGAGAGAGAAATTGGGTTTGGTTTGGTTTTTAATACGAACCTGCCAAATTTTCATTTCCCAAACTAATGTGCAGACTGAAATCCAGCCAATCCTTCAAAATTTGCATTTCTCCAAGTGTTGTGATGCAGTCCTTCAACCAATAATAATTCTTACAAAAATGTTTATATTCAAGAAAATAGCATACAAAAATGAATAGTAGGGAAAATTTGCTTGCAAAAATGTGTATACTAGGCAAACCTTTGGGCAAATATGTGGAAAAAATAAATGAACACTGTAGTTAATTAAAATTCATATGCATTTCCCTAATATTCATGCATGCTTGTAAAAATGCAGACAAACTTCAATTTTTAAAACAAAAATGCAAATGGATATGGAAATAGGGTTGATGAAACATAAGAGTGGAAGCATGAGAAGCTGAGAAAAAAACACTATCAAAGTTGACAGGTTTGCCCTGCCATCGGTGGAGCATGGGGAAGAAGAATCTCAGGTGATGGTGGGCAAAGGAGATTTCTCCTTGCATAAGCTGATTTTCATTTCTTTCCCAGAAAGCTGCACTCCCACTTCCCTTTCAGCCCTGACAGAGAGGAGTCTCTGCTTCCACCCACCAGTCCCAGGGATGATCTATACAAAATCAATAATCTGACTCCCCTTACATTAAAGCATCTCCCCCTCCTCTGCTTTGATTCTGTGGGGAGGAACAGCCAACGCTTGTCAAGAAGAGCCACTTTGGCTAATTGGACTTCTGCCCTAAAAGCATCTGAGGACTGAGATGCATTCAGACCTAATGGGAGGGCAAAGGTTAATGCATGATTAGATGAGAAATGCTCCATCTTTGAGAAGGGGGTGGAGAATGATTTCCCCTTCCCTTAACAGGGAAGAAATTGCCTTCAGGAGTGAACGGCACTAAATTAAGGAAGAGACACTCCTGATTCCAAGGCTCCTGCTTTATGGCTCTAAGCATATGCCTTTGTCCTTCCTGCAGTGTCCTTGGTGGAGTGCCAATAGGTTTGCTGTTGCTGACTCAGCCTGCCGGCAGCCCCAGCCTGCCGCTGTTCTGCCTTATATCCTATTCAAAGCATGCCAAGCAGCCCACGACCAAGCAGGTCTCTAAAGACGTGGAGGATGATAATACAATTGCCTTGGGGAGGAAGATGCGGGAGAAGGCAAACAAAGCAAAGGATGATTAGTTCCCCCACCCACTGACCCCACCATCCTGTCTACAGGAGGAAAGGATATTGAATGGCATTGATTAATAGCAGTTGAACTGCACACAGCTCTTTTTCCCTGCTGAGTGAGGCACAAGCAAGAAAACACCCAGCCACTGACATATGAATGCAGGAGAGAGGGAGAGAGATGCATCAAATCAGCACCAGGATCAGGAAAAAGGGGTCTGAAGTGAAAGCTGGTTAAGAGAGTCACAATTTGGGCAAGCCCAAAAGTTCAAAACTCTGCATCAAGGAAAAGAATTCCGTGAAATGTGTTTTGCAAATTTGCACACAGTCCTTGATTGTGCATTCATCAGCATTTGCTATTCGGCATGACAAATTGGGGCCCTGCAACTAAATACTGCAGTGTGAGGAAAGAACAGATAATTAAACAATATGTGAGCACTTGGAGTTGGAAGAGACACCCAAGGCTCATCTAGTCCACATCCCTTCTACGCAGGAATCTCAACCAAAGCATCCATGGCAGGTGGCTATCCAACTTCTGCTTTACAAGCTACAATGAAGGAGAGTCCACCACCTCCCAAGGGAGACCGTCCCACTGTCAAACAGCTCTTATTGTCGGAAAGTTCTTTCTGAAGTTTAGTCAGAATCTCCTTTCTTGTAACTTGAAGAATTTACTAACTTAATTAATCATATAAACAGTTTCTCAGTGTGAACCAGGAAGTGACTTATCCTTATTTGAAAATTATGAGGAATTAATTTCTAAAATGTATAGATTGCTGTTAGTATGGGAAACAAAGGGTGAAATGGTTAAAACAACTATGGTTAAGTGGGCAAAGGATGTTGGGCGTAGTATAGATATTGCTGCAAATTCTCTCCACTTCCCAGGGGGGAGGAGTTGCAGTGGACCACGTGGTCACCCACTCCCCTCCGGGGGCAGGAGACTGAGTCCCCCATTGCCCAGGGTATCCCGGCCATGTCAGAGCCTGGCCAGCCAATCCCCTGGCTGGCGGTGTGTGTGGCCGGGTCCGTTTAAGCAGAGGTGTGAGTCAGAGGGCTTCCTCTTTGGCTCGCTTCGTCAATCACCCGCCCTCCCTCCCTATTTTGCAGGTTTTTAGGCACTCGCCTTGCTATGAACCTTGGCTTGTCACCATTGAGGGGCCTGGTAGGAATTTTTCCACTTGGCAAATTGGCACTGGCCATTTGGTTTTCGCCTACCTCGTAGCAATCGTCACAACTTTGTTAGGGTTGCGGTTAGGCATTGTTTGACCTTGCGTGGAGGTGTGGCCATCACCTGCTCCTCCAAGCTTAAGGGTATTCTGTTAAAGGAATCGGGGGTGTTGATCTTGTCCAAAGCCCGGGTCGGGGACTAGGGCCATGACACAACCCCGACGGGAACACCAGGGGGAGCTCAAGTTGGTTTGCATCGACAGGGCTCCCCCTTCCAGTGGTTTACCCTTACAGGACTTCCTGCGCAGCGGGCAGGAGTCAGATATAGTCAGGTCCAATCAATGCCGAAGCCAATACCGCTCACACTCTGTAATCAATAAAGTTGTGGCCAAATTTGCCCAATAACATTAACCTAATATCCGTGTCCTTGTGTGAGTTATTTCCCAACGAGGGGTGGCTATGGAGTCTTGACACGCAAACCTCTGCCTTCTACCTGACCTTCAAATGGGCATCAGCCACCGCTGCATGCAGCCCTTCCCAACCTCTCACTTGTTGGGGGATACTTTCCAGTACAGGGATACATTTATATTCATGGAGAACTAACTTGATTTCCTACCTGAAGACAAAGTATAAGGAAGAATTTTTGTGAGTTAGTAGGATTTGACACAGAGAATTCTCAAGATACTGTGGAAATCACAAGTCAGAGTTCTTAAAAAGAAGAAAGGAAACTGAGGCACAGAGAATACACAAACCATACACAAATTTGGAGGTGAAAATAAAGAAAGAAACAGAAAGGTTCTTTCAGAACGGAGGAAACAATAGTATGGTAAAAGCCAGTAGGAAACCCTCAAGAAACAGAGAGGTCTGGACACTCCCTCCCACTGTCAGGAAAAAGGCTGGCATTAAAAACATAGTAATAAGAGGCATAAAGTGGACATTTTCCAGATGCAAACTTCCTACAGATATATAAGAACATAGGAGCTCTGCTTGATCAGGCCAGTGGCCCCTCTAGTCCCGCCAGATGCCTGTGGGAAACCAGCAAGCAGAAGACAATCACAAGAGCCCTCTCCCCTCTGGAAGTTTCCTGTTCAGAATACAGTGGTGCCCCGCAAGACGAATGCCTCGCAAGATGAAAAACTCACTAGATGAAAGGATTTTTCGGTTTTGCGTTGCTTCGCTAGACGAATTTCCCTATGGGCTTGCTTCGCAAGACGAAAATGTCTTGCGCTTTTTTTTAAAAGCCGCTTGAAGAGGCGCAGTTGCGACGGACTGTGCTTCGCAAGACGAAAAACATCGCAAGACGAAAAGACTCGCGGAACGAATTATTTTTGTCTTGCGAGGCACCACTGTACCTCCAATGGTGGAAGCAGACAGAGCCATCACTGATAACCTTATCCTTCCTGAAAGGTACCGTTTAAACTTCTCCCACACGGTTTCTCTGTAAAAGAAAGGAGAACAAGAATACTGTTGATCATTCTAGGACTATCCCCTAACTAAATATAAGCTTTAATTAGGCAATATAAACTGCAATCCCTTTTATTCTTGTCTCTGTAATTTAATATATATATATATTGTAAATTGGATAGTGTGAAACATTGTAGTCAGTGGTTTTTTCTTTTTTCAGAGAGGGAAAAGGACAGCTGGTCTGACTCAGTAGAAGGCAGTTTCCTACATTCCTGCCTCTGCCAAACTGCTAAAGATGCATTTTTGTGTAACATGCACTAAACATGTTTATTTCCAAGTAGTTTCCACTGAGTTCAGGGAGGCAGCCAGCTTGTTTCCTTGGAAATAAGTTCCAGGGAGTTTAATAGAACTTTCTCCTAAGTAAGTCTGGCAAAGATTGCAGCCTTCCACTGCAAAATGCAAGAGATGGGCTTTGTAAATGTTGCTGAAGGCACTCAGCTATATTCAAAGAGTAACCTCCAGTCTTACTGGTGTGTGTGTGTGTGTGTGTGTGTGTGTGTGTGTGTGTTGCCTTATAGCTAAAAGGCTTGAGGTCAAATCATCCTTGAAGGTCCTGGAAAGCCTCTTTCATTAGCACAGAAATATTTCTTTATGGTCCCCCTCCCCCGCTCCCTTTTCATTCTGGATACTCTGATCATTATTGCTGCCCTCTATTGATTATGCTGCAGGCAGAGGGCAGATGACCAGCTGCACTGATCTTCCCGTATGTAAGGCCACCCTCATTTTATTAGGATGCTGATAAGATACCATGGCCTTTGCTGACACACCATGTCATCAATAATATTGCATTATCAGCACAGCCAGGCTGCAGCTTGCAGTGCTGAACAAATTTTAGACACTTCTGGCACTGATGTACATTCAGAAAGGACAACAGAACTGTTAGCTGTTTTGTTATGCTATCTGGGATATAATTAGAAACATTGGGATGATTCAGCTGCTAACACCTTCAGTCTCTGGATTTCGAGAAGGTCACAAATATGTATGTGTGTCAGGACTAGTGATGAGGGACAAATATGATTTTCTTTTCATTTTAATGAGAAACTACATAATTCACAAACCAATAGGTGAACCAAAACACAGGCAACCTTCCAAACTTGCTCTTCTCTGAATTTTGATATGCAGTTCTCTAACCAAACTACGAGGGGCATTCATTAAAGATTTCCCCTGATGTACTTCCCGTGTACTGAGACAAATGAAACTAGGCACAGATATTAGTCCTTCTCTACATAGCTACCAGCAAGAATCAAACACTTCACCCATCGCTTTATGTAGCTGTGGAGACCTCATCTGTAGAAGTTGGCAGGTTGCGTCAGAAGCCACGACTTGACCTCAGAAATCAGCATTTCATCATCTGGAAAAAGCTTTCCCTTCAAAAATAACTTCATCATTGAAAAAAGGTGGAGGTCCGATGGTGCAAGGTCAGGACAATAAGGGGTCTGAGGAAGGATTTCATAGCCACAGGACCGTGCTTCTGTCTGAGCAACATCCAAGTTGTGAACTGGGGTGTTATCTTGCAGGAGGCAGACACCTTTGGTCAGCATACCATGCTTCTTGATTCTGATGGCCTTCTGCAATTTCTGCAGCAGTGAAGCATAGTATGTCCCGGTAATTGTGGTACCCTTTGCCAGGAAATCCATCATCACTACTCCATGCTGGTCCCAAAAGACCATGAGCATGACCTTGCCCACTGACAGTTGGACACGTGCCTACTTTGGAGGTGGTGAGGCAGAGTGCTCCATTGTTTGAACTAGGATTTAGTCTCTGGGTCATAATGATGGACCCATTTTTTGTCCTGGGTAATTAGTCTGGCGAAGAAGTCATCATGGTTTTCGTGACACATGGCCAAAAGAGCCGGTGAGCATGTGACTCATTCCTGCTTCTGGAAAGGAGTCAACAGCTGAGGAACCCATGGTGCAGACACCTTTCCCATGAGCAAATGATCACAGGTGATTTTTTTTCTACAGATCCCACACTGATCTTGACATCTGCAGCTAGTTCATGAACGGTTATGCGGTGATCCTCCAAAATGGTGGCCTCCACTTGCTGGATGGTGTCTTCATCAATGGTGGACTGTGGTTGCCCAGGAATGGGAGCCGTTCCACCAAAGTCCGACCACACTTGAACTGACGATGCCAGCGCTTGTCATGTCATACAATGGGGCATCCTCCCCATAAGTCCCTTTCATCTCATCGAACGTCTCCCATGGTGCATGCCCTTTCAAGTGCAGGAACCTGACTACCACTCTGCATTCAACTGGTTCCATTATCAGATGTTACTCCATGTTAGCACCCATAGCAGAGAAACCGTTAAGAGTTCAGAGCTACAAATTAGCACATTACCTATGGAGAGATGTATCATTATACATGTGCAATTTCATCCTGCTACGATAACCAGAAGTGGGTAAGGGGAGATCTTTAGTGAACAACCTTCGTATGTTTTCAAAAATGAATATATTATTGAGACTTCCGGGGTGGCGCCATCGGCAATGGCGGACTCCCTCTGAACTGGAGGGACCAGTTCTGCGCGAAATGGGTCTTTTCCGCAGCGGCGAAGCGGGGACCCTTTTAGAAATCACAGGCAGATGAAGCCTGTGACCGTGGGACTCGGAGGGCACCTTTAGCGCCCCCCCAACCCGCAAAGGAACCCACTAACGGGCTCCGAAGCGAAGAGGGGGAAGTGGCGCGGTGCTGTGAGTCAACTGCTATTTCCGTGGAGCGAAGCCGCACAGCCGTTGCCGGAGAGCGCTGCCTTTTTCCTGGGACAATTTGGCATTTAAAGTAATCACCCGTGAGTACTCAAATATTGAACAATTGGACTTCAAATAAGAACTGGCGATTAGAAAGGAATTGGACTTAAAAATTTACCTTAATTTGGCACTGAAACGGGAAGGTCTAAACAGGAAGTCAGCCTTCCGTTTCCTTGTAGTTAGAAGAAAGCAAAGACAACGTAAACTAGAGCTGAGAAAATTACTTTTAAAGGATTGGTTTTCACCATTTAAAACCGTTGAACCCCCCCTTCGGTAGCAGGAGAAGAAGGGGGATCTTTTTGGACTGTTTAAACCTGCAGAAGTGAGTTTAAAGTAAAGTAACTTTCCACCGTCCTGACCCTGGAGCGGGGTGTCAGAATTGACGTTTTGAAGCCCATTGACCAGAGACAAATGCTTTTGACAGATAGTTAAAAGAAGTGTAACATTGTGATTCCACTGTTTCCTTTTGCATTTTAAAGGAACTAATATTGACAAAAGATCTTAAAAAAAGAAACTTTGTTGCTATTGTTCTTAAAAGAAAGAACAACCAGAAGTTCCCCCCCTAGAGGGGGACTGTGAAATTGTAACCAATTCTAGGGAGCTTGCAGCTGCCACAGATTACAACCGTGGGAAAGGAATTGTGACCTTGCAGGACAATGTTATCAGAAGCACTGTTGGGTGCTTTCTGTAAAATAAATGCCCTATTGGATCAGTTAAGTCAGAAGACGGATTTGATGACTAATGCGGGCAGAACATTTGAACAGGTAGTGGGAAATTATATGGAGCCCACCCAAGAACTTAAACAGGAGTGTGTCCCGACAGAGCAGATGATAGAAGAGGATGTTGCAGAATCTTGGGCGCCAGAGATGGAGGGACTTTTGGCCCAGCAGGAAAATGAGCCTTTGGATTTGACAAATGAACTTGGAAAAAACCAGATTTGGAAAGACAAAGTTTGGATTGATTTGGAAATGGGGGGTTGGACTGAACCCCCTATGCAGGGATGTTTGGACTTTCCGATTCTGGCAATGGGCCGTCGGAGGTTTGGAGCTGTTGGGACTTCCAATCTTGGAGGGAATTTGAAACATGTCTTAAAATACCACATGGAGTCTACTCTGGACTATGAGAAAGGAGCTGATTTGTAGAAAAGGGTCAAAAACACTACCAAGCTGGAGTTCCCACGAGTGAAAGGAAAATATGAAGAAGAGCTGCGGAAGGGACATGGAAGAGATTTGAAGGCCTCGGATATAATGTGCCAAACTAATGGGATAAAAAGGACTGACAATCCCGGGACCGGGGGGAGGGGACACTGGAAGAAGATTGGATTGTTTTTATTCTCTTTTTTTATATCATCAGAAATGTTTTATGAAAGTTGGAAAAATGTTGAAATGAAATTACTTGGCTCTTGTAAAAATGTTTAAAGAATTAGGTAAAAAGGTAATGGTTATGAGAAGCTGGTAAAAATAAGATTTAAGTTTTAAGGTTTAAGGTTTTTTATAAGATAAGATGAAAATAGAGTAAGGTAATGTAATGACAGAATATTATGAATTATGGAAAGGATTTGCTGTGACAATTATTAATCAAGATACAAGAGATGGGAGGAGGAGGAGGTCATGGAAAGAAGGTAATGAAAGTGGAGAATTTGAAAATGTTGGTTTTATTTTTTATTTTTCTGTTTTTGTCTTTTTTCTTTGTAATTTTTGTCTTTTTTCTTTGTAATTTTAAAAAAATTCTTTTTTCAATAAATATCATTATAAAAAACACAAAAATCAATATATTATTTGCATTTATTTTATTTAACAAAATGCATATATCTTCTATGTGGTTTACAAAAATAAAACACTGAAATTCTTGGTAAATGAACAGTTAAAAACGAGTATATAAATTCAAAAGTTTAATTAAAGTCAACAGTGGCTAAAAGAGAGGCATGTCTAAACAAAACAGTTTTAAGCAGGTACTAAAGAGAGTAGAGTAAAGGAACCTGCCCAGGTGGTGAGTTCCAAACTGTAGGTGCTGTCATTAAAATGCATGTATTTGTGGGAAATACATGCATATGCACACACACATGCATTCCATTTGAGAAAATTGGTTCCTGGAGCTTGCCCTCCCTCTTAACAACAGTTTCCCTTCCATTGATTCCAGTTGGAGGGAAATAAATGATGCAAGTCCCAGAGATCATTGCCTCTTCCAGCATGCTCCTCCATTTCTGCTCTCTCTGACAAATGAGCACCAGTTAAGGACCATTTCATAGCCTCATGATGGAGACTGAGATGGTTGGATCTCCCTTTCCAAGACTGAACCTATTTTCTGCCCTTGTAGAAGGAGATTTGAAAAATCCTGTGGCCACCAAGATGCTCTCTTGAACACCACAGGGCTGCAGCCTTTAAGTTTCCCATTGACTGATTTGTTACAGTCATTGATTGAAAATCTTTTGATAAATTAAAGATTTCCCCAATTACAAGAGCTTTACACACACATTCTTATAAAAATGCAGGTAGGTGCCACCATCTTAGATGAGGTCATTCTCCATTTTCAGATATCAAAAATGAGAGGGCCATTTCAGACATTTGAGGGATGCACAGAACGGAGCAAATATTTTTGGAACCTTGGTGCTGGCAGCAGTTGCTCAGAAACCACTGGATCATGACTACCAATAGCATCTACCATTGTGCACTCTCAAACACAAGCCATTGGCTCCTGGGAACAAATGCTGTATTGACACATAGTGTTGCTCATGTCTTAGGTGGTATTTTAATAGGCACCACAAAATGTTTGGCAGTGTTGAAAAAAGGGAAACTGATGAAAACATTGGGCTGCTTTTACCTCCCAAATTCAAGCTGAAAGTTCTCCTCACTAACTTTCAGACCAAGCTGTGCTTCATTCAGATGTCTGCCTGGCATCACCTCACCAGGATTTCAGACAGGGATCCATCCCAACTGTGTCCAGTTCTGGGCACCACAGTTCAAGAAGGACACTGACAAACTGGAACGTGTCCAGAGCAGGGCAACCAAAATGGTCAAAGGCCTGGAAACGATGCCTTATGAGGAACGGCTAAGGGAGCTGGGCATGTTTAGCCTGGAGAAGAGGAGGTTAAGGGGTGATATGATAGCCATGTTCAAATATATAAAAGGATGTCACATAGAGGAGGGAGAAAAGTTGTTTTCTGCTGCTCCAGAGAAGCGGACACAGAGCAATGGATCCAAACTACAAGAAAGAAGATTCCACCTAAACATTAGGAAGAACTTCCTGACAGTAAGAGCTGTTCGACAGTGGAATTTGCTGCCAAGGAGTGTGGTGGAGTCTCCTACTTTGGAGGTCTTTAAGCAGAGGCTTGACAACCATATGTCAGGAGTGCTCTGATGGTGTTTCCTGCTTGGCAGGGGGTTGGACTCGATGGCCCTTGTGGTCTCTTCCAACTCTATGATTCTATTATTCCAACCTTCGATGAAGATGCCATTGGGGACTGAACCTGGGACCTTCTGCATGCAAAGCATGGGGCACAACCCCTGAGTTCTGGCCCTTCTCCCTAAGTTTCCTTTTCCTCAAAGTTTCTTTAATGCACAAATCCAATTCCTGCAGCACTGGAATCAAGTAAAACACCAAGCATTGCTATTAGGAAGGCAGAAATCTGCTTTATACCAAGGAAAACCACAGGTCTTTCTTCCAGGTTAGTATTATCCACTGGAACTGCTCTCTCCAGGATTTCAGGAAGGAGCCTTTTGAAACCTTCCTTGGAAATTCTGAGGGCTGAACTTCAAACCATCTGTATGCAATGCTTTCTCACTGATCTATTCTTTTCCTTGGGTAGCACTGCCCACAAAGGAGGCTACCTAATGCGAATATTTTTGCATCACTGCTAAAAGGTCTGGAATCAATCAATCCAATTAGCAATCTCTTGCCTACCCTCAAGCACAAAGGGTTAATTTACAAAGATAGCCTAGATCCCAAACCAGAAACCTAAAAGCTCTGCCCTTCCTTCTCCCAATACTGATCTCTGAAAGGAAAGCACATTTTTCTTTGGAGGAGACCAAGCAGGGTGACCTTTTTCTGGGGTCTATTTTTAGAAGAGAGATGGTGCCAAGTCAAGATGTAGGTTACTATAACATATGAATCACCCTGCTCTTTGGGAAAGGAGCAGGAAGAAGGACGTGGCCACACACAAAAGAAGCCTTGCCAACAGTCTTACAGATTGTAGTGAGGAGAGGAGAGCAGGCTCAGCGTTAGTATTTAATATCTGAAAAAGGATAAAGATTAACTACAAAGGCCACATTAGGCTGGAATTCTAAGGAACACAAGACTTTGATCCTTTTCTGTTACAAAGTCAGTTAACATTGTCTCACTCTGCTTTAATATTGAATTAATACTTTCTATTCAGGAGATGGTGGCTATTCTCTGCAAATATTGTCTGGCTGGGCAAGTACTGGGTGGAGAGTTGATAAAGATTTGGTACCCTGTATTGAGATTGGATGGTCATCACAAGGAGAGCTCTGCTGGCTTGCACAAATGGCACAAATGGCCCAGAAGAAAGAAACCTTTTCCAGCATTTCCCAAAGACCCCAATCCGGTGGTGGGTGTGGCCTTGAGCTGGTAGTAGGAAGGCCCTCAACACATTCTTATGGTGCACAATGCACACAATACACACAATATACAAGCATACACATAAACATACTGTTCAGGCCACCCCAGTGTCTGCCAAGTGGTAGCAAGATTCCAGGGGTCTTGTATTCCTCGGGAATGAGGCACAGTGGAAACTGTTAATGACTGCAATTGGACTTACAGGAAAAAGCTATCATGTATAATGAGATAAAAATCCAATATCCAATTCAGAGCAGGTCTCTCCGTGGTTTTAAGTTTGGTAATAAGTTGCAATTCAGCAGATAGGTTTACCACACCTATCAGCCAATCACCCATTCCCACCACCCTTCTGAGTAATACCCCTCCCCACCTTCTCACTATATATAAGGGTCTGGTGACTTCTTTTTCAGTGTATCTGAAGAAGTGTGGATGCACACGAAAGCTCATGCCAATAACAAACTTAGTTGGCCTCTAAAGTGCTACTGGAAGGAATTTTTTATTTTGTTTCGACTATGGCAGACCAACACAGCTACCTACCTGTAATGGAAACTGTTGTGTCCTTATGAAATATGGTTCACTTTACACGTATTTACAACCTAAGGTTTGTTGGAGAGAGTGCAGAACATTACACCCCAAGAGCATCTCTCATAAATTATTATTACATTATAAATTATTATTACTGTATTACATTAATTATTGGTGTTGTTGTTGTTGTTGCTGCTGCTGCTTATCTCATAACCTCAGCAAGCTTGGATCCAAAGCAACAGCCTACCAGGCCCCCTGGTTTATTGTGTGCAGCCTCCTTCATGCAGCACCGCTTGTCCTAAGCCCCTCTCTTCTTCTTCCCCAAACCCCCTGTTCCAAAACCTGTTTTAAAAGGAGACATTTTTCCTGTAGTGATGTCACACCCTCTGTTCCCCCTGGCAACCTCCCCCTCTCAATTCTTCTGTTTCTGTCCACTTCTCAGCCGGGGCTTGGGCAGCATCTGCATGGTCAATTATTCTTAATGGACTGGTACTTGGCTCTTTTGTGTTCTTAATGGCATCACACCAAGCTGCAGAAGGCTAATCTACTCCACCATCCCATTTTCAACAGTAACCAACCAGGTGCTTCCAGGAAGCCCCCAAAGCAGGGCCTGACTGGTACTTGGGAGGCCTGCTGCTAATAGGCATCAATAGATATTTACATCTCCATAAATTTGTCTAATCCAGGGGTGGTGAACTTTTCTCTGCCTGAGGACCACATTCTCTCCTGGGCCACCTTCCAAGGACCACCTGCCGGTGGTTTGTGTGGCCAGGGGCAAATTACTGTAAGTGAAGCAATGAATATCATTTTACTTTTGTACAATAGGCTAGTTTCCACACACACACACACACCCTCCCTATCCTACATCTATTCAAGTAAGAGGCCATCAGTGGAGCCAGAATTCTTCTTTGGATCACATTTTAATCGAAGCCTGAGAGGAACTGAAGCTCATCACTCCTATGAAGCATGTTTCCATGAGCACCTGAACTTCATTCCCAGACCTAAGCTCAGGGAACTTCACTGTCAGCCTGATTACAAAAACAATCATCTTTCCTACTGCTTGCTGGTGTAATGCTTAGGTCAGGGCTGTGGAATTTTTGGTCCTCCAGATATTGTTGGACTACAACTCCCATCTTCCCTGACCATGCTTGCTGAGGCTAAATGGAGTTTGAGTCCAACAATCCCTGCAGTGTTTCCCATCTCAAAACTAGGTAATTGCTCCCTAAATGGTCACAACTAGTTTGTCATGCATTCAGTTTCCCTGTGTTCTTCTCCTAAACGTTTTATTTTCATGAAGTGATTTGCTGTAGTGTTCTGAGATTGACAAGAATGTTTGTTGTCTTATTAATTAGGCTGGAAGCTGGAACAGAAGAAGCCATTTCAGCAATATAGTCACAAAGTGCTTTTGAAGTGTTTCAAGGGTGGAATAAAGAAGCAGCTTACTGAACAAAAGTGTTAATACTCAAAGGAATAAAAAAGGATTGAAACTGGGCATCATAAACCACATCCTCTGCAGTATTCTGAGAGTCTGGCTTAAGTGTATATAACTATGTCCTGTCTCCTCTAGTCCTCAAGATAAACCATTTCATATGATATTAGTAATAATGGCATTTGTATCCCACCCTTCCTCCCAAGTTACCGAGGACAACAAATGTGGAAGTGATGAAACAATGCCATTAAAAAATAAAATAAAAACATATTTAAAGCATCTAAAAACAATTGATTTAATTTTTAAAACTAAAATAAAAACATATTTAAAGCATCTAAAAACAATTGATTTAATTTTAAATAGGTTTAGGCTGTCTGCTGGGGAAAGGTCCTCCTGAGGCAGCTTAAAACAGATAGAACGCCATATTCTGTTCTTCCATTTTGGAAGGGTTTTAGGTGTTTCTAAATTTTAATTATTTTTATCTGTTTTAAAAATGTATTTTCTGTTGAGTGTAATCTACCATACGTCAACATGGAGAAGAATGGAAAATATGCATTAACAAATAATTAGATATATAAGAACCTAAGAGCATCCTGCTGGTTCAGGCCAAGGGACCATCCAGTCCAGCGTCTAGTCCAGCTCCTGTTCTCACAGTGGCCAAGCAGATGCCGGTGGGAAATTAGCAAGCAGGATTTGAGCCCAAGAGCCCTCTTCTCCCCTCCTGCAGTTTCCAGCGACTGGGATTCAGAATCATTGCTGCCTCCAGCTGCGGCAGCAGAGCACGGCTCTCGTGGCTCATAGCCCTGGATAGCCCTCTCTTCCATGATTTGGTCTCTTCCTCTTTCAAAGCCATCCAAGTTGGTGGCCATTACGGCCTCCTGTGAAAGTGAGTTCCATAGTGTAACTATGTGCTGTGTAAAAAAGGACTTTCTTTTATCCATCCCAAATATTCAGCTTCCTTGGGTGTTCTAGTGTTTTGGGAGATGGAGAAAAAGTTTTCTCTATCCACATTCTCCATGCCATCCATAATTTTATAAACGTCTGTCATGTCACCTCTTACTCAACTTTTTGCTAAACTGAAAAGTACCAAACATTACTACATTTCTTCAAAGGGGAGCCACTCCATCCTCTTGATAACTTTGGCTGCCCTTCTCTGAAACTTCCCCAACTCTACAACATCCTTTTTGAGGTGAGGCAACCAGAACTGCACACAATATTCAAAGTGTGGTTGCACCATAGATTTGCATAATGACATTATGATACAGTGGGTGCTCGGGATCCGAACGTGATCTGTATGGGAGGCACATTCACAACCCGCAGCAGCACGTCTGTGCATGCGTGGGTTGCAATTTGGTGCTTCTGCGCTTGCACAAAGCGCAATTTAGCACTTCTGCACATGCTCGACCGCTGAAACGCAGAAGTAACCCGTTCCGGTACTTCAGGGTTTTGGCGGGTCCGTAACCTGAAAAAACGCAACCTGAAGCGTCTGTAACCCGAGGTATGACGGTACTGGCAGTCTTATTTTAAATTTCTTCTGAAATAGTAGTAGTGGAGGTGGTAATTGTTGTTCTTGTTCTTGTTCTTGTGTTTATATGCTGCCCAATTGCCTGGGTTGCAAATCCAGGGTTGCCATATTTCAAAATAATCCAGGACAAAGTGCCGCCTTTCGGAAATTCCTCCCAGACATCAGTTCCACCTTTGAAATCCTGGTAATGTCCAGGGAAATCCAAATGTATGGCAGCCCCACCTATATCTACTTCACACAGATGTCAATGCCACATCAGATATCTATATCTATATCTATATATCTATATCATCTATAGCTATCCGGCATGCACAGCTCAGTGAACATTCTAAATATTAACTGCCATTCTGAGGTCATTTTGAGATCCAATCACAAGAAGGCAGTGATAGAAGGCCTAGTCCCGGAACCATTAATAAATATCAGTCACAAAGTCCCCGGCTTTAAATTTTATGATCATGATTATTCACAGTGCATGCTTCTGCTGGGTTCCTCTGCCCATATATTATCTGCTTTGTGAACAAGTCACCATGCATATTAACAGCAGCTCCCAGAATTAGTTTGACCTTCCTATTTGGAGATTTTTGTTGAGTCAGCAGATCACATTAAATAAGCCACATCAGTTTATATATAAAGATGAAACGTGATCTCATGCTTTGTGGTGCTCCAAAATATAAGCAGGCCTTTCCAAAAGCAGAATATCAGTAGCTAGCAATTATTATGTTTTAACATCACAGCTTCTCAAGGATAGAGACAAGATCAATGGGTTCACTAAAGGACAACTGGTGGAATGGTTGCATTTTGCATGCTCTGTGTATCATTTGCCAAAAACTAATAATAATGAAAAATCTGTGCAGAAATTCCAAATTTAGGGTATTTAAAGGTTTCCCTTCCTTTTAATTAATTAATTAATTAACAGCCCTGCCCCACTCACAGTGGTGCAGTTATTTCCACAGTTTCCCATCCAGTGCAGAGGCAATGCAGATCAGGCAAGTCAGTTGCACTTCAGGACAATGCAGGAAACAGAACTATGATTGAACCCAGGTCTTGCAATAAAGAAACTTATACCATTTTAACTGCAGGGCAGTTTCCCCACCTATTACAACTTCATCAGCCCAGAACTACAACAACATTTTGGTTTTGTTTCTTTGCTGAAATGTTTAAATAAAACTGTTGCAAGGTCAGATACCAGAATGGATGAAAAGCTGGCTAAATATCCCAGGAAAGGCCAGGCTGATACTAGTTCACTCACTCATAAGACAGAGGCCACATCCCAAAGAGAAAGGTCACATCAAATATGATTCTATGATTCTATGAAAGCAAATCTGGTCAGATCCAGTAGGCACAGCCATACCCCAAAGAGAGCAAAAGGGCAGCTTTTCAGCACCCTGGAGAGTTCACGCCAGCCAGTAGTTGCTATTAAGACTCACTAGCTGGCTACTTAGAGCAACAGCTTTTTCAGCCCAAGAGCCAGATTCCAATGGTGGGTGGGGGCAGAAGCAAAAGTGGGTGGAGCAATGAGTGTAGATTTTACCTTAGTATAGTGGGTTAGTTTAAACACACTTCTCTCTATCCTCTCACCAGACAAACAAGAGGCAATGTCAGAATTCAAGAATACATTCCAACCAGGCAAAGATATCCAGGGGAGAAACAGGGTCAGAGAGTGGTCTGGCCTGAGGGGCAGGTAGAGAGGCTTGGAGCTTGAGGTTCCCCACCCCTGTCTTAGAACAAGCTGCAACTTTCTGAAGGCTGACTGGCCAGAACCTCCTCTTAGCCCCACCTCCTCCTGAAGAGCTGTCTCTTGTAGAGGCTATTCTGTATCTGCAGGTTCCTTGGCATGGAGCCTGTGAGCATAAATGGGAGGGGAGTCCAGAGCTGGAGGGGTCCTGTAACACCATATTTTCTGGCCTGGATGCTCTGTGTGTGTCATGAAGTCTTCTCTAAATTAGTCTGCTCCCCTCATGTGCATTGTCCTATATCCAGTGTTGAAAAGAACGTAAGAAGAGTCAGCTGGGTCATGTCCAGCATCCCGTTCTGACTGTGACCAACCAAATGCCTATGGGCAAAGTGAAGGTAGGAACTGCACACAAGAGCACTATCTCCTCCTCTGGTTCATAGCAACTAGAATTCAGAAGCATAATGCCTCCAACAGTAGAGGGAGAACAATGCCATAATAGCTAGTAGCCATGTTTTTGTCTAAACCCCTTTTAAAGCGATCCAAGTTGGCGGCTAACACTGCCTCTTGTGAGAGCAACTTTCACAGTTTAACGATGCTCTGTCTGAAGTTCTTTCTTTTGTCTGTCCTGAATCTTCTAATATTCAGCTTCATCAAATATCTCTGAGTGTTACAGGAGGGGTGCTCTATCCACTTTCCTCCTATCACTTCCTTTGTTTTTCCTAGAAACTTTAATATTGTTTTTGAGAAAGATAATGTGAACAGTTATAGACTTTAAACTCAGGCTCCTATGTTTTTCTCCAGCAATCATTAACTAGCAGGGTTCTACTGCTTCTGTGTATCCATCATTGAAAAAATACAGACTTTTGATCAAAGCAAATGCAGCAGTGTAGACAAATCAAAGTTTTGCTTTGCATGTGTTTCAGAAGGCTACAAAAATGAATTATTTTGAGATGGTAGTTGGATCCCAATGAATACTTCAGGCTCCGTTGTTTTCTTTATTCATCAAAAGATGTTGGCGTTTTATGACAGCAGAGGCACAGCACTCATCTTGCTGATTCATTCTTTCATTCTCTTGCACAGACCTAGATGAAGTCCTTTGGGTAGCAACTGCACAGGCAAAACAGGAGAGGTTAGTTTTGCTGGCACAGACACAAACCAGCAGTGCTATGCTGAAATTTTCTTCCATTCTCTCCCCTCCCCACCCCCACCCTGGCAGCCATTCTCTATCTATTCATGAGGGGGGGAAATGCAATTGAGAGCTTGAATTTGAGAGTTATCAAAGTGAAGAAAACACTTTTAGTGAAATTCTCATTGGCAGGGATCAGGGGTTTTGTCATTCTTGCTTTATGTTTGAGGTAGCCAAGAATTTCATTCTGAAATTCATCTCACCTAGGTGGGCTGCATTCTGCAGCCTTCCCAGATGCTGCTACTTCAATCAAACCCCACATCCTGATTTGGTTTGGGATCCAGGATTTGGCACAGCCCAAGAGCACAATTGTTACAAAGGGAAAGCAGAAGGCAAGAGGCTGATTTTCCCAAGACCATGCTGTCTTTCAGGGACTTAAACTACCCATGTCCGTGACAAATTTGCCCTCTGCTGAACCTCACTGACTTTTATGACATTTCGCCTACATCAGTTTGGGAGGGGGTGTTGTATTCTCTCTTTTGTCTCCTTGTGTGCCTGAAGGGAACTTCTGATAGCCCCAGTGAAACCCCACTGAAATGAAAGGTGGTCTTTCAGCTGCAGACCCCATTGACTTTCTTCCCTAATCAATTAGCTCTTAAACTATGAGTTGCACAGATAACCCAATACAGTATAATATCTTGTGTAAAAAGCAAAAGAATTATTTTCTCTGAATTTTTCAGGAAGGGGTTATAAGCCCAGGAGACTTTCAGGCAGTGATGCAGTACCAGGGAAGCAGAATAACAGAACAGCAGATTTGCCAAGCTAGCTTGCAGCTACCAAGAAGAAAAAGAAAACCCTATTCTTTAAAAAGAATGATAAGATGGTTCTTCCATCTTGGGTCTATGGAAATTTCAGGGTAGGATTGCACAATGATGTTATAAAAATGCAAAGCAGAACAATGGGAATAGGCAAAAAAAATTAATTTTGGAAGTGTAGTTAACTGATCCTGGCACAGGCAAACAAGGATTTCTTTTCCCTTTTCCCAACAGAAAGTTCATGCAATTCTTTTGTCAGCCAAGTTTCCTTTGGCAAGTTATTTTTTAAAGTGTTGATATACAAATGTATTGGTTGGAAAAGAAATGGTGAGGAACAGTGATGGGGTAGTGTGTGCGTGGAATTGATTCAGTTCATATTTAAAGGTCAATCTAACACTTCTCCAAATTTAGCAGGACAGTTCTCCAGCCAAGCAATGTGTTCAGAAACACATATGCTAGTGTAAGGTGTGCACAGAAATGCAAATGTTGGGGGGAAATCACACACCAAATGCATTGTATTGGGAGAAAAATAAATATTAGGGAAAATATGTTTTGCAAACATTTGCATGCAAAAATATGTATGTTAGGAGAAATGCACACTAATCTATGTTTTTAACGGTTCTTACTTGTATCTGTCGCGGGTGGCGCTGTGGGTTAAACCACAGAGCCTAGGACTTGCCGATCAGAAGGTCGGCGGTTCGAATCCCCATGACGGGGTGAGTCCCCGTTGCTCAGTCCCTGCTCCTGCCAACCTAGCAGTTCGAAAGCACGTGCAAGTAGATAAATAGTGCAAGTAGATAAATAGGTATCGCTCCGGCGGGAAGGTAAACGGCGTTTCCGTGCGCTGCTCTGGTTCGTCAGAAGCGGCTTAGTCATGCTGGTCACATGACCCTCAGCCAATAAAGCGAGATGAGCACCGCAACCCCAGAGTCGGCCATGACTGGACCTAATGGTCAGGGGTCCCTTTACCTTTACCTTTACTTGTATCTGTAAGCCACCTTGAGTCCTATCAGAAAAAAGACGGGTTTTTTTTTGTTTTTTTGGTGTGTGTGTGTAATAATTATTTAAAAATCTGGTGGATTTTCATGAGGACTTTTTAAAAACAATCATAGCTGATGTGGAAATGTGGATAAATGAACTTTAGATTCAAAAATATGAGAAACTGATAGAAACCTAAATCAATAAATTAGGTGTGGTGTAGTGGTTAAGAGCAGTGGACTCGTAATCTGGTGAACCGGATTCGTTTCCCTGCTCCTCCACATGCGGCTGCTGGGTGACCTTGGGCCAGTCACACTTCTTTGAAGTCTCTCAGCCTCACTCACCTCACAGAGTGTTTGTTGTGGGGGAGGAAGGGAAAGAAGATAGTTAGCCACTTTGAGACCCCTTAGGGTCACTACCTTAGAGTCACAAGCAGGGTATCAAATCCAAACTCTTCTTCTTCTTCTCCTCCCTGTTGGGGAAGTAGTAGCTTGAGGTGTGGCAGCTGGTGTGTTGGAGGGCAAAGTAACTGACAGCAGACAGAGCCAGGGATCAAGACAGCTGGAGCCAACTAATTCTGGTTATCTCCCCATCCCCAGCAAAGATTCTAAAGACACTTAAGCAATACAGTGAAACCAGCCTGCGCCAGAGGCATAGGCCAGGAGGGGCACAAAAATCTCTATTGGAGATTGACTGGTAGAGATAGTGACAATAGACCCCTTTTGGATCCTGCAGCACCTGGCAGGACAGGGGAGAGGAGAGATTGCTGGGAGGCTGGAAGTGCCATTGCTGTCTCCCCATCCCTCCCTCCCCAGAGAGAGATCGGGCAGGGCCAGGTGGGGGGGCACCCTCACTTACAGCCCACGCCATTGGAGGCTGGCACGCTCAATGCAAGAAGCACAGAGCCCGGCAGACAGAAAGCAAGCAAGCACAGAAGCCCACAGAGGGCTTCCCTCTGCCTGCTCAGTTAAGAGGATCTCCTTCCCGCCATGGTTGTTAGATGATCATTTAAATCACTAATTACATTACAGGAACATTTTTTGTTAAATTATATTTCCCAGGCCATATATATCTATCTATAGTGAAAGAGCTAATTGGGAGATCTTGCTCATTTCCTAAGGAGCTCTGAGGCTGTAACCCTGTGCACACTTTGGCATGAGTAAAGGCCACGGAGTGCAACCAGGACTTCCTAAATCAAGGCTCAGAGACAGCAAGGAACTATCCCACAAGCTTTGCTCCTTTGGAGGTTGGGGCACCTTGTGGCAATCTTAATCCCATTTATTAGGAAGTAAGACCCGCCCCCCTTTGAGTCAGCAGGACTTAGGCCTGAGTAGAGTTGCACAGTTACACAACAATCCTATACACTCAACCTGAAAATAAACTCTATTCAACTTCATGGGACTTCTTTTGTAAGTAGGCCTGCAGAGGATTGCACTGTTGGCTGATTTATTTGGCATAACTGGTGGAACCCTTTACAAGCTTTGTCTTGTATGTGCATTGACAACATGCCCAATATACAAAATGGGGAGTGTGGAAGGTATTACTTTGTAAGAATTTTGGACTGGCACTCACTGGAGCATTTGCTTTTTTAAAAATAAATAAACCTCACCTCAAAATAGTTCAGTTACAAACGACCTGGCCTGTGCTCCAGTCTATGAGGCTTGAGAGTGTTTCAAGTACTTGGGCCATGTAAAATGCAACAATTTCTCATGTCGTTATTGTGGCAAAGTGATTTTTTTCACTTTCAATATAGCTCCCTCCCAAGGATACACCTCATAATGCAGTACAACTGCTCCCATTTTCTCCCTCTACTGTCTGTGCTAACTGGCACTGACCCTACAAGATCTCAGGCCCAGGGCCCTTTCCAGTCTTACTACCTGTATCAGGATGCTATTCCCAATGGTAAGTGTGACAGCTGTGGCTGGTGGGAGCCACCAGTCAACACTCCAGGTTAATCAAGGGATGAAAGGGAATTCACACTCCCACTGGTAGCAGTCAGGTGGGGGGGGGGAGAGGTTCAGCCCGCAGTGGGCAAGTGCTCTGTTGCTGAGTGGGTGGCAGCTCTCACTGATATCAGTAGCCCAGCCGCTGCACTTTCCCAGGGCTGACTGCAATGTCTTTTACCTCAGCTCCCAGTGGTTACCATTTAAGGTAGGAATTCAACGCCCCTTTTGCTCATGCAACAGTGGTGGCAAGCAGTTCCCACTATTGAACTGCTTCACTAACTGCTATTGTGTGTAGTCCAACTCTTAGCTAACATAGCACAGAACTGACTATCTTGGAGGGTGATGGAGATGGTTGTACAGAGATGCTGTCGTTGTGGGTTTCTTGCACAGGTTGGCTTAATTGACCTTTCTGGCCCTTCCCATTCTATAGGCAAACTTGGCCCTCCAGATGTTTTGGGACTACAACTCCCATCATTCCTAGTTAACAGGACCCAGTAGTCAGGGATGATGGGAATTGCAGTCCCAAAGCATCTGGAGGGCCGAATTTGCCTATGCCTGGTTTTTAGCCAACTGACTTCTACTCAGAGTAGACCTCTTGAAATGAATCAAGTTAGCCATGTCTGTTAACTTTATTGGGTCAACTCTGAGTGGGGATAGCATTGTATTCTGAACTATATTTCTTTCTTTGGAAGAACTTACTGCATAACTCTTCACAATTATTTAGTTCAACATTAGCATTAGTGCTATTGCCATGATGGGAAGCTTGACAGTGTGATTCCTAGGAGCTTTTGGTCTCAAAAGTCTTTCCACACTAGGAAAAAAATTGTTACATTACTTATCTAGATGCATTGCACAGTTTGGTAAATAAATGCAGTTTCTAAAAGTTTCTGAACTGTGAGTGACTAAAGAACTCCCACTGCAGGATATATACCATATAGATACCTTTCTTGCCCACCTCTGTTCCTACAAAGCATAATGATGCTCTCACTTGGTGAGTCAAGCCTTTCAGCACCCAGTTAAATGCAGGAGTATATTGAGCTGTGAGCAGGAGTGGGTGGCAAATCAATTGATTTAATCTATAGTGGGAATGTCATAAGTGGAAAATGTGCAGAAAACTGGTGATGCTGGTTAAGTCAGTGAATAAGAAGACATGAGGAAGATGGTGTGTGTCCAACATTTGACTGAGAATGCACAAAGGTGATATGGAGAACAGTGTCCCATCCCCAGTGTGGAAGTAAGATTCAGTTGCCAATCAGGTCAGTTTCTGTATATGGAAGGTGAAGGAGGCACCATCTTGCCCTTTGCCACAGGCAGCGGAATGTCTTGGACTGGCTTGTAAGCTTGTGCACCTCCAAATGTTGGACTACAGTTCACATTGTCTATAACTATTGGTTATGTTGGCTGGGGCTGATGGGACTGAAGATTCACAACATCTGGGGGTCTACAGTTTACCTACCCCTACATTACAGAAACACTTCAGTTGAGTTACCTGCTGTGTGTGTGTGTGTTATTTTATATGAAAAACAATTTCAAGCACAACTGTGCACTAAGGATTGGGGAGGTGTTTATATGGATGCTAGCTGATTGGTGCCATCCACGGGTGGCTTGTGCCACAAACTTTCAAGATGGTTGTTTTCCAGTGCTTAGGATTACATCCACACTATACATTTAAACTACATAGCTTTCCCCAAAGAATCCTAGAAACTTTGTAGAACTACACTTCCCAACACTCTTAACAAACTACAGCTCCCATGATTGTTTGGGGAAGCCATGCTGTGGAAGTGACCTAATTCTGGAGAGTAAGAGTTCAGTTGAGCTTCACAAGGGCGTGCCAAGCTGCAGCCTGTCTTCTTGACCCCTTCCTTTCACTCTACCACTTGAAGATCTTTTGATTAAAGCCTGTTTTTACAAGTCACGCAAAGGAAAACTTAATAGCTCTACAAAATCCACTTTGCCTTTTCATGTCTGAAACTGATAAAGAATTGGAATGCCAAGTGCAACTGAACTGATATTAAAATAACACATGAGGCTGTGCCAAGAAATGCATTACTGTGGTGATAACTCATTAACTCAACACAAAGAGATACTACATTGTAAAAAAAAAGACATTTGCTGAGTTACCCATACAAATTACATTAATATCCTGCCTTTTCCCCAAAGCACATGTATACGCTGCTCATTTTATCCTCACAACAGCCCTTTGACTCAAAGGGAGGGAGGGAGATATATGGGATAAATTTGATTCAGCTCACATTTAGGTCAGCTTATATAATTTGCACTTTTTGAAATAATAGGAGAACCAAAACACAACATCCTTTGAAATCGGCATTTCTCCATTTTTGCAATGCATTACTCACACCAAGCAATGTGTGGAAAAATGCATATTCTTAAGTAAAGTGTGCATATAAATGAATGTATTAGTGAAACTAACATAAAAAATGCATTATATTGTGGGAGATTGCATCACATTTGCACTAAAATGCTGGTGATTTTTCACATTTATTTATTTATTTATTTATGCAAACTGATATGGAATTGTGAAGAATTAAACTTAAGACTGGAAAAGTGAGAAACTGAAATTGAAATATTCACCCATATTCATAGAATCATAGAATCCTAGAGTTGGAAGAGACCACAAGGGCCATCGAGTCCAACCCCCTGCCAAGCAGGAAACACCATCAGAGCACTCCTGACATATGGTTGTCAAGCCTCTGCTTAAAGACCTCCAAAGTAGGAGACTCCACCACACTCCTTGGCAGCAAATTCCACTGTCGAACAGCTCTTACTGTCAGGAAGTTCTTCCTAATGTTTAGGTGGAATCTTCTTTCTTGTAGTTTGGATCCATTGCTCCGTGTCCGCTTCTCTGGAGCAGCAGAAAACAACCTTTCTCCCTCCTCTATGTGACATCCTTTTATATATTTGAACATGGCTATCATATCACCCCTTAACCTCCTCTTCTCCAGGCTAAACATGCCCAGCTCCCTTAGCCGTTCCTCATAAGGCATCATTTCCAGGCCTTTAACCATTTTGGTTGCCCTCCTCTGGACACGTTCCAGTTTGTCAGTGTCCCTCTTGAATTGTGGTGCCCAGAACTGGACACAGTACTCCAGGTGTGGTCTGACCAGAGCAGAATACAGTGGCACTATTACTTCCCTTGATCTAGATGCTATACTCCTATTGATGCAGCCCAGAATTGCATTGGCTTTTTTAGCTGCCGCGTCACACTGTTGGCTCATGTCAAGTTTGTGGTCAACCAAGACTCCTAGATCCTTTTCACATGTACTGCTCTCAAGCCAGGTGTCACCCATCTTGTATTTGTGCCTCTCATTTTTTTTGCCCAAGTGCAATACTTTACATTTCTCCCTGTTAAAATTCATCTTGTTTGTTTTTGCCCAGTTCTCTAATCTGTCAAGGTCGTTTTGAAGTGTGATCCTGTCCTCTGGAGTGTTAGCCACCCCTCCCAGTTTGGTGTCATCTGCAAATTTGATCAGGATGCCCTTGAGTCCATCATCCAAGTCGTTGATAAAGATGTTGAATAAGACCGGGCCCAAGACAGAACCCTGTGGCACCCCACTAGTCACTCTTCTCCAGGATGAAGAGGAACCATTGATGAGCACCCTTTGGGTTCGGTCAGTCAGCCAGTTACAAATCCACTGAGTGGTAGCATAGTCAAGACCGCATTTTACCAGCTTCTTTACAAGAATATCATGGGGCACCTTGTCAAATGCCTTGCTGAAATCAAGGTAGGCTACATCCACTGCGTTCCCTTCATCTACCAGGCTTGTAATTCTGTCAAAAACCGAGATCAGGTTAGTCTGACATGACTTATTTTTCAGAAATCCATGCTGACTATTGGTGATCACAGCATTCCTTTCTAGGTGCTCACAGACTGTTTGCTTAATGATCTGCTCCAGAATCTTCCCTGGTATTGATGTCAGACTGACTGGGCGGTAATTATTTGGGTCCTCTCTTTTCCCCTTTTTGAAAATAGGGACAACATTTGCCCTCCTCCAGTCTGCCGGGACTTCGCCTGTTCTCCAGGAATTCTCAAAGATGACTGCCAGTGGTTCTGAGATCACATCTGCCAGTTCTTTTAATACTCTTGGATGCAGTTCATCTGGCCCTGGAGACTTGAATACATCTAAACTAGCCAAGTATTCTTGTACTATCTCCTTAGTTATTCTGGGCTGTGTTTCCTCTGCTGAATCATTTGCTCCAAATTCTTCAGGTCGGGCATTGTTTTCTTTATCGGAGAAGACTGAGGCAAAGAAGGCATTGAGTAGTTCAGCCCTTTCTGTGTCCCCTGTTTGCATTTCACCATCTTCTCCTCTGAGTGACCCCACAGTTTCTTTGTTCTTCCTTTTGCTACGAACATACCCATAAAAGCCTTTTTTGTTGCTTTTAACCTCTCTAGCAAGCCTGAGTTCATTCTGTGCTTTAGCTTTTCTGACTTTGTGTCTACACGTGCTGGCTATTTGTTTGAATTCCTCTTTGGTGGTTTCCCCCCTTTTCCATTTTTTGTACACATCCTTTTTTAATCTTAATTCAGTTAAAAGTTCTTTAGATAGCCACCCTGGCTTCTTTAGGCACCTTCCATGTTTCCGTCTCATTGGTATTGCCTGTCGTTGTGCTTTTACTATCTCCCTCTTAACAAACTCCCAGCCATCATGAACTCCCTTTCCTTTAAGTATTGCTGTCCATGGGATCTCACCCAGCACTTCCCTAAGTTTTATGAAGTCGGCTTTCTTAAAGTCAAGAAATTGAGTCCTAGTATGCTTGGCTGCTCCTTTCCGCTGTATAGTAAACTTCAGAAGAGCATGATCACTCGCGCCTAATGATCCTTCCACATCTACCCCACTAACCAGGTCATCCACATTGGTTAGGACCAGATCTAAAATGGCTGTTCCTCTTGTTGCTTCTCCCACTTTCTGGACAATGAAGTTGTCTGCAAGGCCAGTGAGGAATCTGTTTGACCTTATGCTCTTGGCTGAGTTTGACGTCCAACAAATATCCGGGTAATTGAAGTCCCCCATTACTACTATCTCCCTTCCTTTTGCATGCTTGGCCATCTGTTCCAGGAAGGCATCATCTATGTCCTCCGTTTGTCTTGGGGATCTATAGTAAACTCCCACAACGAGGTCTCTGTTATTCTTCTCTCCCTTAATTTTGACCCAAATGCTCTCACTTTGGCTTTGAGGTTCTAAATCTTGGATCTCTTCACAGGTATACACATCCCTGACATATAACGCCACTCCTCCTCCTTTCTTGTCTGGTCTGTTTCTCTGAAATAGATTGTATCCCCCCATTATTACATTCCAATCGTGGGACTTATCCCACCAGGTTTCAGTGATGCCTATTATGTCATATTTAGTTTGCTGTACCAAGAGCTCAAGCTCATCTTGTTTATTTCCCATGCTTTGCGCATTAGTGTAGAGACATTGAAGTCCATTAATCATTCCCCCGTGTCTCTTATTTAAGGATTTTTTCCTCCCACCACTAGGTCCGCGTGCTGTTTGCTCCATTTGGTCTATGACATTTGGATGATCATCTTCATTAATTGATAGACTCCTACCTTCAGGAGCATTGTCTCCCTCCCCCACATTAGTCAGTTTAAAGCCCTCCTGATGAGGTTTCTGAGATTTTTGGCAAAAACATTTCTCCCAACCGTTGTGAGGTGCAGCCCATCGCTTGCCAGAAGTCCATCTTCAAGAAACTGCAGTCCGTGATCTAAGAATCCAAACCGTTCCTGTTTACACCATTTGCGAAGCCAGCTGTTCACTTCCACTATTTTCCCCTCTCTCCCTGGGCCACGTCGTTCAACTGGGAGGACAGACGAGATGACAATTTGTGCATTTAGTTGCTTCAATTTCCTGCCGAGAGCCTCGTAGTCTCTTTTGATCTTCTGGAGGCTAATATTCATTGGTTACCAAGTTTAACCAGTGAGCTTCATGGCTGATTTGAACCCAGGTCTGCCCAATCCCACTACGCCATGCCGAGCAATTGCCGCTGAGGACAAAGTAGGGGAGATTGGAGAATCCATGGGAGGATGGAAGCTTCTGTCACCAGGTCTTCCAAAACCTGGAAATACTCCAAGATGTTTATGATATGACATTTTAGAGAGCTTCCTTGCATTAATGAAAATCTATTTAGGACATTGGGGATTAGGCTTTTGGAAGAGAGCTTAGTATAGACTCCTAGATCACAAGCATTAAATGAGCAAGACGCCTGCATTAAGCAATTTTGCTCAGTGTCGAACAAAGATAAGAGAGCTATTTAAGAAAGAGTGGTTTGTCCCCACTATTGAATGAAAAAGAAACAATGTTGAAGCAACTCAATTTATCAACAAAGAACACATGCCACATCCATTACGAGACCTTGAACACTAAACAAAGGACTGTGGTTTCCCCATCCCCCTGAAGAACCAGTTGATCTGCCTGGCAGGAAATGGATATCAGGACCCTTCAACTGGAGAAATCAAAATGCTCCTTCTTTCTGTGGGAGCAGTCAAGTCCAACATTTCCTGTCTGCTAGGATGGACACAGAGAAGAAGGCACTCAAGGGGAGGTGGCTCCAAACAAGGAAGACTTCCTGTGGCCAGGTAGAAGGCATGGCCCTAGCTGACCCAGATAAAAGGGCTGGACACACAGCCATCTTCCTCTTTGGGGATTTCTCTTTGGACCTTCTCTTTTGGCCAGCTTTAGCTCCTGGCTCTTAGCCAGCACATGGCTCATCTGTAACAAAGGATGAGACTTAGCTCAGACTTCTCTTCCCTACACTTTAATCAACAACTGTACCTGTAACGGCAACTAAAGCCTGCCTTCAGATTGCTACTGAATGTGAGTATACTTTATTCTTACTTTTCAAGAATACTTTATTGTGCTAAGAGTGGAGTAAAGGAGAAATTATCAGGAAGAATCCAGTGTGCACAAAGGGCACCCTGGATTGCTTAATTAAAAGACTGAAACCAGCTACTCAAGAAGCTTCCTATGTATCTGCAAGAAATCGCTCACCTGTAACAAGGACGCAGCAGAAAAAAACTGCTTTTGTTTCCTGACTTGTCTGCAAAATTTGATGCTAAGGAGTAACGGAGTAAGGGGGGGACTTTTGCTCCATTGCTTTTCACTGCCACCAATCGAGAGGGATTGGTATACAATAGGTATACATTTGGCGCCCTCCCCCCGAATTCGGCACCCATGTGCCCCACACCCCTTGCACCCCCAAGTAAAGATGGCCCTGGTCAGGCCATTGGTCCATCCAGCAGGGGGTCTGCAGGGTTTCAGGCAGGGCACATCCCTGGCCCTCGTTGGAGCTGAACCTGGGACCTTCTATATGCAAGCACGTGCCCTATCCCTGAGCTATGACCCTTGCCCATCTCGGTGTACATATGGGTTGTACCTTCGAATCCTATGATTCCACTGTATGGAAGAGTGAGATCTGCTGGTTAAACCAGTAGGTACTGGAGATTATCATGAAGACCTGGCAAAATGCCCAAATATCTTTCATTTTGATTGTGGAACTGTATTCTACTTATTTTTACACTGTCCATCAAACAAAGTGAGTGGTTTACAAATTTACTTTAAAAACACAAAATAGAACCAGTAGGGGGGGAACCAGAAATAATAGAAATCAGCTACATGCAATTCAAAGTGCTGGTTTTGACCTATAAAACCTTATGCAACTCAGGACCCCAATATCTCAAGGACCATTTCTCACCACAAGAACCAGAACCAGCCCAGCCCCTTTTTCATGTGCCTCACCTGAGAGATGGAGACAGTGACCACATGAGAACTGGTATTTTCAGTGGTGCCTCCCCCCCCCCCCATTTTATAGAATCTTCTCTCCAGGGATAAATTTCACAAAATAAAAGTTAATTGGAGGAGACAAGGTTGAAGGTATATTGGAATACAGTACAAAGAGAAGGAAATAAAGAGAGAAGATGAAGCTGTTAAGAGGTAGAGGGAAGTTAAGCATTATAGAGAAATACCGGTAGATGAATACGAATATGTATAGAAAGAAAAATAGATTATGTATGTAACTGTAAAGGAAAAAGACACTGTAAGATCTGTAATTTTTTAAAAAAGAATCTTCTCTCCAGGGAAATGTGTCCTGGCACCACTGTTTTCAGTTTTTAGGTGTTCAAGACCTTTTCATTTACCCAGGCCTTGGGTGGTGAGGCTGGGTTCTACTGTGCCGTAGTTTGTATGCCCACTAACCAATGCAATAAATCATTGTAGATGAAGGGAACGCAGTGGATGTAGCCTACCTTGATTTCAGCAAGGCATTTGACAAGGTGCCCCATGATATTCTTGTAAAGAAGCTGGTAAAATGCGGTCTTGACTATGCTACCACTCAGTGGATTTGTAACTGGCTGGCTGACCGAACCCAAAGGGTGCTCATCAATGGTTCCTCTTCATCCTGGAAAAGAGTGACTAGTGGGGTGCCACAGGGTTCTGTCTTGGGCCCGGTCTTATTCAACATCTTTATCAACGACTTGGATGATGGACTCAAGGGCATCCTGATCAAATTTGCAGATGACACCAAACTGGGAGGGGTGGCTAACACCCCAGAGGACAGGATCACACTTCAAAACGACCTTGACAGATTAGAGAACTGGGCAAAAATAAACAAGATGAATTTTAACAGGGAGAAATGTAAAGTATTGCACTTGGGCAAAACAAATGAGAGGCACAAATACAAGATGGGTGACACCTGGCTTGAGAGCAGTACATGTGAAAAGGATCTAGGAGTCTTGGTTGACCACAAACTTGACATGAGCCAACAGTGTGATGCGGCAGCTAAAAAAGCCAATGCAATTCTGGGCTGCATCAATAGGAGTATAGCATCTAGATCAAGGGAAGTAATAGTGCCACTGTATTCTGCTCTGGTCAGACCACACCTGGAGTACTGTGTCCAGTTCTGGGCACCACAATTCAAGAAGGACACTGACAAACTGGAACGTGTCCAGAGGAGGGCAACCAAAATGGTCAAAGGCCTGGAAACGATGCCTTATGAGGAACGGCTAAGGGAGCTGGGCATGTTTAGCCTGGAGAAGAGGAGGTTAAGGGGTGATATGATAGCCATGTTCAAATATATAAAAGGATGTCATATAGAGGAGGGAGAAAGGTTGTTTTCTGCTGCTCCGGAGAAGCGGACACGGAGCAATGGATCCAAACTACAAGAAAGAAGATTCCACCTAAACATTAGGAAGAACTTCCTGACAGTAAGAGCTGTTCGACAGTGGAATTTGCTGCCAAGGAGTGTGGTGGAGTCTCCTACTTTGGAGGTCTTTAAGCAGAGGCTTGACAACCATATGTCAGGAGTGCTCTGATGGTGTTTCCTGCTTGGCAGGGGGTTGGACTCGATGGCCCTTGTGGTCTCTTCCAACTCTATGATTCTATGATTCTATTGTCATCAAAATCTCTGAACAATGGCTACATTAAATAAATAAATCAAATCAACACATTCCTGCAACCCAGAAAGCCCTTAAAAGCAACCAGTGGCATCTGCAGCTGGCTTTGGCATAACGGGGAGCTGTTGTAGAAGGGGATTTACTCCCCCCCCCCTTCCCCTTGCAGGGAAGATGTGATTCAAGCTGCCTGTGTGTGAAGAAACAGCAGTTGGAGAGAAAGCTGCAGAACGGAATTGGGCAGACTTCAGGCCTGGCAGATTTACTCTGATTGTCTACTAGAACGTCAAGATCAACCAAGCAGAGCCAGGTGCAGTCCCAGATTTATGTATAAGCTAAACAAGCTATAGCTTAGGACCCCACTCTCTTGGGAGTCCCCCAAAAAAAATTAAAGGGAAAAAAACTAGATGTACACTTCCAAAATATAAGATAAAAAATAAAATAAAACCTACATACAGCAGCAGTGTTTTGTGTTGTGTAGGCTCCTATGATGTGAGTAATGGGCATATATAGCATATATTCAACACAAAAAAACAGCGACAATTTGTTGTTGACAAAGGAGAGCTGGACATATAAAGGGCCCCATTGCCTTCATTAGCTTAGGGCCTCATCAAACCTAAATCCAGCCCTGGCCAGGTGCAAAAGACATTAAATTAGAATGAAAGGATGGGGTACCTCACCTTTGGCCCCTTACCTTTCCCGCCCCGACGAGGCCACAGTGATCCATGCGACGGTCCCCTCCAGGCTTGACTACTGTAATTCGCTCTATGCGGGGATGCCCTTGAAACTGTCCCAGAAACTCCAGTGGGTGCAGAATTCAGAATGCTGCAGCGAGGCTCCTCACGGGGTCCCTGCCATGAGAGCATATTCACCCAGTGCTTTACTAGTTGCACTGGCTCCCGGTGGAGTATAGGGTCAGGTTTAAGGTGCTGGTTTTGACCTTTAATGCCCTTTGTGGCTTAGGGACTCGTATTTACGGGAAAGCCTATTCTGGTATGCCCTGCAGAAGACCTTAAGGTCCATGAATAATCATAGTTTAGAGGTCCCGGGTCATAAGGAAATCACATTATCCTCCACCAGGGCCAGGGCCTTCTCAGTGATGGCTCCGACCTGGTGGAATGCTCTGTCCCATGAGACCAGGGCCCTGCAGGATTTAACCTCCTTCCGCAGGGCCTGTAAGACAGAGCTATTCCGCCTGGCTTTCAATTTGAACTTAGCCTGATCTTTTATTCCCCTTACTTCCCTCCACCTCCCCTTTTTATGAAGATTACCTGCTCTGGGATTCCACAGCTAATTCTCCCCTGGTCTCCTCGCTGGCCCAAATAGGACTAATTTAGCCAGCTAGCCCTCATGATCATCTAATGTTTATTGGATGGATTTTCCCCCTAAATTGATTTTTGAATTCTGAATTTATTGTTATTCATGTTTTATACTGTATTTTATGCTGTTTCTTGTTGCATCAATTAAGTGTTTAAAATTTGTTGTTAGCCGCCCTGAGCCTGGTTTTTGAACCGGGAAGGGCGGGGTGTAAATAAAATTTTATTTATTATTTATTATTACCTCTGAGGTAGGGGCGGCATGTACCATTTCAACTGCCTGAGGTGAAATGGAAAAGTGCTGCCCCCCCCCCACTCCACTGAAGCCATATGCTGGAATGCTCCCCCCCCCCAAAAAAAAAACACATCACATGAGCAGCAATCCATGAAAACCACAGGAAAATTATGGCACACAACCAGGCAGGTAAAAAGGGTTGCAAACCTCTTTTTTAAAAGTAAGTAATTAACATGGAAATGAACATTAGACTTCTACCAGATTGTATTAGATTTCCAGAAGTGTATTTTACATTATGTGAAACATCAATAAAATGTGAAAATTAACAGGGAAGAAAATGTGAGGAAAAATGGAATAAAGTGCTGTCTGAATATAGTCATTAGGTGGAACTTTTAAAGGTGCAAGTTATGGAGATCATAGAATCATACGAATTGTAGAGCTGGAAGGGATCACGAGGGCATCTAGTCCAATGCCCTGCAATGCAGGATCAAAGTGATCAAATAAGTATGTATATGTTAAATAACTGGGAGTCAGGAACTCTTGTAGATCTTTGGCAAATCACTCAGAGGTCTACTAGTAGATTGTGGTCTACCTTCTGCCCACCCCGGCATAGAGAGACAGGGTGACATTTTTGTTTGGGCTCTGGAAATAGGTTGTTTCCCTGGAGATCTGATTTGAAAGCAGTGGCATGTTTATAGCTGTGAACCTTCCCCTATGTTCAACCTCAATGCTAGTTCCAAGGACTGAAGGGAGAAAGGGCAAGAACACTCCATGGGCCCCTGTTTCCTCAGTGATTCTATACCCTCCATGCTATTATTGCCAGCTGCTTCTCTTCTCCATTTGCTGTGTGCTTTTCAGGCAAAAAAATCAATGAGCAAGCAGTCCGTGGCTCCTGCTTCTACAGCCCTTCCTTCAAACCACCTGGCCAGAGTGAGAGTTGGGTGAACAAGCACATTGCAATGGTGAAAAGGTAGAGCGGGTCCAGGGGGCCCATTCAGTAGACCCCTGAATGGCACATGGGATCACAACAATTGCCCACCCACCCCAGCTGTTGACACAGACCCTGCTCTGCCTGCACATTTGCAAATAAGTGCAACTATTACAAAGCACAGAAAAATGCAGAGAAAATAAGGATCAAATGTGATTGATAAAAGGACTGGACAATCCAGAAAATTTTATGCAGTGTGGCAAAACATTATTACATTAAAAAATCAAACAATATTAGATTATTCTCCATCGCAGGCTAGTCTCCAGGTATGGACCTTTTAAGCAACATTACTGGTAGGAATCTTTCATTTTTTGTAGGTCAATATTGTCATGAGATTTCCTCTTTGATTGGTCTTCCTGTAAAAGACAGACAGACAAATTTAACTCGATTAGCGGGAGAATGCTGGTAGATAAATACCCTTTAACATTTGATGAACATGCTTGAGAATTCCATGTCATGTGTTTTGTGCTCTGTTGTTTTCAAGACAATCTTGGTGCGGCAGAAACTATTTCAAAATGCCATATGAGTGATCTCCGTCCAAAGGAACATACTCTTTTTAATACCATTTTAAATACTGAATTTTAAATTGTAGCCCTGGGACTTACTGGTGAAGTACAGGCAATAAATGTAACAACCACAAAAAGCATGCCTCACCCCTGGAATTCTTGGTATTCAGAGAACTGGGATGAATATAACAATATTTGAGGTTTTTTTCTATTTCCAAACACAGTTCTTTCACTTTTAATGTATGTTGTCAACTGCAGATGTTGAAGCTCATAGGAGAAAATAGTTACTGAATAGTCATGCAAACAAGCTATCATTTCAAGCAAAAACCTTATATGTAGTTAGGATATCAAGCTAGACAAGTCAAGTGTGGTCTTATTTGGAATACTACCAGTCAGCCTCCATTTTCAAATGGGCCAGTGGCTGCTAAAATGTTAAAGGAAAATACCAGTTTACCATCTTCTAACAGATCAGCCTTCTACTCTCTCTCAGTGGCAATGTTTTCCTTGCCCAATGCAAGAAAGAAGTGCACCAAACAAGGCAGATTCCTTTAAAAATGAACGCTGATTAGGAGAGTTTTGAATCTATTGGCAATGGCAAATGGATGAATGACATCATGCATTACACAACTGAGGTGAATAGCAGGATAAAACCATATCCAAAGCAATTTCACATGGTCTCTCACCTCTAACTACTTTCCTGTAAAATAAGTCTAACTTCAGTGATGATTATCTGGAAAGTGCCTTTACACATTGTGCTAAGATTCACTCAGTTTTGCGAGCTACAATAATTATGCAATCATGTCATGGCAGTTAAAGTTAAGACAGAGATAGAACAGAGAAAAGAGCATTTCCGAGTAAGAGTACGTTTCCGAGCACAATTCAAAGTGTTGGTGCTGACCTTTAAAGCCCTAAACGGCCTCGGTCCAGTATACCTGAAGGAGCGTCTCCACCCCCATCATTCTGCCCGGACGCTGAGGTCCAGCGCCGAGGGCCTTCTGGCGGTTCCCTCATTGCGAGAAGCAAAGCTACAGGGAACCAGGCAGAGGGCCTTCTCGGTAGTGGCGCCCGCCCTGTGGAACACCCTTCCAGCAGATGTCAAGGCGATAAACAACTACCTGACATTCAGGAGACATCTTAAGGCAGCCCTGTTCAGGGAAGTTTTTAACGTGTGATATTTTATTGTATTTTTGGTTTTTATGGAAGCCGCCCAGAGTGGCTGGGGAGGCCCAGCCAGATGGGCGGGGTATAAATAATAAATTATTATTATTATTATTATAACTTTAAACTTCACAAGGCATTCTTAAGCATCAAACACTGAGGTTTTTAATCGTCATAGTGAAATGAATTTTCTTCTGTAATTAGTGGAGCTGCACATCTACGGTATTTCAGTCACTCCAAACCCTTCCCATCCACCAACCAGGTATTATATTTCAACACAGCAATTTTCAATGGAAAGATGGCCAGTATGCTAAAAACAAGAGCAATGATTTAAAATTACTCCCCACTTTCTTTCTTTGTAATCCATTTTTTTTAAAAAAAAACAACAACAAGCACCCAGTCTTCATTCATTCTATCATAGAATGTTGTGTATACACAGCATAAATATCAGGAGTGAGAAGCAACTGCTGTCCTTTCCAGCTGTGCCCCAGATTGCATATAATTCAGTGGGGGCCACTGAGATCCAAGCCAGCCCCTCTTCCCATAGTCTTTCCCTTATTTTCATGTACAGGTCATGTTCCTGTAGTTTGTAATCCATGAGATTTGGGTGGATTACAAATTCAATTCCCTTGTATTTCCAGAATGTATTAATTTGGAAAGAAAATACTCCTTCCCCATCAAAACCCTGAAGTGACCCCATGTAAAAAATAAAGACATTTGCACCCACTGTATTAATGCTCCAAGGGACTTTTTATGTGTGGTTATGACCTACTGGTGGCGGAAGGAGCGAGCTGCATTCTGGTGAGTGAGCCTGTCCTGGGCTGTGATGCTGGTTTTAGCCCTCTCACTGGTCGGAGCTGAAGGAGCTAATGGGCAGAGGGATTAGGAGAGGGAGGCTGGGGAAGATGAAACAGGTTTGAAAAGGCAACTGAAACCAGTTTAGGTTAGATTACTTTTCAAAACCATTGGGATTTTTTTTTATTTTTTTAGAGTAAATGAAGGGGTTTTACTCTGCTGAAATTCATTGTTTACAACTTTAAAAAGGGACACAGGTAATTTTCATCTGTGATCTCTGCTGTGGTTGATTTCAAATACTGCGTGAATATATGTTAGTCAGGTTTTTCTCCCTAAAAAGTGTTAGGAGAAGCTTTAAATTTTAAACTAAAAGGAAACTGAAGAAAAATAGAAGATCAAAAAAGACTTAATCCTAATAACACAGGGACAGTAAATTGTAGACTGATGATGGACTTTGAGAATGTCCCCCCAAAAGAGTTTAGCCAAGCAAAATTTAAACTGAAAACTGAGAAAAATACCAAGATGGAGATTTTAAAGAGAACCAGGAAAATTAAAAATCCTGGACTGGAAAAGCCAAGAGAAAATAAAGATAAATGAAGGTATGTGAAGGGGGGAATCAAGTTTTATTTACCTTTCAAACTAATGAGTATTTGGATGAAAAGAAGGCGCACATCAAAGGGTACATGGATAGGAAGTCTGCTTAAAGCAGTGGGAGAATGAGTAGGGAAAATAGAAGGCTTTTCTTTTAAAAGCCAGTGAGACAAGTCGTTTCATGAATGAAAAGTTTGAATTTTTGGTTGTTGAAGCTAGAAATGTGCATGTGGAGGAAAAAAAAGAGCAAAGAAGACAGGGAGAGGACAAAACCGTTCCTTCTGATTTCACGTTTGCTCAGGTTGCCTTGGAAGGAGAGAAAGACAGGTAAGTTAAAAACTTGCTGAAAAGGCCAATAAAGCATTTTGAGGATGAACCTGCTGATGGTGACTGGAGAGTGACTGCTCAGGGACATGGCAAGTCCAGGATCCCGTGGGAAAGTGCTTTCTCTGAGGGAAGTTCCTGAGAGTGGCTAGAGTGGTGGATTAGGACCTGGGAGTCTAGAGTTCAAATCCTCCCTCTGCCATGAAGCTCTCTATCTCTCAGCCTCAAAGGGTTCTTGTGAGGATCAAATGAGGAAGCAGACGAGAACATCAACTCCACTAAGCCTTTCCAGCAGAACCTGCAAGATTACAAAAAGATATGGGAAATGGAGCTCAAATGGTAACTATGGAACAGGCCAGGCAAAATTATCCCTGATGTGTAATGTGACTCTCTATGGGAATAACCAAGGATTTTGGATTTTACTTTATTTTTGCTAAGCATCTTCTAGGAACAGCTACTTAGCACATAGCTCAGACAACACAAAGCGTTTATACAAAAAAACTTGGATCCTCTAGCACTGAAGGTAATATATTTAAAATACCAATTTAAAAAGCAAATCTAGCAGCCAGCGTCCTTTGGAAACTAGCGCTGCAGTTGAAGGAAGGTAACTTTTAAATGCTCTTGATTTGTCAGAAGTGGCGACAAGTGCAAACACCTAACAAGTAAACTTGAAACGCTACATCATAATTAAAGTAACAACACAGTTGCATGTATTCTGACTGAAGGGCTTCTAGGTGAGTATCTCGTGCTTGGCTGGAGAGAAAATCTCTTTTCCACCTGCAATTCTTGTGCTAAGACACTTTAAAGTCTTAAGGTTTTATTTACCTTACAAACTAATTAGTCTTTGGATGAAGACTACTCAGTGATCTGCAATGCTTTTGTACTGGTCTCTCCTTTCTGTATATTCCCATCTTAAAATGGAGCCTTGAACTCTGGAATATGTCTCCAGTGTGTCTTGCAAGTGGAGGATTCCAGTGGAGGGAGAACGAATGCTTGAGAAGCGTTGTAGTGAGTAGAGCTGTACTGAAAGGACTGGCCTTTCCAGCAGCAATGACAAGATTACATAATCAATGGGAAACGGACGTCAAAAGGGCAGGCAAAACTATCACTGGTACGTAATGTGGCTGTGGTAGTAATACCTCTAAAATCATGGCCTATGATTTCACTGACAAATGTGTTAAGGGGGTGGATTATGCTGTATCCCTCACCACTCCATGTGCATCCCTCCCGAAGTGGCGCACTCGGTGGAAGAGGACGACCATCCCAGATTGGAGGAGTGTACCGTTCTTCGGTCAAGGGTGTAAGATACCTGCGCTCCCCTGCTATTGTGTTCCATCTGCAACTCTTTGTGCTAAGACTCTTTCAGGTTGCGGTGACTGAGTCGTCAGAAGAGGCCCTATTCCGTGTCACCACAGTGAGAGTCACCTGCAGGTAGGAGAAGACTTCTTCTTTTGCTCCAGCTCCTCCTTTCTTCAGGCTTCCCAGAGCTCACTGGACCTGAAACAAATATGTTCAGTTGACGAGAAAGATGCAGTATCAATAAGAGCTCTTGATACTTCAAGAAAAACCCTGCAGTGAGAGTCACCAGCATTGGGACAGTGCTGCTTTAGTCGAAATGGTATTCCATGATTGACATACATTTAGGTGAGTATCCCTTCCTTGGCTAGGGAGGAAATCTGTGTACTGTGTTCTGTATGAAACTCTTTGTGCTGTGGCTCTTTCAGGTTGCAGTGACTGAGTCGTCAGAAGTGGAAGCCTTTTGCAGCAGATTTCTTCGTAACTCTTAAGTTTGTTTTTCCCTGAGAGAACATTCTATTTTGTATGACTCAGTAGGGTAGAAATCATTTTTTAAATGTGCATACATATACAGCATTTGCAAATTAGTCTCCTCCTTTTTATTTTTTTAAAGCCATGTGTCAGTGGTCACTATAAGCAAAGAGGCCAATTTCTGCAATTTGGACACTGAGGGGAGGTCAGAGGGAGAAGATGGAGAGGAGGATCTGAAGGGCCAACAAAGTTTCGTGAGCAGGAAGAACTTGTGAAAGGGAGCAGTTCAGACTCCAAGGCTGAAGCAGAGGAGGGGCGACAAGAGACTGCTGAGGAATCCAGGGAGTCTCCCTCTCCTGCTGTAACAAGCTCCCCTCCAGCCTTGTCTCCAAGAACACACAGAATAATGAGAGTGGAACAGAGGCCAAAGATGCTCAGAAGCTGTTTGAGACTGCTGGGGAGAGGAGGAGCCCTAGAAGGCAGGGACCGTCAGTCCTGACAACTGCTGCACAGGGGCAAGACCTACTGGGAAGTGTCGCTGAGTTGTATGTTCATTTCCTTGAATAAAAAGTTGACTGAGCACTGGAAACAGATCCAAAAAGAATACAAAAAAATTTCCTTAAATTCTATGAGGAGCTATACAAGAAAGGAGAAGAGGACCCAGCCCAAATAGAAAAATACCTAGAGAGTTGTACAGGGAAGACCGTCACAGAAGAAGAAAGAGCTCAACTAAATAGACCCATAAGCATGGAAGAGACTGAGAATGCAATAAAAAAAATGAAACTGGGGAAAGCACCAGGCCCTGACGGTTTATCGGCCAAATACTATAAAGTCCTGGGAGGCCAACTGGCACAAGTACTCTGTGATACCATGAACAACATCTTAAGAGGAGGGAGAATACCCGAGTCCTGGAGGGAAGCCATTATAACATTAATCCCCAAACCAGACACCGATAAACTGAATATGAAAAATTACAGGCCAATTTCGTTATTAAACAACGATTACAAAATATATGCTGACATCATGGCGAGCAGATTGAAAAAATGTTTAACAAATTTAATTCACAAAGATCAAGTGGGTTTCCTCCCAAACAGATTTATGAAAGATAATGTGAGACACGTTATAAATATAATTGAATATTTAGAGATTAATAATAATATTCCAGCGTCCCTGATTTTCATAGATGCAGAAAAGGCATTCGATAACGTCTCTTGGCAGTTTCTATTAAAATCTATAGAAAAAGTAGGGATTGAGGGTGAATTCTTGAAAGGAATACAGGCAATATATTCAAACCAACAAGCTAAATTGGTAATAAACAACAATCTCACGAATAAATTTAAAATAGAGAAAGGAACAAGGCAGGGATGTCCCCTCTCCCCGCCCTTATTCATTTTGGTTCTAGAAGTCCTAACGAATAAAATAAGGTCAAGATCAGAGATTAAAGGAATTAAAATAGGATTTAAAGAATATAAGTTAAAAGCATATGCAGACGATCTGATGTTATCCCTAGAAGAGCCGGAAGAAAGCATTGGCAAAGCATTAGAATTAATGGAAGAATATGGGAAATTATCGGGCTTCAAGTTGAACAAAACTAAAACAAAGATGTTGACGAAGAATTTGAGAAATGACGTGAAGGAAAGATTAGAGAGACAATACGAAATTAAAGTAGCTAAAAGAATAAAATATCTGGGAATTTGGCTCACTCCCAAAAATATAAACCTAATTGAAGACAACTATACGCCAACCTGGAATAAAGTGAAAAAAGACCTAGACGTTTGGAATAGGGTGAACCTTTCATGGCTGGGCAGGATGGAAGCAATAAAAATGAATATACTCCCTAAGATGCTGTTCTTATTTCAAAATATACCTATCATCAGAGGGCTCAAAATATTCAAGGGCTGGCAGAAAGCTCTGTCGAGATTCATATGGCAGGGAAGAAGACCAAGGATCAGATTTAAGCTTCTCACGGACCGAAAGGAGAGAGGAGGACTGGCAGTACCTAATTTAAGATTATATTATGAAGCGGCTTGCCTCTGCTGGGTTAAAGATTGGATAACCTTAGAGAATACTGACCTATTAGACCTAGAAGGAGCCGATAACAGGTTTGGCTGGCACGCCTACCTCTGGGCAAACAAAGAAAAAATACACAAAGGGTTTTCGAATCACATCATCAGAGGCCCCTTATATGAAGTCTGGAGAAAAAATAAGAAATTGTTAGAACTAAGAACACCCTGGTGGTTATCCCCAACAAATATTGTTTCAATTAAAAAGAAAAACTTGGAGGAGAAAAAATTGACATATGAAGAGCTACTGGTAAGATCCCAAGATAGTTGGAGATTAAGATCATACGAAGAGTTGAAGGAGAAGCTGGCGGGTTGGCTACAATACCATCAGATCAATGCGAAATGGACAGAAGATAAAAAAATAGGAATGAACGAAAAGAAGTCTAAATTCCAGATTGAAATAATTGAAAGCAAATCAAAGATCTTATCTAAGATGTATAATATACTACTGGAATGGGACACCAAAGATGAAGTAATTAAGGAAGTTATGGTCAAGTGGGCGACAGATCTGGGGCATAATATAGAATATGAAAAATGGTCAAAACTGTGGAATGAGGGTTTAAAATTCACAGCAAGCGCTGCAATTAGAGAAAACTTAGGAAAGATGATATATAGATGGTACCTGACACCAGAAAAATTAAGTAGGATGTACAAAACTGAAAACAAGGCCTGCTGGAAATGTAAAACAAAGGAAGGCAATTTTATACACATGTGGTGGACATGTGAGGAAATAAAAAAATTTTGGAGTCAGATATATGACGAGTTAAAAAAGATATTCAGATACACATTCCCCAAAAACCCAGAGGCCTTCTTATTAGGGATGGTAGGGAAAGAAATTCAAGAAAAAGATAAAACTCTGTTCCAATACTCAACAGCAGCGGCCAGAATGTTAATCGCTCAAAATTGGAAAAGTACAAATCCCCCAACGGTGAGAGATTGGCAATTAAAATTATATGACTTCATTGAATTGGCAAAAATGACGCAAAGAATTAGAAATCAAAAAAATACAAAGTTAAAAGAAGATTGGGATAAATTTATGCTTTATTTTGAGAATAATTTTAAGAACTTACCAAATACAGCAGGTCTGTTATGAAACTTCCGATGTATAAACCAGAAATATACACCAGCGGTAAAAATGAAATTATTAAAAGCAAATACCCGAAGGCAGTAGGGAAGGTGGTCAACTTTTATTTTTATATGCTATAACCTTCTTTGTCCTCTTTTTGTCTTTTTCTTGTCTGCGTTTTTTCTTTTGTTTTTTCATACCTTTTTCTTATTCAGCACTTCAGTATTCAAGTGCTGTTTTATTTTGATAAATGTATCTGTTTTTTCTTTTTGTATGCATAAAAGGAACTTAATAAAAAGTATTTAAAAAAAAAATCTTGGCATATCGCAGAGATGGCAAAATGGATGGTACTGTTCAAAGATACAAATTTAGAATATTTTAAGGAAGTCTGGAAACCCTTTCTAGTCTAAGTAAAGGTTATTATTTCCCCTATGTGAAGATCACAGTGGATCGATCATCAGTGGATGATCATAGACATATCTCAGCCTGACTTAACTTCACAAGGCTGCTGGGGTGAGGTAGAATGTGAGCTCCTTGGAGGAAGGGCACGATAAAAGCAAAACGTAAACCGTGGTCTCTAATTGTTAACTGCCATCTTTTCTTCCTCCACAAGGAAGTGGGAATAGAACCAAGAGAACTCAAGAAGCTTGGGTTAGGCAGTGCAGAGAGGGACAAGGAAACGAGGCCATTGTCTCACTGCAGTAGTGATCCCAGGGTGCTCCCATTTGTTTCAGTAGTAATAATATAGTAATAATAATAATAATAATAATAATAATAATAATAATTAATTTATTTATACCCCGCCCATCTGGCTGAGTTTCCCCAGCCACTCTGGGCGGCTCCCAATCAGTGTTAAAAACAGTACAGTGTTACATATTAAAAACTTCCTTGAACCTTAAGATGTCTTCTGAATGTCAGGTAATTATTTATCTTTTTGACATCTGATGGGAGGGCGTTCCACAGGGCGGGCGCCACTACCAAGAAGGCCCTCTGTCTGGTTCCCTGTAGCCTCACTTCTCGCAATGAGGGAACCACCAGAAGGCCCTCGGCGCTGGATCTCAGTGTCCGGGCTGAACGATGGGGGTGGAGACGCTCCTTCAGGTATACAGTAGTGTTGGTGTCGGGAACATTTGGGCTGCCAGATGTTGCTGAACTTTCAGTCGCCATCATCACTGGGCACTGCACATACTGGGGCTGATGGGAGCTGTACTTCAGCAACACCAAGCAGACTAAGGCAGGAGATGTTTAGGATCAGAGTTTTCCTTCTCTTAGATGGGCTATCTTCCTAGGTGGATGAGCCCCACCTGCCCCTCACTTCCCTCTACAGCACATGCAGAAACCGCCTTTTTGATGGTTGGACCCACTCTCGGTCTCGTCTGCTCAATCAGCCAGCCAGAGCCTATCTTCGGATGCAGGGGAAGTCTCTAACTAATGGAGGGTTTGAGACCCAGGGTTTGGTTTAGCCAGCCAGTCAAAGCGTTCCTGGGGTGTGGTCTCTGTCACATGCTGGCAGCTTCTAGGAGCCACAGGTGAGAGGCAAAAGGTGGACAAAATACCCCAGAAGAAGCACAATGTGTTCCCCACTAGAGGGACAACCCAGTGGTGTAGCAAGGTCAAGTGGTACCCAGCGTGGAAAATTCTTGTCACACAAACACACAGACTGAATTTTATTTTTTGCCTGCAAAAATGGTTTGACTTTATTTCTTATTTTCTTACAAAGGAATGTGGATTCTGGGCCTCTGATAACAAGTAGATGACTGTGGACAGATACTTAAATCTACAGGCTGGATTGTGTTTTGGCTTGTATTATTTTATTTATATTTATTGTTTATTAAAACCTTCAAAGTGGTTTACCAAAACAAAAAACCAAAAAACACCACAGCAGTAAAATCAAGAAAAATTAGCAACCCTAATTTAAAACATATAAAAGCTAAAATGTTAAAACAGATTAAATTTACTTCAACTTCCTAAGCGTCTGGGTATGCTTGCCGAAAGAAGAATGCTTTTAGCAGGTGCCCAAAAAGCCTCTAGCAAAGGCACGTGCTTTGTTGCAATAGGCGGGGAGTTCCAAAGTGCAGGTGCTGTCGCAGTAAACAATGCAATACAGAGATTATGTGGAACCTGTAATAGTGCTTGAAACTACTGAAGGGGAGGTTTTATTTATTGTGATTTCACCGTGCTCTGTATTATCTGAAAAGGAAAACATTTATTTAAAAAGCAGGACTGCACAGCAGCAATCTAGTCTCATCATGATCAGCGGGACTCATTCCTGAGCCGACGGTGCATTAGATGGGCTGCAATCGTTTGCACCCCTTGCATCCAACTTGTACCTAAACCTCTGCACAAGCCTGCACCAGAGAATTGTAGAGGAGGAGGGGACCCCTGAGGGTCATCTAGCCAAACCCCTGGGGTAATGCAGGAATCTCAACTAGACCATCCCTGACCGATGGCCATCCGTCTTCTGTTTCCCCCCTCAGCCAGGACACCCAACAACGGAGACTGGAGGTGGGGGGAAAGATACTTTTTGACAATGGGACAGATTTGTCAGGTGTGTGCAGGAACAGCATGAAGACTTTACACAGAGAGGAACCCCACAGGGGTTTCCCCGCATGTAACATAACAGGCAGGGAGCCAGATCAGATAGAGGGAAAGACATTGGGGGAGGGGAGGGGGAAAGAGTGCCAAAGTCTGCCCATTTGATCCTCTTTGGGATGGGGGCACTAGGGCTCTGGGACCACCCTCCCCAAAATATTTACTTGTCTTCAATGTCTTGTTACCACTGTTACTTTATAGAACAGATCCTTTTTAAATTAAACACTTTCTCTAAAATTAAAATGGCAGAAGTAATCAGCAGCATAGATATCAAAGGAAAGGCAAGAGAATAGTCCCTAATAGATACAAGGGAGACCCAGATACACTGCAAGCACACAGAAGTCAATAACCCAAAAGTGGCTTCTAAGTGGGGGGGGGGTTGGCTGAGGACAGGGTTGGACGGAAACATGTGGAGCTTTGCAGAGGTGAGACTGAAAGGGTTTGTCAGAGGGAAACTCACTTTCTCTTTTTAAGCACTGGCCCAAATCCCTTCCGTATTTGCAGCACCACCCCTGAAGTGACCCTTTAAATCCACTTGATAGTCCAGCTGCAGGCGCTCGTCTTCCAGGCACACCCACTGATCCTGCTTCCTTCCTCTCCCCTTCCCGCCCCCTCCGTTGTTTCCTCACCTGCCTCCTTCCCGTCCTCTCCCCTACCTGCCTGCCTGCCTCCTCCAGCCAGGAGTGTGCTCCCAACTTCCCAAGCCTGTGGCGAATGTCACTCCCCCCCTTAGGATGACACCCGGGGCAGACTGCCCCCACTGCCCCCACCTTGCTCTGCCACTGCTTGGAGATGCTGGGGGTTGAACCTGGGATCTTCTGCATGCCTGGCAGGTGTTCTGCCATTGAGCTATGGCCCTTCCCCAGCCCTTCAGCCCTTGGCAATCCTCTCATCTCCAGGCTGTGGATGGGCTCTGTCTTTTCTGCCCCAGCAGAAAGAGAGATTCAGTTCTGCAGCATCATTGCCAAGTGGCAGACAGTTAGTCCTCTCTCCACAAATCAATTAGACACATCCCCGGGAAGTGCAATTAACCCAGATAACAAATGAGACTCGAAGCAGCAAATGTTTCCTCTTCCCTGTGTCTTCCTTGCAGAAACACTATCTTTCTACAGGGATCTGCACTCCAGTTTTTATCTCTCTGGCAAAGGCAAGTCGATAAAAGGAAAAGTCAAGTGCTCCAAGGAAGACACAGATTTGTGGGTGGCTGGGTGGGGGTCACATTACCTACTGAATAATGAATATAGCAGAGCAAAGCAAACAAAAAAGTTTGGGACTGAATGTTTCATTGATCACTTGAGTAGCATATGCTGCTTAAATTATCTGTCGCCACCTCCTGTCAAATCTGGCAAGTTGAGTACAAAAAAAGAAGAAGGCTGTGCTGAAATTAGAGTTGAGACCAATTTGGGGAAAGAAGGGGGTTTCCCAAGCAAATTCAGATTTGCTCAGAAAATTTCACACCTACCCACCCAATGTTATATATTTGTTAGAGATGGGCATGCTTTCCAAGGCTTCACTTGAATTGTCTTGGAAATTACACAATTTCCCCAAGGAGGGGTGGATAAAGACATAATACAATTTTTCACAGAATCAGCCAGTCCAAAGGGCTCTCCCTGGCTGCTTCCTTGACCCATGACACTCCCCCTTAGCAACACAGGAAGCTGCCTTATACTGAGCAAAATCATTGATATATCCAGGTCAGTATTGTCCACAATGGGGGTGCCTTTTGCGTGGTGGCATGCAGCCTCCCGGATCCCATTGTGGCCCCTGGTAGTTTGGGCTGGCTTCAACCTCCCCAGGCTGGATACCTGGAGGTCACCACCTACCTCTGCCAATCGCCCAATCCCGCCTGGGGAGGCGTTGCCAGGGGTAAGGGGAGGGACTGTCCTGCCCATACAACAGAAGATGAATCTTACCTGTGAAGTGGCAGTTGGCTCCAGAGCTTCTCCCACCCTCCCCTCCCTCCACAGGTACGCAGGTGCTGCTATGTCAGGGTTGCTGTTGAAGGGCTGGAAAGGAATTTTCCTGCATTTCCAGGTTTTGCCTTTCCCATGGCAAAATGTCACAACTTTGGAGGTTTCAGGCCTTGGGCAGAATCCTTTAGTCCAGTGTTTCCCAACCGGTGTTCCGCGGCACACTACTGTGCCGTGAGACATTGGCTGGTGTGCCGTGGGAGGGAGGCGGGCGAGTCGGGCGGTGTGAGGCGGCGGCGGCGAGGATCCGCGTCGAGCCGGGGGCGGCTCCGCGGTGGTGGTGCCGAGCGGTGGGGCAGCGCGTGCAAAAGGGAGGAGCGCGAGACAGCGGAGGAGGAGGAGGCCGGCATGTCCGGGCAGCAGCAGCAACAACAGCAGCAGCAACTCCCGGCGACGGCTCCTCAAGCCCCGCCACCGCCCCCTCCTCCGCCCGCTATCGCCGCCACCACCACAACAGCCGCCGCCGCCCCAGTTGCCGCCGTCCCTCAGTCCCTCGCTCTGCTGCCTCCTAAGTTTTCCAAGCATAGTGCAACCCAGGTGAGGGGTGTTGCTTTTCCAGGAGCCCCCTGAAACTGAGATGAGGAACTTAGAGGCAAGACCCAGAGCTGACAGTGATGCTTTGCCCAGGCACTGAGGGGCCATGTCCATTGTTGTCCAAGAGATGAAAGAGACATAAGCAGTAGGGCCTTGCTCTTAAGCTTTTCTATGCTGATCTCTTTAGGATTGTGCTCTCTTGTGCTGTTTCGTGCCTTGATATGCTTTGTAGAAGGCAGTTCTAGGAACTGGACTTCCTAAAGGCCAGCTTTGCTGACATCCAATGAGTTGGGATTGGACACACTGGTGGGACCATGGCACTCCAGCTGGAGTGCTTAGCTTTGCCCTCTTAGAACCATAGAATCATAGAACTGCAGAGTTGGAAAGGATCCCTAGGGTCATCTACTCCAATTCCCTAAAATGCCAGAATTTCATCACACAGTCCCCCATCCAATTTGAAACCATACCTGAACCTGCTTAGCTTTGCAAATGTGCTAGCAGTACTATTGCTGCACCATAGTCTTTATGTTTATTGCTGCATTAGTATATATGCATATCTGATAATGGTATATCTGATAATTAGGCTGTACTTAGGCTGTCTTTAGGCTTATTGTGCAACTTATGCTTTAATATGCTTTGTCCAGACTCATTCCATGTTTTATGCTCAGAAACAAACTAGCTATGTGTGCTGTACACTGATTCTTGCTGTACATGAATATCAGTCAATCTTTGCTACAGTCAAAGATCAGACAGCAAAATTAACAACACCAACATACGCTTCATCAGCATCAAGAGGTGGACTTAATTGGAAATTCCCTATAAACGTATTTACATTAAAAGTAACACTCCTTCAAATAAATTCTGTGTTGTACATGAATAACACCTGCAGCCTTCATCCAAAAGTGTGCTCAATACCTCCATATCATAAAAATAAAAAATCACATACAAGGGAACAGGTCTATAGAGCAACCACAAGAAAGTGCTGAAAGACACGTGACTGTCACAACAGTGTATTGAGAATGTGAAGAAGTTTACAACAAAATAGACAAAATGTGCAAAGGACACATTTCGTCAAGTCTTACAAAAAACCACATAGCAAAAAAATAATTTAGAGGGTCCCTATGATTTTGGACCCTTGCAGTGGTTATTATCCTCTTGGAATCGAGTAACTTTTCTGGAGGGATAAACATTCCCAGAGTCCTCCCTGTTGTGAAAACTGGAATCAGAGCCTTGAAACGTTTGTGAGGTGTTGTCATCTGAACAAGATCTTTGAAACAGGACCTTATCTGGAAGCTGAAACATAAAGAACAGCTGCCCTTTGGCAGAACACTGCCCCATCAAAGAAGTGAGTTGTGCCAGTACAGGATCTTATGGTGCTCCAGCAATAAATTCCAGAGTATTAAATTGGCTTTGTCCAATGGCATAGCACTGGGGAGGGTGAGAACAGTCAAGAAGTGGCAATTCACCTGCAAAATGTCTTCAAATAGCTGAAGGGCTGGCACAGCGAAGATGGCAGGGACTAGGCAGGATTAGATGCAATGGGTAAAAAAATGCAAGGGAACAGATTAGAGCTCTACTTTCAGGAAAGCATCTTGTTGGTAAGAGCTGTTTGACACTGGGAAAGACTGCTTCAGAAAGCAGTGGGCTCCCCTTTGCTGCAGGTATCCTAAGCAGAGGATGGGCAGGGATTTATCAGGGATGCTGTAGTTGTACTAGCACTGGGTGAAGGGTCGGACTAGACGACCTCAAAGGTACTGTCCAATTTTAATATTCTCTTACCACCTGTCTCATGCAGGCAGCTAAACCAGCAGAAGCACAATTTCAGGTGTTTTCAAATGACAGTAAAACTGTCATATTCTAGCCAGAGAATAGCACAAAAATAAATTGCAGTTGCAAGTGATAGGCAGACCCTATTGTGCAGGCACATCCAGCAGGAAGATCACTGCCAGTCTTTAACTCTGTGAGTAGATCGTAGTCTCTTGGGAGTTGGCCACCCCTGCTATTGTGGAACCATAAGAATAATCCTGGAGCCAGGCAGTCTCCCCTCCAGGCAGCAACCAGATCCAGAATGGCTTAGCTTCAGGAAGGTGGCTCCATCACATGCATTCAACAGACATGTGGCATCCTTGGACAGCTGCCAGGCCTCCAGCACACCTGCCCTGGAGCTCCTGCCCTGAGTGGCTAGGTTTAAATTTCCACAATGCCCCTCATTTAGTGTTGCATCAGGGCATTGTGGGGAATTCAGATAGGAGCACAGCTGTGGTGGGTGGTGCATATTGGGACTGGTGGGACAGGCTGAGGGACCAACAGTAAGCAGAGCCAGAGCCAATGACAGGCAGATCCAACTAATTCTAGTCTTCTCTCCTTCCTCCCTGCTGAGATCTACAAGGACAAGACGGATAGGCAGTGGTTGTAAGGAAGAAGGCAAGAAGGTGGGGGGATTGGCCGAGGGTAGATATTCTCATCACCATTTCCACCACCTGCTCCTCCTCTTCATCATGGTTGCTACCAGCTGCTTGCTTACCGGTAGTGGCCACAACAAGCGCTTGTGGTTGAAGCAAGCAGGTCACAAGTGGCTCTTCTCAGTGTCTCTCCCCCCCCACCCCACTGGTGTGTGGGCCCTCAGAAGAGACCCAGCCAAGTCCACCACTGATACCAGCCCAGCCCTTGGGTCAGACTATTTGTCCATTTGGTCAGTACTGTCTGCTCTGACTGGCAGCGACTCTCCAAGTTCTCCGGAAGAGATATTTCACATCACCTGCTGCTGCGTTCTTTTGACTGCAGATGCTTGGGATTTACTTGGGAACTTCTGTATGCAAAGCATAGGTTACTTCTCTGCATAATGTTCTCTTCCTTCCTCTTGCTCAGCTTAAACAAGAAAGTGCCAACAAAAATGGCATTGGTTTTCTACTGCCTCCTCATTAAGAAGTTTTGTTGGTGAAGCAGAATGAAAATTATGCAACCCATTTTCTCTGCCTAGCTGACCTTTTTCAAAGCAAACCTTTATTTTAGAGAGGTGGGAATGGGGTGGGGGATCTGTAGACCTGAACTCCTAGACTCTGCTGCTTGACTCCAGCTCCCATCAGCCCATCCAGCTTTGTCAGGAATGATGGGAGCTTTGGAATGTAAGGGGTTCTTCTGCTTGGAATTGTGTTTTTTGATGGGAAGGGGATCTTCTTAAAAATAAGCTTTAGGGTTAAAAACCTATGAAGGCTATAAGACATGATAAGCAGTTCCAATAAAATAACAGTCATCTTCCAAATATGTGTATTTTGCCTTAAGTAGAAGTTGTGCCAGAACTGCAAGATATACTTGCTGCAATCCCACATGCAGTTAGTTGGGTATATGTGGTCAAATTGAATGCAGAATTGCAGCCACTGATGTTGCAGCTGAACTGGCTTCTTTAAAAGTTTTTGCAAGCAGCCCACCAATTTATTTAACCTTCATATCACCTTCATAAAAATATTTGGAAAGTAATATTGTCCAGCCACCCATTTACGGTCTGGAGTTCATGGTATAAGAGAAATAAATCATTGGAAATGAAAATCTTGCATTTAAAAATATCTGAAATAGATATAGAATTTTTTGCATAAATATACACTCATTTCTCCAGTATGCTATAATTCACTTAATCTGAAGCAACCTTATTGCCTTTAATGACACCACTCTGAAGAATGTGGGTTGGAAATAGCAGCCACAGATCCTTTCAAATAATGACATTATCAGAAGAATTGTATGGGCTATGAAAATAACTGCACTGAAATTATTAGACAAGCAGAGTTTTCAGAATTTAAAAAATTCAATAAATATGCCAAGCTGAGTAAGCATTCATTGTGTTAGATGGACTTACAAGTAATCCATACATCAGGAGGAAGGAAGGAAGGAATAGTTGGTTGTGAAATCAAGCTACAGCTTAGGTACTTTTTTGCAGTGTCATCTTGCATCATAGCATTGGATTGTAGCCAACTAAGTCCTACTCAGAGAAGAACCATTGAAAACCATGAACCTAAGTAACTTATGCCCATTAACTTCAGTGTAAGACAAGTCTGGGATACAACCAACCTCCTTAACAAAGTATAAGATTTTTATTTTATTTTCAAATTGTAACCTATCAGTCAATTGTTTGATATATTGGATATATATGGGGCTTTTTAAAAGATGGAACTCACCGTAACTCAGTTCCAGCAGGTGGGTGCCATTACATATTAGAGAACAAGGGAGGCCTTCATGGTGAGTTCTGGCGGCACCTCTTTTTCTAGAAAAATAGCACTGGAGATGATAGAGATAGATAGATAGATAGATAGATAGATAGATAGATAGATAGATAGATAGACAGGCAGGCAGGCAGGCAGGCAGGCAGGCAGGCAGGCAGGCAGACAGACAGACAGACAAAACATAACCTTAAGCCAGCTTGGCACATATTTCCTCCCTTTGCTCTATTTTTATTTTGCCTTTGCAGAAACTTAAGAGCCTCATTCACAGTCTAGCTAATATGAACTATTTGGATTCATGCCAGTTTAGCCTACCATGATCAAGAACACATCATCAGAAGTTACACTGAAATCCTTGTCACTTACTTCCAAGTAAATTCCACGCAGAAGCCACATTATGTCCCTTCATTCCCTTAAATGGTTTGACATTCTTATAGCCCCTCCCACCACCATGCTCCCAAGCATGCTTATTTAGAAGGAAGGCTACTGACTTCAGGAATGCTTTCCCCTAAATAAGTGTGCAGATGGTTGCAGCTGTCCTGTTCCCCCACCCCACCCCTACCCAGATGTCCTCCTGCATTCAATGGAAATAGGATTGCAAATGTTCACAATGCCTAGTGCTGTGTGCCTTGCAAAAAGTAAATATTGGTTTTGCTGTAAATTGAATTTCTTCTTGTACAACCCAAAGAATTATATCCTGCCCACATGCTGTCTTCCTGCCCCATCCCCCACTAGGACTAGCACTTTAAAAGGCTTTGCTGCGCCATTCAGACATCGATTTCTGCCTCTTCCCAGGGCTAACTAAGCAGATTGCCTTCACCCTTCAGCATTTTGAGAATCTTGGGAAATATCTCAGTATTACGACGATTCAAGCAGCACAGTCCTACCCATCTCTACTCAGGAGTCAGTCCCATTATTTCAATGGGGCTTGTTCCCAAGCATGTTTGCAGTCTTAATATACATAGGATGCAAGCTGTGATAAAAATGGCACCTTTGGGTCACACATGGTCGGAAGAATATTAAAAAGAGTCAGTCTAACAAGCTGTCTGTGCAAATGCAACTCTGCAAACGTCCCAGAGAACCCTGCTTCAGTCTCCTTTCTCCGCTGACTGCAGTGCTGCAGTTCTATGACAACACCATATTAATGAGCCAGCAGCAGCGTGGACTTCCGGATGGCTTTCAAAGTTGATATTCCAACTTTGGGTAATAGTGGCACCATGAATAACCTCTCTTGCACAAACAAGAATGCAAGAATAACCTATCTATCTCCCACAAACACATGCACACAGGACTTAAAACTAGCCAAGCTTAGAATCATTTCGCAGGTGCCTACTTAGAAATCTGCATGTATGTTCTGAACCCTGCAAAGGCAAGAGCTGTAAAACAAGTCTGAATAAGGCTCCACACCTACATGGAAGGAGTTCCATTTCATGAAGTGGGACCTACTTCTGAGGAAAAATCCTTCAGGCATGCCTGTGTTTCATCATTTGCCATGGGATACACACAGAGAAGTCTTCCCTCGGTTTAGAAATGAATTCTCACTCACTTATTCAATTCGTTTTTTTAAAAAAACAATTTTTAAACTGCTTATTTTATTTTATTTTAAAAACACCATGCCACACCAATTCCATTAAGTGTGGAATGATCCAGTTCATGAACAACTTACTCTAGAGTTGTTCCACTAGATTCAGTGGGGCCGTTGTGAAATAAGTGGAGTGTGGGATGAGCACCTGCTGCTGCATAGAAATTGCGAGCTGTGCAGCCCAATTTTATGAATGTCTTCAGTAAAGTAAATCCCACTTAGTTCTGTGGAAACTCACTTTCTTCAGATGTGAAGAGCCTCATAGGTTTCAGAAATGAAACAGGGGAGTTGCCATGTAAGTCTACTGCAGCAAACAATATGTGTATTTTTAATATATAAAATAATAGCTCACTGCGGGTGTGTAATGAATAGAAGGACAGATAGACAGATGGGACAGCTGTTAAGAATGTGACTAAATGCCGATTTTAAAAAGGATAGACTTGGTGAATGCAATATCACTCATACAATGGTTAAAGGCGAGACTGTAAGTTAGCCTTCCCAGCTCTTAACTACTTTAGACATCTCTTCCTTTTAAATCTCTCTTCCCGCCCCAATCAGCCACCGCCCCGGGCTGTCTGACCTTTTCAATGTCAAGCCCTTGATAGGTACTTTAACTACTGATCCTTTGATTACCGCGATTCCTTTTAATGAGGATCTGTCATATTTTAATAGAAAAGTCTTCTTTGTTTTTCAGGAAAGAGAAATTCTTTGTTGGGAAATCGAAAGGGTTAGGAAGGAGCTCTTCCTGCCGCTCTGCATTGCAGATGGGGAATCAGCTCCACGTTTAGATCTTTGCAGAAAAGCGGCAGGACGGCCGAGCTTTGCTATGTCAGAAGCAAAATGCTATGTTTAGAAGCAAAAATTCAGGCACCAAACACACATACACACACACACACACACACGCACACGCCGGTACTGGGGAGGTTTATTCAGCAGCGAAACTCTTCCTCCTTAGGCCGTCCACGGCCCGTTTTTCCCTGCGGCGCTGGCCTTGGTGCTGAAGCCGCCATGACTGACACAGACAAGACACGCGCCCGCGCCTTACCTGAAAACCCACCGCTGCAGATCGCCCCACCCCCACAAACCCAGCGTACGATGCTTGCCTGGATCTCCTAGAAAGGAGATCCAGTAGCCACTCACGCCGCCCCCCTGCCACTGTCACCACCCTGCCCCATGTGGGCCAGGCGGCTAGTTGGGTGACTGCTCCACAGGGGGCCGCTGCAGGAAATGGGGGGGGGACTCGGGAGGAGACGGGGGGGAGGGGAGGATCGGATGAAACAAGAATAAGGAGGTAGAAATGTGGGTGAGGAGCGGGTTACCATGGGGAGGGGAATGTGCACCATTGCACTCCTATATGCACACTTAAGCCCCACTGAACATTGTGAGACTCACCTCGCAGAAAAAGTGCACCAGAACCGTAAGTGAACGTTCAAATTCCGTTCAGAAGGCGCGCAGTGGGGTGTGGAGGGGGGAAGGAGTTTATGAAAGGACAGTCTGGCATTCGGGTGCCTCTTTCCAGGGGAGAATCTGAAGGAAAGGGTGTGGTTTACTCTCAAAGGGCGGGGCTTCCGTCCCTTGGCCCCGCCTCTCCTCGCTACCTCATACCGGCCGGCATGTCCCCTTCAGAGGCAACGTGCGTCTCCGGTATATAAGGCGCTGCCTTCTGCCGAGTCCCCGCTGCCCTGAACTCAGCGCCGAGCGCCTCTCACCAAGTCTTCCAAGATGAGCTACACGCTGGAGCCTCTAAGCAACCCGTCTTACCGGCGGGTGGCCGACAGCCGGACCACCTTCAGCCGGGCCAGCATGTCGCCTTCCAGCGGCTTCAGGTCCCAGTCGTGGTCGCGGAGCTCCCCCAGCACCGTCTCCTCGTCCTACAAGCGCAACCTGGGTGCGGCGCGGGCTTCCTACGGCTCGACGGTGCTGAGCTCTTCCGAGAGCCTGGAGCTGAGCCAGTCGTCGCTCTTCAACGGCGGCGGCGGAGGCAGCGGCGAGCTAAAGCTGAGCCGCTCCAACGAGAAGGAGCAGCTGCAGGGCCTCAACGACCGCTTCGCCGGCTACATCGAGAAGGTGCACTCGCTGGAGCAGCAGAACAAGGAGCTGGAGAACGAGATCGCGGCGCTGCGGCAGAAGCAGGCGGGCCGCTCTCAGCTGGGCGACGCCTTCGAGCAGGAGCTGCGGGAGCTGCGCTGCGCCCTCGAGCAAGTCAACCACGAGAAGGCGGCGCTGCAGCTCGACTCGGAGCACCTGGAGGAGGACATCCAGCGCCTCAAGGAGCGCTTCGAGGACGAGGCGCGCCTCCGGGACGACACCGAGGCCATCATCCGCGCTCTGCGCAAGGACATCGAGGAGTCGTCCATGGTCAAGGTCGAGCTGGACAAGAAGGTGCAGTCCTTGCAGGACGAAGTGGCTTTCCTCCGCGGCAACCACGAGGAGGAGGTGGCCGACCTCCTAGCCCAGATCCAGGCCTCGCACGTCACCGTCGAGCGCAAGGACTACCTGAAGACAGACCTCTCGTCCGCCCTGAAGGAGATCCGCTCCCAGCTCGAGTGCCACTCCGACCAGAACATGGTCCAGGCCGAGGAGTGGTTCAAGTGCCGCTACGCCAAGCTCACCGAGGCCGCCGAGCAGAACAAGGAAGCCATCCGCTCGGCCAAGGAGGAGATCTCCGAGTACCGACGGCAGCTCCAGGCGAAGAGCATCGAGCTCGAATCCGTCCGCGGCACCAAGGAGTCCCTGGAGCGCCAACTCACCGACATCGAGGAGCGCCATAACCACGACCTCTCCACCTACCAGGTAGGCGCGGGGAGGGGGTCTGGTGGTGGGCGTGGCTTGGGGAGGGGGCAGTGATGCTCTCCACCTGCCATCTGCGGCTGCCTACATTTGTTTCCATGCAAAATGCAACGGGGGGGCGGTCAGGAGACGGTGCGCCTCAAGGGGCGGGGCAAGTCCCCCGCCCGTAAGTAGTTCTACCCGCCCCTCCCAGCTGCAGTGATCCCTGCAGTTACTTGAAGGAAGGGCACTTTCCAACGGAATTCCAACTGAATCAAAAACTGAGCTTCAAAATAAGACTTGCTCAAAACTTAACTTCATTGGAATCGATAACTTCGGGGAAAGACATTCATGATCGGCACCTTAATGTGAAAAAAAAAATACTCATTGCTCTTTCAGAAATGTGAAATGTGATTTGACCCTTCTGTGCCCCAATACGTGCCACTGAAAGTGAAAAGGGGAGTCTTTTAACATTTGAGCTACACCACACCCTCAAAATGAAGCAGATTTCAGAGAGTGGGGGATCCATGGACGTAGCCAGGATTTATGTTAGGAGGCAAGCTTCATGTTAGGGGGGCAGAACCTCAGTTAGTTAAGTATATTATTGTTTTACTTGCTCTAGGGGGGGCACTGTCCCCCTTGACTACCCCCATGGGGGGATCCCAACTGACTCTATGCAAAATGAATGGAAGGGCCAGGAAATGTTCTTCAGCTTCTTGTCTTTTACCAAAGTGGGAGGGCCATAGCTCAGGGACAAAGCTTCACCTTTGCCTCATGTTCAATCTCCAGGGTGGGAATGCGCCCTGGTTTCAAACCCTGGAGTGTCACCCCTAGTCAGTGAGACAGTGCTAAGCAAGATGAATCCAGTGGTCTGACTCAGCATAAGGCACCTTCCTGTGTGCTTCAGCCCTAAGGGATACCTTGATTGCATTGGTGAATGTGTGTTAGTTCGAATGGGGAAATGATGCAACAAAATACATAATGAAAATATTTATTTTACTTTTGGTTTTTTAAAGTGGATAATAAGTGTTTTTTCTTGCCAGCAAAGTGCAACTCCGAGAAGAGGAAGGGATTGGGGGGGGAGCCATCCCACAACTTGCGCTAAGCTCCACTCCTCTAAATGGCAGAGCAGAGATGGGAAAGATTCTGCCTGCCTAGTCCCATACAAAATGCAGCTCCCCAACTGAGAAAGGAGGGGTCCCACATGCTTCCATGCAGGATGGAATCATCCACTTCCAAACAGCTCTCTGGTAAAAAATAAAATAAAGCATTTTCTAGGAGTGTAGGAAAGTATTGTGCCCTAAGGCAAGACTGACTTTGGAATGAGGGATGCTAAACTTAGCCTGAAAGAAGTGTCACTTTGGAAGTTCTTGTGATAGCTCTGGAACTCCATTCACCAATCATAAGCATCCCTGAGACAGAACATCCCATAACTGATGCACTGCAGAACTACCACAGGAAGAAGTGGAAAAAATATGCATATGCTGCTTCCCAAAGTTGTTAGTAGTACCAATAAAAAATGAATGTGTTGTGGCAATGCAGTTTAAAAATTGATCCTTTGATGACAACCTGAGCTGCAAAGCATGACCTTTACAGTAGTTCTTTCTGATCCAGTGGTACTGGATATAATTTAATGTTCCAGAGCATAGTAACTGACTAAAAGCAGCAGCAACGTCCTGGGGGAAATTGCTATCAAGAACTGCTGGCTGTTATTATTACAGTATTAGCATTTCTGAAAATTTAAATAAAATGCAACTCACAATAAAGTGTGTATGAAGAAATTCAATAAAGAATAGGAATTCTGATCAACAGCATTGTGTAAAATCAAACCAGGCTCACATAATTTCTGCAACAAAAACCCAATGTATTTGAAATAATATTTTATTGGTATTTATTTTTATTAATAATCATTATTTGAAAAGGAACCTTTTCTCATAGCATGGGGAATCTGTGGTAATCAGGATGGACTTTTGCAGGATGATTCATCATAAAATTTAGAGAAGGCTCACACAGCAGTGGGGTGCTGTGTTTTGTATGCCGATAATTAAAGGTTATATTTGCTGCAAAATGCAAGCACCACTGCAGCCACCATCCTGCATCAGTGTCTGCTGAACTTCAGCAATGCAGAGGCTAAAAGTGCTGAGCAGATTTTCTGATAGAGCTGATCAGTGCAAAAGGCAAATCCCAGAGTGCCTGCTTTGGGATAGGAAGATGAATTCTGAGCTTGAATTCTATACTCTATAGACTATATGTGAACAACCCCACCTGGGCAAATCACAAAGCTTAAAGTGGCTTTGGCTAACATGATTGCAGTGAGGACCAGTGCTTGCATTGAATTAACTGCCATGGAGGTGACTATGGATAAAAATAAGATGAGCAAGCAACAAAAGGCAATCTGAGATGGCTCTCTCTGCCAAGTGCACCCCAAACTTCTGCAATGCAGAACTTGATGGCACCAAGGAACTCATAAAACCACCCTTCCAGTGCAAGAGGCAGCCCTCAAAGATTTCCACTGATAAAGGAACTTGCGCACTGCAGAATGACATTGGACAGAGCATCTGAAAAATACTTGAATCCCTCTAAAATAAATATTAGTTAGGAAAAAAGCAAATCAATAAACAGACCAAGTAAACCTTATTTTTATGGTGCAAAATGAGGCAATGCAGAATTGCATAATGTGATCAAAGTCCAGACATGAAAGAGAGCTTGCACTGCCTTCTAGCTCAGCCTATTTCTAATGTCCCACATATAGGAAAAGCTCTGGTGACTTACCCATTTGATTGCAATGTGCTTTTTGTTCAGTATAGGATTCAGATACGTAAATAACATAGCAAAAATGTATCTTGCAGCGCAAACTTGAAACCAACATTGAATTTGATGAGACCGCTCAAGGGTCTCATCAAATTCAATTCTTATTCCAAGACAACAGAATGGTTTTTGTTTCCAGATATTTAGCCATTTAGTCACCAAATACTTATTGCTATGAAAAATGTTGTAGAAAATGCGACCTTAGGCTGCACATCCCTCATCCATAAAAATAATGTTTTCGGTGTGACAAAACTGCACTGAACTCCATTGGATTTCATTCTGATGTAATTGTTTGGATGGAAACAGCCATTGCCACCCATGCCTGAGTCAAAGGCACCCTTCTCCACCCATACAAGGGAGGGGGTTGCATGAGGTTCTCCCCTCTCCAGCTGCAGCCCCTGAGGGCACACCCTGAAAAACGGCTTCAGACCCCTAGAAGTGACTTTGTAGGAGGGCTACAGGAACTTCCACCACAAGGGGAATAGAACAGTCTCTCACATAAGCAACCTTTCTGCTTGCTAAAGTCAATAGGCTTAGAAGTGAGCTAGTGATGTGCAGTTTTAGTCTTAAGAGACAAATACTGGCAACATTTCCCATCAATTTTCCTATAGATATTGCTTTTTAAGTAGAGTAGTATCTAGAGCAATCGACCCACGTAAGCATTTTGGCATCAGATTGCTGCAGATCTAGTTAACTCAATGGATTTAGACTCTGAGGTTTTAAATCAATTGCATAGTTAGACTCAAGTAAATTACTATTTTTTGCTGCTGGCCTCAAATATTGGAGCTGAGCCCAAATTTCTCAAATGATTTTTTTATTGAGAAAACTTTTGAGAGTTTACTTTTTCTCATTTCTCCACTAGAAAAAGATCACTTTACATAATTTTCTCCACTTGAGCACCATCATTTTATTTATTTATTACCCTGAAAATTAATAAATAAACTGCCCTAATGGTGAGCCCCAACCCTAATAAATTGTTGCAATCTTTTCTTCTTCCTCTAGAGAAATTGAGAGAACTGCCTACCCTCACCATTTCTCATCCCACAAATAAAGTGAAGAATTTCAAGTTGCCATTTCTACACAGCCTTAACAAATACACAATTCTACCCAAACTTTTAAATAATTATATTGTTCTGTTTAACAAAGGTGTGGATAGTAAAGGACACTAGAGTAGTCTGCTAGGCTGCAGTGTTCCTACCACTGACTTTGGAGCTAATTTCCATAATTCAGAAGTTGCATTTTGAAGCACAAGGATTGCATGTTTTTGTGGGAACTACAGCAATTTGGGAAATTATTTTTTTCTTTTCATAGGTCAGTGTGATTCACAGCTTGGTTAAGCAAAATAGAGAAATACAAATTGATGAAGTCCAATTTCCAAAACTGACTTACATTTAAGTATATTGTCTTAACCAGGTTCCAGTTTTTACCTAGTAATTTTAAGAGGCAATCTTAAATAAATGATAACAATAGCAAGCTGATGTTGCGTAGATTGTGCTTCTGGTTTTCAGATTGTAAGTACAGAGTACTAGGAGCAGGAATAGGCTACTTCATGACTTTGCTCCAGATTTCTCTCTTAGAAGTTAATCCAAAACAGAATTTCTCACAGCATAGATCTTTCTAGTTTTGATTACTTTAGTCTATAGGAATGGTTGATATGGAGATTTAGGGGGAGAATTTTCATCAACTTTTCAGTATTCCCATAAAGTTCAGTAATCCCATAAGGTTCCTCTCAGTATTTCACACAAGAATAGCAATTTATTACCATCCTTCCCAGACCAGTGGTCTCTGGGACTTAGTTTTCTGGGGGCTCACAACCTATGAGCTTTTTATTGCTGTAAGAATCTAGTATTGGCTGGTCAAGTTGAGGAGATGGAGACCCTCACAACCTAGGCCACTTCTTCAGGAGTTGAGGAGCCCAATTCAAGCTTCACTTATCCCATCTCTCATAGTTCAATCACTCTTCCATCCATGTCCACATAAATATTGAAAACTTTTGTATGTTGTCAGGTATAGGCTGGTAATTAAGAAAATACTCTTCTGTAACAGTTGATCTCTCTCTCTCTCTCTCTCTCTCTCACACACACACACACTGTATGGCTTTATGTATTCTTATTGTGAACTGCTCTAATATTTCTTTCTGAATAACAGTAGATATATAGTTTAATAAATAAATAAAGTGCTTTATTCACTACTGCACTCCTATTTACAGTTTGCTTGTAACCATCCTAAATAACTGCCTGTGTCTTGGTTGCAGGATACAATTCAACAACTGGAAAATGAATTGAGAGGCACAAAATGGGAGATGGCTCGTCATTTGAGGGAATACCAGGATCTCCTCAATGTCAAGATGGCTCTTGATATTGAAATTGCCGCATACAGGTATAGTGAATAGAATGCCGACGTGGCTGATTTAGGAATTGCACTGCAGATGTTTTTAGTTCCAGTAGCAGCCGCAGCAACAACAAAACCCCACAGGGATAATCTTTGAATCCCATAAGGCATTGTTGACAAATAAGCAAGGCATTTTGCCAGATTCTTAGCACAATTTGAAACCTGGGCAATAACGTTCTGCTTTGTGCTGTAGAGTTTCAGCAGAAAAGACGTTAGCAAGGTAACATACCAAAAATCAGTGGACAAATTGATAGGGCAATTTATGGTGATTATTATGGTTAGTAATGGTGGTGATAAATAAACAAACTATTTAATGCCAAAACAAACAAACAAAAACCCCTGGTCTTCACCTGGTGCCGATAAGACTATGGCATGGGTGCTGGACACACCTTTTCGGGGAGAATATTCCATAACTGGGGTGCTCCCATGGAGGTGAGGGGTCCTTTATCCTTTTCTTCTTCAGCATTTCCCCCTTTAAAATTTACAGTCAATAATACAAGCAAGAATGTGAAATGAAGCTGAAAATGCAAAGCTTTCCCTATCCATTATAATTTTCCCTTTAATTTCTAATTTCTTAATACACAATCATATTTGCATTGCTTTTGTAACATGGCAAAGAGAGAGATAATTTAAGCTTATGAAATACCCCAAAAGGAAATGCTAAAGTACAAATCTTTTTCAGTGGGAGATGAGCAGACTAGAAATGACTACTAATTCAGTTGGTAGACTATGCAAATGTCATCCAGCCCTGACCCACAGTAAAAGTATAATAAGCAATCAGTGACAACTTCCTGCCTTTCTCATCCAAATTCTACTTCCTGAAATCATGAGATGACTTGGCCTGCATATATTGTTTCATACATTTACCAAGAAACAACATTTGGAACATAGGAAACTGCCTTATGTTCAAAGCAATGGTCCATTAGCCTAGAATTGCCTGCACTGACAAGCTGCATCACAGCCACAATAGTACTCCTCATCCAGAACACTGCATAGTTTTGGAAGCAGCATTGTCTGCTGTGTTCATAGGGACATAGAAAGCTGTCAGACCGTCAGACCATCTAACTCAGTACTGTCTACACTGACTGGCAGAGGCTCTCCAGGGTCCTCTCCCAGCCCTACCTGGAGACTGAACCTGGGACCTTCTGCATACAAGGTGGATGTTCTGCCACTGAGCTATGTTCCTTCTCCAGAGGACACTTAAGATTTAATATTGATATGCAAAAATGCTAAATATTGAAACAACACAATTTAGATTGATGGAGTATAGTTCTTCTATACTTGCCCATATCGCTTACAAATATTTTATTGCTATGTGCATTCCTAGATTTAAATAATGCTAAGGGAAAAAGCAATACGTTCGAACAAAGTAAATATTAGTCCTGAAATTTAAACACTCACTTGAATTTTTTCTGTTGTTATTTTTCCTGTTTCACTGTCCAGGAACATGTGTGTGTGTTAGTTGTCCACAGGACAGAAAGCAGCTATCTAAAGGCAGTATTAATTCATCCTTAGGTTATATACTGAAATATATATATATAAGCTAAACTTTAAGCACTCACTCACTGAAATCAATGAAATATGAAAGTTAAGCCCATGGTTAAATTTCTCTCATTTAAATTAATGGAGCTTAAATTTGGCATTATCATGTCCCATGTATGTGAACAACCCTTTGAAGTAAATATAGAGAATTCATAATCTTATATGCAATGGCCCTTTAAAAAGCAACACAAATATTTATCCCTCAGTAGGCAATCATAGAATTTTAGTGAGAGGGCACTATTTGTGAACAATGCTCTACAAGTTATGCATAGCTAGAAAAATGTCCACCAAAAATGGAATGTGTATGAAGAAGCTTAGCTGATCATTGTTCACATTGATTCTTGATGCTTTCCTTCCAAATTTGCTAGTCTTGTCCCTTAGTTGCTAGGCAGGCAATTGGTCTGATAGGAGAGAGAGTATTGGTGTGGCAGTTGATGATGTTACAAATGGCCCCTAAAGAAGGTCCAATATGAAAGGGGCATTTTCCCCTAAATGAAAGTCTGCAACTTCCCCCAGACACAATGTATTTTCTCCTCATTCCTCTAGGTCAGGGTTGGGGAACCTTTGACTCTCCAGATGTTTCTGAACTACAACTCCCATAAGGTCCAGTAAGCATAGCCAATGGCCAAGGATGATGGGAGCTGTAGTTCAATACCATTTGATGATCACAGGTTCCCCATCACTTATCTGGGTTTTGTGTTGGTACCTTTTCCATTTATGTCAGCAATTTAGTTCAGAAGGAGAAGATGGGTTGACAGATTTGCAGGGTGTGAGATGCTATTTGATAGTTTGACAAGCTAGAAGCAATTTCCAGTTACTCAAAATAGCTTTTTAAATCTATCATAGCTACTTACAGAGGTGCTTGTTCATTCAAAAATTCATCTTGAAATGTTAGAGATGGATGTTAATTCCTCCCTCTTCTTTCCCTAGGAAACTTCTTGAGGGTGAAGAAACAAGATTCAGTGCCTTCTCTGGAAGCATCACTGGTCCAACATTTACACATAGGCAACCTTCAGTAACAATATCATCTTCCAAAATACAAAAATCCAAAGTTGAACCTCCAAAGCTAAAGGTCCAGCACAAATTTGTAGAAGAAATTATTGAAGAGACAAAAGTTGAGGATGAGAAGTCTGAACTGGATGAGGCCCTTGCAGCTATGGCTGAAGAACTGGCTGCTGGAACAGCACCGGAAGAACAGGAAGAGGAGGAGGAAGCTGTAGAGGAAGAAATTATAGCCAAGGAAGAGGCCAGAGTTGAAGCAGCAGCTCCAGAAGCTGAAGAAGAAGGAGAAGGAGAAGAGGAGGGTGAGGAGGAGGGCGGTGAGGAAGATGAAGGTGCAAAGTCTGATGAGGCAGAAGAAGGAGGCTCTGAAAAAGAAGAAGAAAAGAGTGAAAAAGAAGAGGGTGAGGAAGAAGCAGAGGAGGAGGAGGAGGAAGCAGGGGAGGGAGAAGCTGGAGCTGAAAGCAAGGAAGAAAAAGAAGCAGAGGAAGAAGGTGAAGAGGTGGAAGAAACCATTGCACCAGAGAAAGTAGAAAAGACCAAAGCATCTCCTCCTAAATCTCCTGCAGAAGAAGAAGCAGAGGATGATAAAGAAGCTGAAAGTGAAGAGCAAAAGGAGCAGGAGCAGGAAGGTGAAGAAGAGGAGAAGTCCACCTCCCCAGCAAAGGCAGGTTCTCCTGAGAAAGCAGGGACACCAGAGAAAGCATCTCCAGAGAAAGCTGGGACACCCGAGAAAGGGTCTCCTGAAAAACCAGCAACTCCAGAGAAAGCAGGGACTCCAGAGAAAGGGTCTCCTGAAAAACCAGCAACTCCAGAGAAAGCAGGGACTCCGGAGAAAGCCTCTCCAGAAAAAGCAGGGACTCCGGAGAAAGCAGCATCTCCAGAAAAAGCAGGGACTCCGGAGAAAGCAGCATCTCCAGAAAAAGCAGGGACTCCGGAGAAAGCAGCATCTCCAGAAAAAGCAGGGACTCCGGAGAAAGCAGCCTCTCCAGAAAAAGCAGGGACTCCGGAGAAAGCAGGGACTCCAGAAAAAGCTTCATCTCCAGAAAAAGCAGGGTCCCCTGTGAAGGAAGTGGAAGAGACCATCTCAGTCACTAAGGCAGCAAAAGTTGGTACAGAGAAGGATTCCAAAGAAGAGAAGACAGAAACAAGTGAGAAAGCATCAAAAGAGTCCACCAAAGAAGACATAGCAGTGAATGGAGAGGTTGAAGAGAAGGGTGAAGAAAAAGAAGACTCCAAGGCAAAACAAGTAGAGGAGGAAGACAAAGGGGTGGTGACCAATGGCCTAGACATAAGCCCCTCTGAGGAAGAGGAGAAGAAAGGGAAAAGTGAAGAGAAAGTCATGGTAACCAAAAAAGTTGAGAAATTCACTAGTGAAGGGGATGACGGGACGACCACATACATCACAAAGTCTGTGACTGTCACCAAGAAGACAGAAGAGCATGAGGGGACGGTTGCAGAGAAGTTGGTGTCTACTAAGAAAGTAGAAAAGGTCACTTCTTCACATGCCGTATTGAAAGAAGTTAAGGAGAGTGACTAAAACAATCATTTTCTCCCTCTTCTTGGGTCGGTGCAAAAGGTTAAGCCATATGACAGCTGCAAAATGCATGTAAGTGACGGCTTCGAAGCAGAACGGGTTCTCTCGTGGAGTCTCCAGATCCACTCTTTCATTTCTGATTTTATTTTCGTGCAATACCCAGGGATGTCAGGGGGAATGCATGCAAGCCCAATGTGCTCCCTCTGCAGAAATTAGAGAATTTTTTAAAAAATGCATGAGCTGTTATTCTTACAGAGGAAGTTGCTGAATTTCCTAAGCTGCTGATGGGACGCTTCTGAGGAACGTCTTAAGATGTATTATGCAAAGAATCAACTGAGCCAAATACAAACAAACAATAACAAACGAATGAATGAATGAGTAATAATAATATTAATCATACCCAGAACTCTCCTAGCCTTAAGCTATTTAATCATTATGTTTACCTCACTGGTGCAATTAAGATGGACTTTTGTTCATGGGAGAACCTACCTTGACATGCACAGTATGCAACCTTTTGTTGTTTGATGTAAGCAGTCACAGCAATTTGTGCTCAATAAAGGTCATATTGGAAATGTGCCTGGCTTTGCCTGGATTTCTCATACAGCTCCACAGTTTTATAAATTATTCAGTCTTTGCAGCAAACTAGGAACATGCATCTGATAGAAGGTATATCCTGGGCTGCATTAAAATCTAATAAACATTATTGCTTGTAGCCATAAGCTATTGCAAATATAGTAAAATGCCTTCTAGCACAGACATAAACCAGGATAAATATGCACTCTATTTAAAATGCAATCAAAAGTACATTAAACCTTGCATGCTCAAACTAATGAGTCAGCTTTACAAACCACAGGCATTTGGTTCAAGTTCCTCATTTGGATTGCCTTTGTTGCAGCTGCAAACAGTGCAAGCTCATAGGAGATCGAGTAAATTACTTTATTCTGCATTGGTCACCTAGTACAATGTGACACAGGATAAGGTCACGATTCCTGTGCTGTTTTCCAACTTCCACTTCTGACCCTTTGATTCCAGAAAGTATTGAGTTCCATACAACCATGTCATGGTGACCTCTGGTGTCAGGCCTGCAAGGGCACACTCAGTCCAGTTATCACATGAGTTCCCACTGGGCACACATGAGTGAGCCCACTCAGAATCTGTAATTCAGAAGGAATGGAACAAAGTCAACATTGAAATATAGACAACATAATGCAAGCTTTGAACACAATTCCTAAGGACTATGAATCAGTGATGAGTTTCCTTGTTTTACCTTCTGTGAGAAGAGTCCATGAAGGCTAAGGGGGATTTCATAACAGTCCTTTGTCTGCTAATGTTGGCTGGCATCCAGATAAGCTTAAGAACTGGTTTCTGTGAATATGCCCTGGAATTTCCTTTCTAGGGAAATGTGCTTAGAATTACAGCCCTGGACAGCTCCTGATCTCGATTTTGTCATCAATAGTATAAAAGTTAACTGCTCGTTCTACTTCAGTGGTTTTAAACTTTCTACATATAAAGGGAAATCATTCTAAGGTGAAGCTGTGTGCAACTGGCCTCTCAAAATTCTCCATCCTATTTGCAGCAGTTCTCTAGGGCAGGGGTCAGCAAACTTTTTCAGCAGGGGGCCGGTCCACTGTTCCTCAGACCTTGTGGGGGGCCGGACGATATTTTGGGGAAAAAATATGAATGAATTCCTATGCCCCACAAATAATCCAGAGATGCGTTTTAAATAAAAGGGCACAGTCTACTCATGTAAAAACACACTGATTCCCAGACCATCCACAGGCCGGATTTAGAAGGTGATTGGGCCAGATCCAGCCCCCAGGCCTTAGTTTGCCTACCCATGCTCTAGGGCTTCAGCCCGAGTTTTTCTCCATCACTCAATACCTGACACTTTAAATGGAGATAATAATGACCCTCAAACATTCTGCAGGCAAATAATGAGATCCACCACTGGGAAGAACCATAGTTCAGTTATACAGCAACTGCTTTTCAACCATGCATGTAGAAGGCCCCAGGTTTAGTCCCTGTTGTCCCCAGCTAGGGCTGGGAAAGATGCTTGTATGGACTCTTGGAAAGCTTCTGCCAGCCAGAGTAGGCAATACTGAGCTAGATGGAGCAATTGTCTGTTTTTGTGGACCCTGCCCAAAGTTAGGTTACAATCCTATGCATGTTTACTCACAGCAAAGACAGTGGGAATTGCTTCTCAGCAAACATGCCCACTAAGTTCTACTCAGAATACAGTGGTACCTCTAGTTACGAACTTAATTCGTTCCGGAGGTCTGTTCTTAACCTGAAGCTGTTCTTAACTAGAGGCGTGCTTTCACCAGTGGGGCCTCTTGCTGCCACTGCGCCACCAGCACACGATTTCTGTTCTCATCCTGGGGCAAAGTTCTCAACTCGAGGTAACTCTTCCAGGTTAGCGGAGTTTGTAACATGAAGTGTTTGTAACCTGAGGCGTTTCTAACTTCAGTGGGTCAACTCTGAGCAGTATTAGCATGTGATACAGCCCATAAGATTATGCTCTGCTAGTAGATCCCTAATTCAGACTGGGAGTAAAGCTGCAGCCCAAGGCTGAAGAAGTTCTAGAACAGAGGTAGGCAAATTTCAGGACTGCTTGATGTCCATCGGTCACAATCAGAAGCAAAACGATGCCTCAGAGTATGGAGCCAGTTACTGGTAGCAGCCCATAAGTCATTCACTGATTAACCTGCATATATCCACAAACATAAGCACAAATCACATCTAACACAAAACTTGGAAACAGACCACCCATGCTGAGCAATCTTGGTCAATCAATTAATATTGATATTTTACAGGTGAGGGACGCGGGTGGCGCTGTGGGTTAAACCACAGAGCCTAGGGCTTGCCGATCAAAAGGTTGGCGGTTTGAATTCTTGCAACGGGGTGAGCTCCCGTTGCTCGGTCCCTGCTCCTGCCAACCTAGCAGTTAGAAAGCACGTCAAAGTGCAAGTAGATAAATAGGTAAGATAAACGGCGTTTCCGTGTGCTGCTCTGGTTTGCCAGAAGTCACGCCAGAAGTCATGCCACATGACCCGGAAGCTGTACGCCGGCTCCCTCGGCCAATAAAGTGAGATGAGCACCACAACACCAGCGTCGGTCACGACTGGACCTAATGGTCAGGGGTCCCTTTACCTTTAATACTGAAGTTGAGAGATAGGCATAATATTTTGATTTTTTTTAAAAAAAATGATTAATTGTACACTATTGACTATTAGAAATCCTTGCTGATCTACTACACATCTTTTTCAGTAGGTTCTGATCTAAGTTGTGCCCCCCCCCCCCATCCTCATACATTTATGTGCTGCTTCCATGCATTGGAATCAAAAAGGCTGCTGAGCACCTGAAGACAAGATACATACCCCTTATGAAGTATATGGTTCTGCAAAAGAAACTACCAAACTCCACACTATTATGCAGTCAGTTATCTCAATTTAAAGAGGAAATAAATAAATGTAAAACCACATCATCCCAATTTGCTATCTGCCTGCAGGCAATGTAATGCCCCAAACTCTAGCTTTCATAGAGGTGAATGCAAAAACAGCCACTCTCTGGGTTACATTTCTACCTCCATTAAGAAGACCTGTCATTTCATTGTGCAACTTCTTCAATACAGTGAAGGGTCTCTTTTGCACTCACTCTTGATCTTGCTCTCAGGAAGGCTATACCTGTGGAGGAGACCATACATACTGGACCTGCCCCTGATATTGCCTGCCTGCCCCATACATCTGTATGTCCAGTGCAACTTTGGTAACAGCTGCTTATGTGCATACAGCTGTACACATAGCACCTAACACACAGCTGGTAAGGAAGGCAGGGGGGCTGGTTGGTAAACAAAGGGCCTTCAGACATGGTCCTCCTCCCCTGCCATGTATTTGGTCTATGCATGGAAGTAAACATGAATGTGTGTGCATGCATGTGTGTCTATCCTTCTCTTCCACTCATGCATACAAGCACAAAGGACTAAATTGCTAAGGGCCCCAAGTTACCCAGTTGGTTTTGTGGCCGGGCAGGATTTGTATCCACTGCCAGGGTCTCTATAGTATAAGTCCTCTACCCAGGCGTGTGGTCTCCAAATATATAGCTGGATGTCAAGTCTCATCAGCCACAGACATAGCATGCCCAGTGGTCAGGGATGATGGGAGCTGGAGACTTCTGGAGGACAAGTTACCCATCCCTGATCTAGCCATTACGCTATGCTGGATCTTGGTTATCAAGACCTGTCATTGAATTCCAGGGAACAAGGTCTTGCATATTCTTCTGCAAGACCCTCCCTTTCCACCCATGGGTCAAAGCTGTATCTCCAGCATCCTTTTGTAGATTCAGCATTAGTACTTTTTTATCTACAGCTGAAGTGTGTGTGTGAATGTGCAGAACAAGCCAATTTGAGTGTTTCCCCCAAATACATTTATGCATCTAAAATGCCCAGTGGAGTTGCCATTTCAAAATATTTATAAATAGGAGAGTTTAATTCTGATGAATATTTCATTTTGCCATGAGGTTTCATCTGCTGACATATAACATCATACAGAGAAGTGCAAGCATTTTCTCTTTTGTCCAATCTGTACTAATGCTTCTCTCTCTCTCTCTCTCTCTCTCTCTCTCTGTGTGTGTGTGTGTGTGTGTGTGTGTTAAACACAGTGTAAACTTCTGATGGGAATAATTGATTCAGAAACCCTCAGAAGATTGTTAATCCTTCACAAAGCCTGTGCAGATTCTGTTTAATTGTGGGGGGAAATTTAGAGCAGATGCATAGATATAGATCAGATCTAGCAATGGAGGGTGGTCCTTTAGGGCTAGTGGGGCACTGCCCCACCAACCTCAATTTGCCCTCAGCCAACCCCTGCCTGCCTGCCTTTTTACTTGCAACCAGTTATGGGGTGGCTCTTGCTGTCAGCTTCCTCCTCCTCCTTAGTCTCAGTGTTGCCCTTGTGGAACTCAGCAGGGATGAGGATGGGGACAAAACTAGAATGAGACAGGCTCTGCCTGTCATTGTCTCTGACGCTACCTGCTGTTGGGCTCCCTGCTTTCCATCCCATCAGTCCCAGTGGACACCAGCCATCACTGAGATAGAGATGAAGACATCATGCCATGACTACCCAAAGAGCCCTGACATTTCACAACCAGAAAAAGATGTCAATTGTTACACTAAAGAGCCACTTTGTTTCAACAGGATTTATCATTTTGCGGAAATTTTCCTGCAAGGCCACTTAGTCCAAGGTTATAAAGGTAAAGGGACCCCTGACCATTAGGTCCAGTCGTGGCCGACTCGGGGTTGTGGCGCTCATCTCGCTTTATTGGCCGAGGGAGCTGGCGTACAGCTTCCGGGTCATGTGGCCAGCATGGCTAAGCCGCTTCTGGTGAACCAGAGCAGCACATGGAAACGCCATTTACCTTCCCGCCGGAGTGGTACCTATTTATCTACTTGCACTTGACGTGCTTTCGAACTGCTAGGTTGGCAGGAGCAGGGACTGAGCAACGGGAGCTCACCCCGTTGCGGGGATTCGAACCGCCGACCTTCTGATCGGCAAGTCCTAAGGCTCTGTGGTTTACCCCTCAGCGCCACCCGCGTCCCTAGTCCAAGGTTATACACACCCTTAATTGTGCCCTGTCTTCCCCCACAAAGTATTCCTTAGTATTTGAACTGTCTGGGGATGAAGGGAGTGCCTGGGTATAATAAAAATCAGTCATGGAATATGATTTAATGCAAAGGCTAAGCCTCAACGGGCGTGAAGTAATTCTACAAATAAGGGCACCGCTACACATGAGCAGAGTGCATTGCTTTCTGTTGCCCTGGAAAAACTAGTCTGCCCCCAGAAAATATCTCCACAGTTTGGAAAACCTACTAAAGGGGTCCTCGCTGGGTAAAATGATACCCATTTCTGCTCTGGTCTGCAAGGCTCCAACATAAACAAGCCCCCTTTAATTCAGCTGGAGTTACTTTGTCTGTCTCTGTATCTCTGTCTTTGCCGGGCAGGATGTAAAACGCCAGCAAAAGTTGTCTCGGTTCTTTTCTTTTCTCCCCCCCCTCTCCCCCACCTCCTCCGCCCTCCAATTTGCCTGGTACGCGGCTCTCCTTTACTGCAATGCGTCAAAGCGAAGCTCCGAGATTGAGCCACGAGACCGACGAGGTGACTGTTCCTAGCGAAACCACAGGGACGTCCCACGGAGACGCAGGTTTGCCAAAGGAGCGGCGGCGGTGCTCTGTGGCTGCTGGATTTCCCTGAGCTTCAGAAAGTAAGCCCTCCCCCCAATTGTCTGCTGGAGCGCAGTCTGTATTCATGAGCAGCTTAGGGACTCTACCGCAGCCCTTCAGAACTTCAGTCATTTTTCCTTTAAGAAACAAAAACCCGACCGGCAAGGACAAAAGAACTTTCGCTCTTTCTAACACACTTTTATTGATTTACTTAACAGCCTTTCTAAACCAGTTTGGGTTTTGTTTGTTTTTTTAAAAAGCTATTAAGTGGTATGCAGCAATATCCCATATATCCCATAAAAATTCAGTAAAACTGGATTAAAATGCAGGTATTTAACAGGATGCAATTTTATGGGTCAGAGAAAGCCTTAACCAAAAGATGTGGGTTGCATCCAATGCTAGGTCCATTTAGAGTAGACTAATTGAAATTATTGACAGTGACTAACTTATGTCTATTAGAGTATGAGTCTACTCTAAGTAATTGTTAATTGGATACACTCCTGTGTTTTACAAGATGTTTGAAAAAGTGATGGTAGAACAATGCCCCCCATATCCCTTTAGATCCCTTGATCTTTACTTCCATTTGGAATAGTGATGGCTTCATTGAACAATTCACAGAGATCTAGCAGCATATACAGTAAAAGCACCCAAGATACTGCAGTTCTTAAAGCAAAATATTGGAGATGTCATCCCTACTAGAATAGATGGGATGTGGAGCTGAGCTCAGCATTTATGGCAAAATTAATGAATTCTGCAAAGACTAAGAGGTGGGGAGAGAAAGCAAAACTTGAATAATTGTAATGCAAATTGGATGTCATTTATTGATTTCTGTAGAATCAATTGTTTATAGCCCAAGGCTAACCTCTGTTTCTCAATCTTTTAAAGTTAATGTTAAATTCAAAAGTTTATGTGTTCTGTATTAATTTGTTTATAACCACCATCCTAAACGTTACCTTATTCTTGGGATATTTAATGACTTAGGCTGCAGTCGTAACCCTACTTTCTAAAACCCTAGAGTCATTTGCTGATATATGTTTCTCTTGTACTTTTACTGTTTCTTCAAGCCAGGCATGTCCAAAGTCCATTTCGGGGGCCTAATCGGGCCCACTGGTCAGTTAAATCCAGCCCCAACTTCAATCCTAAAAAAGGTCAACAACTTTAGGTGGCCCTTTGGGCAGCCCTGGTGGCCCTTCACTTCATCAAATCTGGCCCTCTTTGAAAAAAGTTTGGACACCACTGCTTCTAAACCAATTAAATACTAGTAATGGAAAAGAAAAGGATCCAAAAAATATATGAGCAGGAAAGTTAGTCTGTCTGTTGCAGCAAAAATAACAGTGAGTCCTGCAGTACCTTAAAGATTAACAAATCTAAAACTTATGCATAAGCTTTCATGCATTTGATGAAGTAGACTCGACATACACAAAAGCTTATGCCACCTCAAATTTATTTAAAGTGCCGTAAAGTTGAAGTTTTCGAACAAGATGTGTTCCCATTAGATAATCAGAGGTTTTATTATAGCACTCTCATTTCTTTCCCTGCTGTTTATTTGTGCATTTCACCTTGACTTTTCCACTCACTTATAGGAGAGCCGTTTTGCAGGCTTCCATTCCAAGCAGTCCATGGTCTTCCTGGCTGTAAGGCCAGCATCACTGGAAGTTGATTTAGGTGCACCAGTTATGTCTATGTCAATCACCCTTTACTCAGAATGAGGCAGTAACACTAAGGAGGTAGAATTCTGCTCAGTGCTGAAGGTGAGGGATCATGCTTCTCCCACCCAACATGATAAATTAATTATCATAACAATTTGGTCCTATGCTAATGTACTGCATGGTGGAAAGTGTTTTTCAGGTGTACGGCAGAATGCATATGTATGTATGATTCACACACAGTAAAGTGAACGACTCTGGGGTTACAGCTCTCATCTCACTTTACTGGCTGAGGGAACTGACGTTTGTCCGCAGAGTTTTTCCAGGTCATATGGCGAAACCAGAGCAGCACATGGAAATGCTTTTTACCTTCCTCCAGAGTGGTACCTATTTATCTACTTGCACTTTGACATGCTTTCAAACTGCTAGTTTGGCAGGAGCTGGGACTGAACAACAGGAGCTCACCCCATCGCAGGGATTTGAACCGCTGACCTTCCAATTAGCTAGCCCAAGGCTCAGTGGTTTACATCACAGCGCCACCCATGTCTTAGTTCAGACCTAAATTGGTTTTATTATTTATTTTTGAAAAATGAGCGAGGAAACCCCTAAATTGGTGTCTTAATCATGGGCATAGCCAGGTGGGTGGGAGGGGAGCTGCTCCCCAAAATCAAATAAGTAGAAATAACCAACTGCTCAACTGTGTTTCAGATAACTTGGTTCTGCCCCCCCATGCCTGCCCCCCTAAAATAAATCCTGGCTATACTATTCCAACAAAATGAGTGACTAGGCATGTGCAGAGTGCCTTTCTTTCAAATTCCTACTCTGAGCGCTTGCACACACATTAATATACCCTTGGCATAAATCCAATCACCTATTTCAAAAGTTGATACAAGTGTGATTAATCTGTGGCCCTAGGAGTAGGGTTTCATGCAGCCTAGTTTCAAAAGTCCTCTGCAACAAGCAATTTAAACATCTGGCAAAACAAACAGTGCAGTCCAGTGCAGTGCAGTGAAAGAGAGAGAGACCCCACCCATAATTAATAAGTGAGCCCTCGTGGGTTGCCCTCTGAGGGACTGTGGCTCTCACCAGCTATAAACAGCAACAACAGTTCCCTACATGTGGGTGAAGACACTGCTCTTCAGCTAGTGGATTGGGACCTCTAGGAGGATCTGCAGTCAAATCACAAATGCATGATTGCTAGATAGTCATGGACAGGGGACTCTAAGATCCCATATCCCCAAACTTGCGTGGTGGAAATGGAAACAATAGAAACTTAACCTTTACTTCTTCATCCTGTCACCGCACTCTTCTTACCTGCAATGGGGTAGGATGTCTGTTAAACTCTCTGGGGATTCCACCTAAACATTAGGAAGAACTTCCTGACAGTAAGAGCTGTTCGACAGTGGAATTTGCTGCCAAGGAGTGTGGTGGAGTCTCCTACTTTGGAGGTCTTTAAGCAGAGGCTTGACAACCATATGTCAGGAGTGCTCTGATGGTGTTTCCTGCTTGGCAGGGGGTTGGACTCGATGGCCCTTGTGGTCTCTTCCAACTCTATGATTCTATGATTCTATTCTATGATTCTATGAATGCACTCCATTTTGAACTGGACTATGGACTTTTGTAACTTTTAAGAATTATTGCCTGTCTGATTTTCATCACTGTAATTGTTGAATCTGAGCAAGACTATGATGTGAGTAAACCTTGTATTTTTCCTGTTTACTTAAACAGTCTGAGTAATTTGTTAAGAGGGAAACATAAAGAGGGAGAAGATGATCCAAGTCTGCCTAAGCATCCTTGGATATCATAATTGTTGTAGAAAGTTATGCAACCTTGTCCCAAATAGCTTCTAAATGTAAGCTATACACAGTGGTGATTTTTAACTCTGCCGAATTACTGTAGGTACTTGCATTCTCACACATGTGAAAAGAGAAAGGACATTTATTAAATAAATTATCCTCTCCTTCTCATTAAAATCTATCCAATCCACTTACTGAACCAAGGTGGGTTGCAACAGGAGAATGACCTCCATACAATCATATGGTAAAAGATTAGGAAATGGGTCCCCAAATGGATGTTTGGGTGGAAAGTGGGTCCTGGATCTGAAAAGATTGGAGATACCTGGTTTAATATACCTTTATCAGACTGCATCAAATTAACCCAAGTGTTGGGCACTTTTGGCCCTCCAGATGCTGATGAATCACAGTTCCTATCATCCATGGCCATTGGCCACACTTCTTGGGGCTGATGGGAGTTGTAGTTCAGCAACATCCGGAGGGTCAAATGTTCTCCATGCCTTGGCTACCACAAGACTACAAAGGAGGTAATTATTGTTAGAGTTTTTTGGGGGGTGGGGTAGTCTCCCCTCAACCCTAAATTTAGTAAAGGAGTAGAATTTAGCTGATTTTTGGAGTATGAAAGGAAGATACCAGGCCAGTGCAAAACACAGGCTGGACCAGTTCTCCTGTTCAGATCATCACTGATAGTGATACCATTAGCAACACAAGGAGCACTAAGTACTGAGCCATGCAAATACTCTCCTTCCCCTGGCTTGTGGAAGTGGACAAAAGCAGAAGAATTGAGAAGGGGGTGGCCAGGGGTAACACAGTGGTGTGTTGTTACCACATGAAGAAAGGTGTCCTTTTGAAACAGGACTGGTTTTCTGCAAGTGCTACTGGGAAGGAGGGGGAGGAAGTGGGCAGAATTCCATGTGGGGACTGGAGGGCAGCGGCCATGCTGGCTGGAGCAGTCTATTATAGAGACACAGGGATGGTGCTTAGGGTGCCTCTGAATCCACTGTTGTGCTGCTGGGAAGACAAGCCCCTCTTGGGATGCAAATGCTATGAAATTTCAGCACAGCACTAGTAGTTTTGCAACTCTAGTTTTGCAAATTAGTTGTTTTCTGCTGCTCCAGAGAAGCGGACACAGAGCAATGGATCCAAACTACAAGAAAGAAGATTCCACCTAAACATTAGGAAGAACTTCCTGACAGTAAGAGCTGTTTGACAGTGGAATTTGCTGCCAAGGAGTGTGGTGGAGTCTCCTTCTTTGGAGGTCTTTAAGCAGAGGCTTGACAACCATATGTCAGGAGTGCTCTGATGGTGTTTCCTGCTTGGCAGGGGGTTGGACTCGATGGCCCTTGTGGTCTCTTCCAACTCTATGATTCTATGATTCTAACCCAGTCCAGATGCTGCCCCTTTGTTTCATTTCAGTGTGCTACTCACTCCTTCTCTGTATCCTGTGGCACCACTCTTTACAGTGAAATTTACAGTGCATCACGTGATGTGGGCCATTCTTCTGCCACAATAACTGTTAGCTTGAAAGATACCACAAGATGCTGTTTGTGCTGGGCCAAGATTAACCCATTTAATTTACATGATCCATTTAATTGGGAATTACACGGGCTGTGCTAGTGAATGGTTCCTTAGATGTTAAGGAGGGATATGACCCTCCAGATGTTGTTGGACTCCCGTAAGCTCCAGCAATCAGCAAAGTCAATGGTTAGGAATAATGGTAGTCCAACAATGTTTGGAGAGCTACAAGTCCCCCACTCTTGAGTTGAAGGGTGTTATGTCCTCCTCATCTGATTGGGATTATTCCAGGGGAAATGTGTGATGATTTCCTGCCTGCCTATTCTTAATGAGGACACCAGAGGTGTGATTTCCCTTTTCACTATTCTACTCTGCAAAGCTTTTGAGAGGAATCACTTTCAGTGTTATCCCAACACATCCTCTTCACACTCTTTTTGTTTCATTATCTTGGCTCCAACAATTATTTTCCACCAGAGGCAGGCTTAAAGTTGCTCACTGTTGCATGTGGAAGCTCTTCAGGCAATAAATGAGATGCTCAAGCAAAGCTTCTCACAGCCTTGCTTCCTGAAGATGCCCAGGAGCATCTGGTGGTGTTGCCATCACTGAAATGGATGGATTTCACCATTCAGCATTGGTTTCTTCACCATCAATGTGTTTAGTTTCAAATGTAGCAATCAGACAAGGGCTTACGTGGGAGTAAGCCCTACAAAACATGATAAGTCTTACTTCCAATCGTTTATAGAATTGGCTGTAAACTTTTTGCAGTACATCATGAATGGGAAATATTGAAGACACACAACAAAAAATTGTGTATGCAGCTTTGTTTTAACTTTATTGACTAGCTTGATTTCACAGACTTCATTGTTGTTATTATTGTTAGTCACCATCCAAGGTTTCCAGAACAACTTTGAAAGTAGCTTTGACATATATATATTCCCCCCCTTCCCTACTGGCTTCCCTGCTTTTTAAAAATTTGATTTGATTTGATTTTTAATATACGTAGGTATCTATTTGGGTTTGAATCAGTCAAATTGCACGTTGCTCTGGGACTCATTAGAAGACACCATGCTTAGTTTGGTAGCAGCCAGTGGGACACATGGCAAGCGTTAGGGTTCCTTTGCATCAAAGGGGGAGAGGGGGAACAGAGGCATAGAGACAATTAACTTCTTTAAACCTAAAAACAGTAGGGGGATTTAAATACATGGCACAGCAATTTTAGCTCAGTCACTTAAACTATCTGGGAAACCTACATCCAAGTCTATATCAATCCTTCTTCTTCTCTTTAGGGGCTTCTTCTTCACCAGCATCCTCTTGTTCATCTTCGCCTTCCTTTTTCTCTCCCTCATCTGCTTCCTCAGCAGCCTCTTCTTCTCCTCCCTCTTCTTCTTCTCCTTCTCCTTCTTCGCCTTCGCCTTCTTCCTCTTCTCCTTCACCCTCTTTAGATTCTTCTTCCGTGGCTCCTGGAAGAAAAGGTACAGCAACAACAAAAAGAGTGAATGGTTCACTGCAGCACAAAGGAGGCAGAGTTGGCAATGGATGCTGTTCTATAGTCACTTGGAGAAGACCAGGAGTAAGCCCTGCTTGAAAGCATTTCATGGTAATACATTTCTCAACATGAGAAGGCAAAGGAAGGGGGCAGAAGGCAAGGGCAGCAGCTGCCCCCCTCACTTCCCGGGCCTTCCCAACATGGATAGTAAAGTAGATTATGGGTTGTCGCCAATGCTGATTCTGCTCCAAACAGACCCACTGAAGTCCACAGACACAGAATCACAGAATTATAGAATTGTACAGTTGGAAAGGACCCCAAGGGTCAACTAGTCCAAACTCCTACAATGCAGGAATCTCAGCTAAAGTATCCATGACAGGTGGCCATCCAACCTCTGCTTAAAAACCTCTAACGAAGGAGTACACCAACTTCAGAAGGAGTTCGTTCCACTGTGGAACAGCTCTTACTTTTAGATTAGTACAAAGAGGATGGGTTTAAATTCCAACAAGGGGAAACTCTGTTTTGTCCAGAAGGCGGGTGCTTGAAATAAGTCAAAGTTTATGAAGAGCTTTTTGGATTAGTCAGACATCCAGTGGAAGTGAGGTTCATTAATTTCAGTGCATCCACTCTGAATAGGACTAGCATTGGCTACAACCCTATGTTTGCTCTACTTATTAATCTGAATGAGAAGGTTCCTTTAAAGCAGTTTCTGTGCATGCCCAGGGATACTATGCACCATGATGGGGAAGAAGGGGGTTCATGCTTTACCTCAAGTAGCAGAACATATTGGGCCAGCCCTGTTTCTGAAGTCTTCAAAAGAGATTTTAAAAATTATTTTTCTGATTTTAGCTAATCTTGGATTCTTTGATTCTGCAAATAGTTCTGTTTAAATGGAATAAAGAATACACTGGAACCAACAGCACTCTGCTCCATAATGGACACCATCTCATTGAAGTAATTGGAACCAAAGCAAATTCAGATAAGAAACTTCAAATGTGCAAATTTCTGAGATTAACTTACTAGTGTTTTTTTAAATAAATAAATAAATCCTTACATATCATACTATGTTTTTCATATCAGCAAAAGTGTTGTTGTTGTTTTATAAAAATCAGTATCTACAGGCTAAAGCTCCTCTACTGGCTAGCAAGGCCAATCTTACACTTTAATAACTGTTGATATATACTATTGTTGTACTGTGTGCTCTTTTTGTTAGGGAAGGGAGAAAACAGCAACTGTACCTTCTTCCTCTCCTTCCCCTTCTCCCTCTCCTTCCCCTTCTTCTTTCTCCTCTTCCTCTCCTTCTGAAGGGGGAGACTCTTTGGCCTCTTCTACTTTGGATGCTTCAATTGTCTCCTCCACTTCAATCTGTTCTTCTTGCACATGGCTGGAGTAATAGGCAGGGAAGGAGCGGGCGGACATCAAGTAGGAACTGCTCTGCAAACCGCTGTAGGCTGACCTTCCAAAGGTGGAGCCGCTCTGCGTATAACCACTGCTAATGCTTCCAACGCTGGTGAAACTAAGCCGGGTCTCTTCACCTTCCAGAAGTTTCCTGGGGGAGGGGGAGGAAGAAGCACATGAGCATCAGGCAATCAGAATAATAGAAACCAAGATGGAAATTTATTAAAGAAGATTGCTATTAGACAATGATATCATGTCAATGGATTTACCATGAGTAAAATGCATGCGCTCAGACACACACACACACACACACACACACACACACAAATCAACCATATTTACATGCCCAAACCAAAGAAGCAGCCCTGAGGAGATGGCTTCTGCTCTCAGAAAGCAAGCAGCCTGGGCTCAGGGGCATAGAAGCACCCATTTCAAGCTTGCCACACTCTTCTGACATCATCAAACAGATCTCTGTTCTCTACTTTTTGCCTTCTACCCACCTTCCCTTGTCTTTTTAGTTTGTGACATTGAGGGCATGGCCTGATCTTCTATTTGTCTGAAACTATAATTTTATAAAATACATATAATCTGCTGAGCTTCAGTTTCCAAAATGCACCCTTTGGGTGCGTTCCAACTACTCCCAGAACATGTCTGAGAGTCAGGAGGCTCCCATCTTCTCCATCTGGTGCCATCTGTTGAGGAGCTATGCATGATCATCACCATCAAAGCTGGGCAACCATTTCTTTGAGACAGAGTCTTCATCTGCTCAAAGAAACTGCAGATGACCAAGGCTGTATGTGGCATCATTTGGGGGCAGGATTCATGATTCATGTCAGCTGAGGACTGACACTCAGATGTTCATTTTCACATGGGATTCATGTCAGCTGAGGACTGACACTCAGATGTTCATTTTCACATGGGATTCATGTCAGCTGAGGACTGATACTCAGATGTTAATTTTCACATGGGATCACCCTCACTAGATGGTTGTGATGGTGTTGAGGCTGCCTTCAAAGTGCCTTCATGAACTTCATGGCCTTCATGGCCATACTTTCAATACTTTCATACTTTCAATGGCCATGAAGTCTGGTCATGAAATCTATTTAGAAGCTTTGTCAATTTTTAAATCTTCACTGGTCTGTGAAAGATCAATGCAGCTCACAGCTATACTGCTTGCCAAATGCCAACAAAAGTGTTAATTCTAAGTTTTCAGTAAAATCATATGTTAGAAATCAGTTACAATTCGTTATTTTGGAACTAGCTGAAGCAGAGAAACTGAACGAAATATTTAACTCCCGTTGTCAAACATTGCATGTGTAAAGGCCACCACCAATTTCAGCTGAAAGCACTTAAATAAAAAGGTGAATTAGGACCACAGTCTTCAACACAAAAATAAAAATAAAAAATACATTTATTTATTTTTAGAAGGAGGGATAAATAAATCTGTGATTGCTGAACATTTTTCTGAGATTACCTGTATGCTGCGATTTCAATGTCCAGAGCCATTTTCACATTGAGAAGATCCTGATACTCCTTCAGATACCTAGCCATTTCACTCTTTGTAGTTCTCAGTTCATTTTCTAATTTGCTGACTGTATCCTGTTGGGAGCAAGGACAGAGATAAGAGCACGAACTCGTTCATTCTAGTAAAATTCAGAGAAATGCTACCATTGGATGGGTCAGAGGCTACATTCTTTCTTCCTTGACAAAGGAGAGTGTTCCTCACATTCAGTGGTCCAGTCACTTTGTAATGCTTGAAATTTCAAAAGGTATCTGAAACGTCTAACTTTTTTTCATGTAACCCATCACAAGCTTGTTTGCATTTCCACAAATTAAAAAAACCAAACAACTTTAAGGAGGGTTTGAAAAATAGAGTTGTATTTATTCTAAGCTGGTCTACTCTGTATGCCCTATGTGTTATGCTGGGTACATGCCATATATTTTAAATACACCTCCTGCAAGATTCCCAGGAACTGTAGTTTGCTAAGGATGGTGGGAACTGCAGCTCTGGTAAACAACAGTTCTCAGAATCCGGGGGGGGGGGCTACTTTAAGTGCTCTGTGTGTTCACAGCCTAAATCAATTTTTTTCACTGCTGAATTTGTTGTCGTTATCCATGGTTAAGAATGGGGCTAGAAACCTGGTCCACAATTTTTTTAAAATTGATTTAAGATTTAAAGAAAGCGAGTTTATACCCAACCTGTCCTAACATAATGCTTCTACATAATGGGCACAATTCACAGAAGCCCAAGACACACCTATTCCCTTTGCTTTCTTTACTTCACTTGCTGTAGATTGGACAAAATCTTCTTATAATGCTGGTCTCATTCAAAAACCAGCTAAGGCTACAAACTTAGGAGAACGTCCCATTGAACTCACTTTAACTCGCTGCTGATATAGGTAAGTTTGCACTCTTGCAGCCCCTTAAAGACTAAGAAACATTGTCACATCAGATTTCATGGGCTAGATGAAGTGTTCCCAACCTTTTTGGATCTGGGAACACATCTAAGAGGCTCGCAAGATGCCTGTTTCAAAGAAGAAAAACTGGTGGTGCTCAAAACCTCCCCCCTCCCTCAAACCCAAACAAATCAGAGATAGAAAGAAACAGGCAATACATCCCAAAACAGGCACACTTTCCCCAAGCAACCAAAACAAAAATCCACTAAAAAAAAGAAGAAGCTTAAAACTTCAGAGGGGCCTGGAACCTTGTTGAGTACCAAGGATTTTCTGAGATTGATGTGGTGCCCATAGATGCCATGATGGGAACCCGAGGGCTAGGCAGTGCATCTGGTGAAGCAGATTTGAGTCTACAAAAGCTTGTGCCATAATAAATGTGTTGGTCTTTATATTGTGCAAAAAGACTGGTTTTGCAGCAACAGAGTAATATGGCTATGATTCTGGAACTTGTTTCATCAGATCAAACTCCAGAAACAGTCAATCTTAAATTCAGCTGCTGCTATTTTACTAAATTGTAGGTCAAATTGACAAGAACATATTCCATTTGCAGTCCTCAAAGGCTACATTTAGAGGGTTGTTTAATGCATAATGAGCTCCCGGTAGTTCTTTTTCCCTGCGCTTATCATTAATTTTCCCTGTATCATTTGAATTTTTTAGCATGATCTTGCTAATGAAAGTCATGAAGAATTAACACAGTTTCCTGTTCATTGGATAGCAGCTTTTTAGTTCAGTCTTCCAGCATAATAACAAATAGGCATGGCATAAACAAAGAAACATCATTTATTTTAATATAATCCTTATGAAGAATCACACATACAAGCAAACACCCAGAATTAAAATTATATTCATGTAACTGAATAGTACTTTAACTATGCATTGTTAATAGCATGTATTTGATTTTAGCTGTTGACTATAATGCTAAGTCCAGAGAAACTGGAACATTTGGTTTTATGCTAGTTTTAACTTCATTGCTTATAATGAGACAAAGGATGCAACGGGACTTACTTCTGAGTAAGTAGGCTTAGGATTGTATTGTATGTATAGTTTTGATCCAAAAGCTGAAGCTTAATAATTTTATAGTTTGTGCTGCCTATTAAATTGTAACAGTTATTTATCTGAATTAACTGGAGTATTTCTAATTCTTTGTTTCATAACAGGGAGCATTTTATAACAGATTTTTTCTCTCTCTATCCCTGCAGATATCATTGAATCATAGATAGAATCATAGAATTGTAGAGTTGGAAGGTACCCCAATACAATGCAGGAATATATTGAACTGGGAATATATTGTATAGTTGCCAAAGTGAGGAGTTTCATATCAGCTTTTCCATATCATTTCCATATCAGTTTTGAAAGGTGGTTTCCCCCCTCTTTTTTCATTTTGAGAACTTTCCATTTAGAAACAACAACAATGGAACTTACTATTTAATGTATTCTTAGCACTGTCCTTTTTTTTTTTTTTGCAAGGCACCACAAAGTAACAAGAATTAAAACAGAAGAAAATTTAAGTCAGACGCATTACAAGGGTTTAAGTTCATTTGCTCTTGTTCTTACCAAACTTTGTTCGATAAATTATGGGGTGACCCTGAATTTAGGTCTTAGTGTAACAAGAAATTGCATTTTTAAAATCTCTACCAACTCCAAAACCTCCCATACAGCCTAGTTTAAAAATGAATTGAGCTAGATAAATTGGAATCTAGATTTAAGATTTTGATTCTGAATTATGCTTTATCACAAGGGGCTAGATTAGAATCAAGGGACTAGATTAGACTCAACCTCCAGTCATATGATGCTACAAAGATTATTTAGTTCCCTTTAAATATTGAAGACCCCAGGGAATAAATTGGCTTAAATCTAGATAGGTTTGTGTGGTGTGTGGTGATACAGCTGGTGCCTTAGAACTTAAGGATAAAAAGGATAGATAACATTGTTACATGGCTAGGAATCTTGTATTGCAGCAAACAGGCATTGGTTTCAGACCCTGGTGTGCTGGACAGCTCCCAGGTTAAACTGGGTGGGGCAAAAGTGGAGGTGGATGTTGGTGCATCCTCCAGCAGATGTTGGTGCATTGCACCAATACCTACTAGGAGGCTGCTGCCACGTTTTGTTAGGATGAGAAAACCTAGCTCTTTGTCTAGGACAAGAGACAGGAATTACATTCTCCAAATGTATTAAATGGAATGCGTGAATTTTAGCCAACATAAACACTTTAATCATGGCAGTATTGAACTTGCGTAGATCCCAAAATGTCTCAAACATCTAACATGGACTGATTGAGAAGAAAGTTATCAAGGGGTGATGGATACAGGGGACATTGCCATTTGATGGGTGACTTTTACAAACTCAGCAAGATTTGCCTGGTGGTGCATCTATGGGCAAAAGTGACAGATAATACATAATAATGCCTACTGTGATATGCGGTGGAAAGGACCTGTTTCCTTCTCCTTAGATGTGTCATGTGGTAACCAGATAAAGGGCACGTATTTGATTCAAAGGGTGTTGTGATGAGACCTCCTAAAGACCCAAACAAGCAGCCTAATTCACAATCTAAGCAGAATTTAAACAGATATATGACATTTGTGTTTACTATGACATAACCCAACTACCAAGTGAGTGCTTATGGGACTGCACAGATAAATCTCATGGAGATCCATGAGGCTGGACAATGTTTTCTAAAACCCCTTTCCTGGAAGAAGAGTCCATTAAAACCATGTACCCAAGCAAACTTCTTCCCACTTTGCATTATAATAGGCTAAATCCCAAGCATCTTGAGCTGTGGATTAGGGTGGTGTTCTAGACCACCCTCCATTGGTTTCAGCAGAATTTACTTAAGATTCATAGTCAAATTACATACTTGCATGGGAGAGAAAAAAGGGGGTGCAAAGTAGATAGTTGGCAACCTCATGCCACACATGGAGATACATCATTTTTCCTGCCCAGTCATACAGTTCAGTCTCAATCTGACTGAATCTCCACACTGATGAGAGTGAGTGGGTAAGTGAGTGAGTGAAAGAGGGAAATGTCACAATACAAAATTGCTTGGAAAATAAAAATTGGGGATGGGGAGCCGGGGAAGAAACCATGCTAATACCTATTCATTAGCAAGCACACATGCCACACGGACTGTTATTAAGAGCACTGGGCTATTTCTATGCATTTTCTAGCTGAACAAGTTCTGGGGTTGACTCACTTCAAGCCCGTGTCTCAGGGGTCCCAAACACTCTACCTTAAATGAGAAGATGCCACCTGAAAGTAAGCGCCATTGATGGCATCGGAAGTGGCTTCCCAGTCAGTGCTTAAGACGTCTGTCAAGTCAGAGTGGGTCTGCCTTGTGCAGCAGAAATGTCTGCTGCAGACACACCCATTGTGTCCTCTGGCAAACAGAAAATGTCTGGATGAGAGCTACACATCCTTACACCCACCTTGGACCCTATCATTGGATAGCAGCTGCCCAAGCCAAAGTACAAAGGTGTTAAAAGACACACACAACTGTGCTTTTCAAAGTCTGAAAGCAGTGTGTCTATGCTGAAGTTAACCTTTTCCCCCTCTGCTTTTTTTCTCTTATAAAAATCCTGCCACCCATCTTGGGGGTGGGGAGGCATATGCACACTCATGGCTGCATAAAGCATGGAGACTCTCTTTCATACAAAGGAAACAGAGCGGGGGGGGGATGCCAGCGTTAGCTTCTCCCCACTCAGTTGCAGAGGAGAGGATACCTCCTCCCATGGGCAGGGTGGGGTGGGTGGCTGCTACCATGAGGCAGTGAGGTAGTTGCCCCAGGCAGCTGATTTTGAGGTGTCATGAAAGGGCAGCAAACTGATAGCTATTAATCATGCACTCCAATGCAGATCTACTCAGTGCGTATAGGACTGCAGTTGTACTTAGTTTCCTTCTGGGAGAGGGAAGAGAAGGACACCATTTTCTGCTCTGCCTTGGACAGCAAAAAAAGGTGTATTGGGTTGGCTCCTCTCATTCATGCTCTCTCCTCTCTTCTGTCTGGTTGCAAATGAAATGCGCTCAACAAAAACTCCACCAGCATCCTAAGAGCCAGGGATTGGAAACCTGCGCCCCTCCAGAGGTTGTTGCTCTCCACTTCTCCTCAGCCCCAGCCAGCGAAGCTGGTGGGCTCTGGAAGAGCACAGGCTCCCCATCCCTGGGTCGGGAGTGCCACCAGACCTACAAATCCCCAGAATTCAGCCATAAAAGCTCAGTGGGTGACCCGGACCAGTCGCCAGCGCTTTGGGGGGGGGGGCTCCTTGGAAGAATGGTGGGGGTGTCAGTGTAATAAAAGGATAAAGACCCACCTGGAGGGAGGCGATGTCGGCGTTCTGCTTTTCCTCCAGCTCCTGCAGCTGCTTCTCGAGGGCTTCGTTCATGCCACGGGTGGCTTCAATCTCCAGCGTCTTGGCCTTGAGGAGGCGCCGGCTCTCGGAGACCTCGTCCTTGGCGGCGCGGACGGCGTCGGTGTTCTTGGCGGCGCTCTCGGTGAGGACGGTGAAGCGGCTGCGGAACCACTCTTCGGCGTTCTGCATGTTGCGGGCCGCCAGCTTCTCGTACTGGGCGCGGATGTCGCGCAGGGCGGAGGAGAGGTCCGGCTTGGCCGAGACGTCCATCTCGACGGAGAGGTGAGCGTACTGGATCTGGGCCTGGAGCTCGGCCAGCTCTTCCTCGTGCACCTTCTTGAGGAAAGCCAGCTCGTCGAGGAGGCTGTCGATGCGCTTCTCCAGCTCGGCGCGGGCCAGCGCCGCCTCGTCGGCACCTTTGCGCACCTCCAGCAGGCGGGCCTCGGCGTCCTCGCGGCTGAGGATCTCCTCCTCGTAGCGCGCCTGCATGGCCCGCAGGGTCTCCTCCAGGCTCTCCCGCTCGCCCTGCAGTGCCTGCTTCTCGTGGGTGGCCTCCTCGGTGGCCAGGCGCAGCTCGCGGATCTCCTGCTCGTACAGCGCGCGGAACCTCGACGGCTCGGAGTGCTTCTGCCGCAGCACCAGCAGCTCGGCTTCCAGCACCTTGTTCTGCTGCTCCAGTTCGTGGACGCGCTCGATGAAGCAGGCGAAGCGGTCGTTCAGGTCCTGCAGCTGAGCCTTCTCCTGGCTCCGGATGGTCTTCAGGTCGTTGCTGATCGCCGCCACCTGGGTCAGGTCCAGGCTGTCCACCGAGGGCAGCAGGGAGGAGGAGGACGACGTGTAGCTCCGGCGCACCGACACCGACGAGACGGGCGCCGAGAGGCTCGAATAAGTGGAGCGAGCCACCCCATAGCCGCCGCCGCCGCCGCTGCTGCTCCGAGCGCTGGACAGGTGCACCCGGGAGCTGTCCACATAGCGCCGTTTGTACGACGGGAAGTAAGTCTCGTAGCCGTAGGTGCTCATGGTGTCGGCTGCCGCTCGGCGCTGCGAGAAGGGGAGGAAGAGGAAGAGGAGAAGATGCCGCCGTCTAACAGAAGGGGAGAGGCTGCTCTGCGGACTGCTGCTCACGCTCGCTCTTATTTATACCGCCGGGGAGGCTCTGACGCAGCTACGACAGCTCGAAGGACTGGGTGCCAAAGGAGAAGAGCGAGGCTCTCTGCGCAAAGGGAAGGCGGGCAGGCGGAGCCTTTCCCCGGCCGGCCAGCCAGACACCCCTTGCCTTTTCCGGCCTTCCCAATGCAGGGCCCCGAGTATTTCCCGTGGAACGACTCGGCCCACCCCCTTCCCTTTTAGCCACGCCTGGTTCGCAACCCGTCACGTCTTTTGTCGTGCTCTTTCTTTAAAGATATAATTTCACTGTTACTATTACCTGCAATAAAGTGTTGCAGTGCAGAGCACGACTGTCCAGGGTTCTAGCCAGCCACGCCCTTTCCCTGGACTCCCCCCCCCCGCCCGCCCGCCCATTATTGGATCCAAACAGTTAGCCTTATGAACCGACTCTGCAGGCTCAGGCTTCGCCTCGCTAATTTTTTTTTTGGGGGGGGGGTCGTCTTCCCCGGAATGATGTTCTGAACCTATACAAAATGTAGAGGTTCCCCCTTGTCCGTGAGTGGAGCCATTTTGGCCACTTAAGGATTAAAACTCTGGGTTTCTATTCTCACTATTATATTTTTATGTTGATAGCTTGATGAAAATGGCCAAGTCAATATGCAGCAGTGAAAAGGCTAAATCCCATGGTAAGAAATGTTAGGAAAGGGACACAGCTGAATGGTCAGTGTGACAAGAGTTGCATTCCTAGGGCGGCTTGTTCCTTTCCCAGACATTTCTGTAACTGTTAATTTCCACAATATATCTGAGCTTCCACACAATGCAAAAGCCACTTCCAGAAATATAGTGGAATACAGATAACGTTTAGTGCTCATTTCCATGTTATGGTCTATATTCTGCTGTATTCTGGAAGTGGCTTTAATTCATATGAAAGTTCAAATATAATGTGGAAATTAACATCAGAAAAATTGAATAAAGTGCTGTGTGAATGCAGCTACTTTATATAAATCTACAGTTAGGCATGTTTCTGATACTACTACTCCCTGCCTGCCTCCCTGCCCCCGCCCCCACTCAGGTGCATTTAACCTAATTCTCCTTTACAATAGCAGGTATGGCAGTGAATTAGCTAGACCAGCATTAATTTCCCATGGTGAGCTGGATTAGAGCCAATAAATTGAAGCTCATTCCAGATAAGACTGAAGGATTGTTAGTGTATGGCTCCTTTGATTGCATAGGTGGAGTTCAGCCTGTGCACAGTTTGGGGGCACTTCTGGGTCTACCGCTGTCACTGGAGGCACAAGAGTCTTCAGTGGCTCAGAGTGCCTTGCACCAGCTTCTGCTAGTAGCAACTTTATCTGGGTAGGGATAGTCTGGCTTCTGCTGCCTACACTCTGGTAAACTCTAGGTTAAATTACTGTAATGCATTATATATGGGGCTGCCTTTGAATGTGACTGGAGTGAGGTTTGATCATATAACACCAGTCCTCGCCCTGCTGCATTTTGTGCTCTCATTTTGCATTTTTATCTTGTGAACCACCCTGTGATCTTCAGATAAAGGGTGGCCAACACATTTTATTAATTAACAAAACAGCAGCAACAATAACAATGTTCACCATGCCTTAATCTGAGCTACATCTAAGCCCCAGAGTTGGTTCTCTGTGCCACAGCATAGCAGGATGTTGCTTTTAAACATACATGCCTCTAAGGCATTTATTTGCTTCCTTTCTCCCAACTTTCTGCTAAGTATCTCTGCCCCCTCCTTTCACAACACGCTTTGAGGCAGGTCCAATTAATCGTGGCACCATCTTATGAGTTTCGTGACTGAGTGAGGATACAAACTTGAGTCTTCTCAGTCCCACTGCTGAGCAATGCCAGTCAAGCCTAAAAGACACAACGTCATCAGAGATCCAGATCTCTAAAACTAAACAAAACACAATATAAGAATCTGCCTTATACCAGATCAGACCAGTTCAGTATTATCTCCTCTGATTGGGCAGTGCCTCTCCAAGATCCACAGCAGCCAGGAGTCTTTTCTGTCAGCAGCTACCCCTGGTGGGCTGAACTCTGGCTTGGCCTTCCAGAACTCCCTGTCTGGCCCTCAGGCCTCTTCCAGATCACACCCCCACTCCCTAAGCCACACCCCTCACTAAGCCTCATTGAGCGCTTCTGCCTGGGTGAAATGTGTCCTTGAATTTTGATAACTTGCTTGCCAGAATGGATGGTGTGTGTGTGTGTGTGTGTGTGTGTGTGTGTGTGTGTGTGTAGAAATGTCTTCCTTTTGTGTGGAATATAGCCTACTCTACACAGAGGTGTTCCTAGGCACCCTTTTGCCCTTGGCAAGGCGCTGCGTTGGTACAACCCCCCGAATCACTTGCACCTTTGGCAGAGGAGTCTTTGGCAGAGGAGCCAGGCCACCTGGAACAGCCAGAGTGGAGAGGCATGGCTTTTGGTGCACGCACAAATACACACACCCCAGGCCTGTGCCTTTGGCAGGTGCCAACCTGACCGACCCTTAGGTATGCCCCTGACCATACACAAGCTGGATGGTCACCAAGCTGTGCTCAGTGTGCTGTCTGCAGTGAGCTAGGGTGGCATTAATAATAATAATAATAATAATAATAATAATAATAATACCAGCCTCTCTGGGTGGCTTGCAGCACATAAAAAATGGTAAAACATTAGGCATTAACAACTTCCCCAAACAGGGCTGCCTTCAGATTTCTTTTAAAAGTAAGATAGATAGTTGCTTATTTTCTTGACATCTAATGGGAGGGCATTCCACAGGGCGGGTGCCACCACCAAGAAGGCCCTCTGGTTCCCTGTAACTTCACTTCTCGCAGTGAGGGAACCACCAGAAGGCCCTCTGAGCTGGATCTCAGTGTCTGGGCTGAGTGATGGGAACAGAACAGAACACGTTATACAGACTATACAATAAACCAATGCAACAGTAGAAACTAAAAATAAAATAAAAATTACAGTTATACTAAAATTAAAATAATCCCCAACCCCAACTAAACGTTTATCCCACCCCCCAACCCAGCAATAATAATAATAATAATAATAATAATAATAATAATAATAATAATAAATTGTCACAGATTAAAAACTATTTTAAAACATTTAAAATGTAACCTGTATTTTCCCAAGTTTCTAAAGTTTCTTTGGATACTAACTACAAAAATGATATTCCTTCCATTATCTTTGTTGTTGTTGTTGTTGTTGTCTTTCATTTCCATTTTGATGTTATTTGTGCTGGGTAAAAATCAGTGGACACAGTTTTTCTTTGAGGCAAGGTGGTAAGTGGCTAGCACTTCAAACACTATAAAAATTATAAGCACTATATTTATAACAATAATAAAACAAAGCTATAAACTAAGAAACCAGCTGGTTTACCTCTTTTATTTACAATTTTTATTTATTATTTTTAAAGAGTAAAAATTTGTATTCTGAAATAAAGAAAGGGTACCAAAATATAGGAACTGCTACAAAGCAAAAAAAATAAATAAATGCTAAAGGTAAAACTTTTGAGAGTTCTTCTGTGTCACATGTGTTTTTTTTGTTTTTGTCTAGCTTTGGCTTGTGCAACCATAGCAAAGTAGCTGAAGGATCAAGATTTTTAGCAATGTCATTCTTGATGGATCAGACAGCAAGTGATGTGAACCTCTCATCTGCCATGGCAAATACAGGTGTGGTTTGATGAGTTTCCATTTTAAGAAGCTCACCACTAACAAATACAACCGGAAGCCTCAGGAGAATTTGTAGTGCTACCCAGCTATTTGATAAGACACCAGTCATTTTGGTGTCGTGCACACACTGCAGGGCACCTTGTGGTTAGTCTATTCCAGGTAGTAGAGTGTGACAGAGATGGCCCAGCTCAACACAAAGATCTGCACCCCTCAAGGTTGAAGTGGTTGCCATTGGGGGGGGCTCTGCGTAGATTCATACAGTGAATGGTAGCTTTTCAAAGTGGTACAAGAATTTCCATGTATTCTGTGAGATTCAAGCTGCTCAAATTGCTCTTCAACTGAAACATGAGCAGTGTCAACAAGAGTGTAGAAGGACTCCTGTTTAAAGATTTCTTCTGGACACTGGCAGAGGAAGAGGAGTGGGGGGGGAGTGTACCGCCCCCGGCAGCGTGATCCTGGCAGGGTACCATCGCTGCTCCCCCCCCCCCGTGCGTGCTGGGTGCCCCCCCTTGCAGGCAGCATGCCCTGCCCCCAGGACACGCGCCACAACCCTGTGGGCAGTGCACCCTGCCACCAGGACGCACACCAGCCCCACCTCCGCCTGCTCTCTGCCCCCCCCCCCGGTGCTGGAGCATGACGCTCCGCCACTGCTTCTGGATGACTGCACTTCTTACAGTGAGTCTGATCCTCATAGACATATTGCCTCCTCTTGCAGTGCTTACAGGGGCTCAGCATCAAGGGTTTCTGGGATTTCTGTCACTGTACTAAAAACCACCTCTGCATAATCACCTGTACAATTTGATGAACACCACACATTTTCTCATGAGAAAGGCAGCAGTTATGATGTCCATTGTGTGGGATACTTATTGCAGTCAAATCAACAATTCATGTTTTCCTAGATAGGCACATAACAGGGCCTGAAGCTCATTGAGTTTCCCTGTAGTATTTACTAGAGAGATCTGCGAGATCACTTCCCTTTATATGCCCAGAAAAGAAAGAGATGTATCTTAATATGCTCCTCCCTTCCTGGGCACACACTCGATTCCCCATCATGTCTGCAAGCATCAGCCTGAGCTCCAGTTCAGGCTCCATTTTTAAGCTAGACTTTGGTATCTGTTAGTCACTCAGTTAGCAGTTTAAGCTTGCCTACATCATGCTGCTGTATCTGCTATTCTTGAAGATGTAGACTGAGTGAGTAAACGTTATTTTCACTTTTTCTCTATATTGTGTGTGTGGTTATTATTTTGAGGGGCAGAAAAGGGGGAAATACCAGGAAAATCCAGTCTGCCTTAAAGCATCCTGGATTATTATTACTAAAGGGTTAAAACTAGCCTATCCAAGCTTCCTTTTAAGCTGCAAAAGCATAGCACTCTGCTGAACTCACTAACATGAGGAACAGAGGATAATATAGATCCTCTCCTAGCATCTAATCAAATCTCAACACACTGTTGTTGTTGTTTAGTCGTTTAGTCGTGTCCGACTCTTCGTGACCCCCTGGACCAGAGCACGCCAGGCACTCCTGTCTTCCACTGCCTCCCGCAGTTTGGTCAGGCTCATGTTTGTAGAGCATCACAAATCCATACTTGCAGTATTCGCATACAACAGAATGCCGTACTATCTCAAGAACTTGAACTCCATTGGCTGGTCTGCTAGGCACTGTGCTGCATGGCAGAGACCTGCATCTGCTTGAGGCAACTCTACTACTTCCATCAGAACATCATGGACTTCTTTTGTTTAATATCAAATAGGCTTCATGTTTTCTAGGCGACTTTCCTGGAAAGTGCTACTCAGGGCTTCATTGTTAGGTTCGGCACATTGTCTTCTAACATCTGCCACCACTGAACAAATAATAGCACCAAGACCACTGCAGCGTGCCAAAAGGGTTAATAGAATCCTTTGATGAGGAGGATGCATCTGAAACTCATTAGTTCAGTGTACAAAGTCTTGCCTGGACATCTTTTCTTCCACACTTCATGTTGGCACCATTATCATAAGCTTGGATGTAGCAGTTCTTACTGTTAATGTTGTTGTTCCTAAGTGTTTTCAGCAAGAGTTCCAGTTTATTCATGAACTGCCCCCAGTCCTATGAAGCGTTATTTTACACAACTCTTTCCTCCATCTTTGTCAACAAATCTCGCTCTGAATGGCATTGTCTTTGAATAACTTTCATCACACATTCAATCCCCTATTACAGAGGAATATTTAGCTTTGTCCAACCTGTTTTGTATGTCCTCTTAACACTTCCTTGGCCATAAGGGATATCAGTTCATTCTAAATGGTTTTTCCAGTGGTAATCCTTACACTCCTTTGAATATACATGTCAGAAATGCTCTCCCATTACCTCATCATAGTTGCCAAGCAGCTGTACACACCCCAGAAAATTTTCTCTCTGTGAGCAGCTTGTCCAAACATTCCTAGAATGCCAAGTTGAACGGCCTAATATTCACTACGGATCTGAGCATGACCCTCCAATGCTGAATTTCTTGGTTTATAACTGACCAATGTTCTGCATCAAAACACTTGCTCAGTCTCAACCTAGATTCTGTTTCTATCTGCTTGCAGTATGCTTTGAAATGCTTGGGTGACTTTACGTGCTGTTTTAGAATGACATTCAGGAGTTTCCAGCCATTGGTCTCAATACTCACAAGTGAAGAACTGGCACTGACCTAAAAAAAACACCTAAAAATGTTTTGCAGCAGAAGCAAAAAAGATATGCTGATACTCTTAGAACTGATAAGCCAGTGCCTTTTCAGCATGTCATCTCACCATTGCCTCAAACCCTTTCAGCAAAAGCTTTCAAGAAACAATGTCTGTTGTCCTCTAGAGAAAAAGCCATATCCTTGATTTCACTCAGTCCATTGGAAACCACTAAATCTACAAATGTACGATGTGTTCCTTTTGGCCATAATGGCTAATTAGAAGGACAATTGCAAGGTGTAGTACTGTAGGTTGGGACTCCTTCAGTTTTACTATTTCAGCAGGGCTCTCATTGGAGGCAGAGCTCTCACAGTCTTCTGCATTAATAGAAACTGAATCCCCTACGCTGTTCTCACTGAGCATTTCCACACTTGCACTATCAATCCTTGAAGAACTGACTCCTTCAGGAGGCTGAAGGAACTTCTTCATACTATCTCTCTTCCTACAACTGTTGCTGTGCTTTGCACTTTCTATTCTGACTGCTTTTTAGAAGACATTTTCACAAATACCCCAGTCAAGGCACTGATGTATACACCATACCACACCACCATGTAGATGGTATGGTGGTATCAGCCTCACTTGTGCTACATAGTTAGTTGGCAAACAAGGCAGCTGCTAGGCTTGGGTACATGGTTTACTGCAGCTCTTATGTTTTTAATTTTCAAAGTTAAAAAGAAAAAGCAGCAAGAGGTGAAGACTAAAGAAGAAGCTTCAATCTGGGAGATGGTAGTATATGGTGATAGTGTCCCTTTAAGATTGATTACACCACTGCAACAGAGGGCCTATGTCTTTTAGCTGAGGAGGGCATGTTGGAGCTCAGGCAGGAGCAGGAGCCATTTTTTGCGTATGCTGAAGATAATAAAGAATGAGAATCATCCTTTGAGAGTTTATCGGGGGGGGGGGCAGAATGAAACATAAACTGTTTATAGACATCAAAGACAGAGGTGGTTTCTCTCTGCCAGACGAAGTTAGATTATGAAGCGTCCTGCCTCTGTTGGTTACGTGAATGGATGATGTTACAAAATACAGATTTGTTGGATCTTGAGGGCTTTGAAAAGAGATTCAGTTGGCACGCATATTTATGTTCTCAAAAAGTCAAAGTGCATAGAGGTTTTTTAAACCACGTAATAAGTAGATCGCTTGCATGAGGTGTAGGATAAATACAAAAACTTGCTGGAGCAAAAAACGCCCTGGTGGCTATCGCCATTAGAGGCAATTTCATTACAGAAAAAGAATATGAGGGGAAATTAGATAATATATAAAGAATTACTTGAGGAGGAGGAAGGTCAGTTGAAATTGAAGAAAAAAGAAATCATTTATTTTATTTTTTGTAAATGCTTTTTATTAACTTATTATTATAGCACATATACACACAACACTCAAAAAACAAACAACAAAAGAAAACACAAATAAATGATAAACATATATCCATAAATCCGCAAGTATCTGCACACATACTATGTTATCCAGTCTTTAGTTCTTATTCTATTCTAGTAGACTTCCTTCCTCCTCCTGATTTTAAACTTGATAAACCTTCTTTCTCATTTCATCTTTTCTACCCTTCGCCATATGTTGTATTTGTAAACCGTATTTTGTTTTGCAAAAATTATACAAAGCAAGTCCAGATTTTAATTTGAGGGCACTGTTGTTGTTTTTAAATAATCTCTGTACTTTCCCCACTCTTTTTGAAATTTTTGTTTAGACTGTCCCCTAATTGCATCCGTCATTTTTGCCAAATCAAGGCAATCAAATAATCCCTCTTGCCACTCTTTTTTTGTTGGTGCTGTTTCACTTTCCAGTTTTTTTGCAATTAGTATTCTTGCTGTGGAAATCATTTAACTGACAGGTTACAGTTCCATCAACTGAATGGCATGTTCAAATTAGATAAAAGAAAAGGGTTTCCTACTGAAATTTTGAAACTTGAGAAAGACTTACTACAAAGCAAGGACAAACTACTCTCCAAACTGTATAGGCTCCTGTTGGATTGGGAGGTGAAAGAGGAGGAAAGTGGTGATCCAGTGGTCTAAACATCTTGGTTACAATATACAGATGGCAGCCTGGGGAAAACTTTGGAGAAAGGACTTGAAGTTCACGGCTTGCTATACTTTAAAAGAAAATTATATCAAGATGTTTTATCAATGGTACATTACACACAGCAAGCTGGCGAAAATGTGTAAAACCAGCTCAAACCTTTGCTGGAAATGTAAAGAATCTGAGGGAACAATATACCACATGTGGTGGAAGTGTAAAAAAGGTAAAAAAAAAAACTTTTGGGAATTGTTTATAATTAGCTTAAAAAATGTTTAAACTGACTTTCATTAAAAAAAAATGGAAGCCTTCCTTTTCGGCATCATGGTTGCAGATATTCCAAAGGAACTGAGGAAGGTAGTCATGAATGAAACCACTGCCATGAGAATGCTGATAGCCAAATTGTGGAAGGGAGACAAAATACCGACTAAAATGTAGTGGCAGGAAAAATTATTTGATTATGTAGAATTGGCAAGATGACAGGAAAAATTAGGAACCAGACAAACCAAAAGTTTAACAAAGAATGGGATATATTCAGATTATATTTAAAAGAATATTGTTCATATATGAAATCTTTGACATGTTTTGATTAACTTCTGCAATGTTATATGCTACAAAGTTTATAGATAATTTATGATAAGTTAAAGGCCATACAATATGCAGTCAACAAGGAAACAAAGGACCCATACTGAGAATGATGGAAGTCTCACAGTATAGAAGAACTTTATTTTAAATGTAACATTTTTTAAATTTGATGTGATTTATTTTTTTCTTTGGTTCTTTTTGTGGTGAATGGATTTAATATTTAAAATCAATAAAGATTAAATTGCCTATCACACTGCCATGTTTTGCAATCTTGCATAAGCCATACAACTTTGTAACATGGCAAAGCTGAAGGGCTGCTGGTCTGGGTGGCAGTGGGCAACTGGGGCAATTTGCCCCCGCCTGCACAAAGCCAGCCCCTCCCACCTCAGTTCCCGTGGCCACCAGTGGTGCATGAATGCCACCTAAGATTTCCTAATACCACAACGCACACGTAACTGGCTGTAAAGTAACATAACATTATATATAATAAAACTGTAATCGTCATATCAAAAAATTACAAAGCACAGTTCCTGATGGCCATAACATATCATATGACTATTAACCTTCTATATGTTTTTATTGTCGTAAAGTCCAAGGATAGTCAAGTCCAAAGATTGTGAAGTCCAACGACATAGCTTAGCTTCAATTATCATTGATACAGAGCGTCTCTGGCTGGCAACTTCTGCATTCCCGTGGACTATTTTGGCTGAAAAAACCTACCGAAAAATCTCCTGGAAACCTGGTTGCTGAAGAAGCCCAATGGGCGAAACAAGGGTGTGTCCTGAGAACTGATTTATCACCAGCTGCCTTATTGTTACTAAGTAGTTCTGTTTGTTACACTCTCAAGACATAGGACTATGCAGAAATGGCATAGCCAACAGGAACTGTACATTGTAATCATTGGACTTGACAATCTTATAGTATTATGCTACTTTACAGCCAGTTATGTGTGTGTTGTGGTATTCTGAACATGATTTAAATAATGAGGCAATTGTGGTGTGTGCTGACCTAAGATTTCCTGGCGAGAGGCTGCCACTGCCAGAGAGTAACTTTCGAGGCATTTGCCACAGGTGAAAGCATTGAAGCCTTAAGGGGGGACTCCTTCCTGAGTTGAGTATTGGAGAAAGGCCAGCAGCAGCAACAGAAGGAGGCTCCACCAGAAGAGACTTGGAATCTGCAGAAGTACAACCTGATACCATATTCCCTTAGGGTTGCCATGCGTCCGGGAATTCCCAGACATGTCCTCTTTTGGGCATCCTACATACCCATCCGGGGAGGGGGGGATTTTACATTTTAAAGCAAATGTCCTGAATTTTGAGGTTTTTAAAAGGAAGAATTGGAGGGGGGGGAGCTCTGGTTTCAGGCTCTTACTCTGGCTCCAGCTCCGATGTGGGCGACCTGGGCTCAGAAGCAGTGGAGGGGCTATCGTGTGATTGCCCTGAAAAACCTCAACAGCTTTTTGTTTCCGGATTTCTACCTCTTGAAATATGGCAACCCTACTCCTACATGAGAAAAAATGAAGCACATCTTTCTGTTTGATCCCAGGGCATGGAGAAACTGCAAGTGATAATTTGTAAGTCATGCATGCAATAATTATGGCATGTGGCCCCCCAACCTTTGTATACACACACAGGTCCTTCAAAGGGGAAACAGCAGCATCACACCTGCACCAGACCCTGTAAAGCCTCTTGTGGCCCTGCGAAGCTGACTGGGTAGGGAATGAAGTAACTCCTTGCTGAGGTGTTATAGATCCTGGGTCCAGCCCTGCTACTGTTCACAGTGCTTTTCCAGCTGCAGTGGCTCCCAGTGGAGTACAGGGTCAGATTTAAGGTGCTGCTTTTGACCTTTAAAGCCCTTCATGGCCTAGGACCCTTCTACCTACGGGACCGCCTCTCCTGGTATGTCTCACAGAGGAACTTAAGGTCCATAAATAGCAACATCCTAGTGGTCCCGGGGAAGTTAGATTAGCCTCAATTAGCCAGTGTGGTGTAGTGGTTAAGAGCGGTAGATTCGTAATCTGGGGAACTGGGTTCGCGTCTCCACTCCTCCACCTGCAGCTGCTGGGTGACCTTGGGCCAGTCACACTTCTTTGAAGTCTCTCAGCCCCACTCACCTCACAGAGTGTTTGTTGTGGGGGAGGAAGGGAAAGGAGACTGTTAGCCGCTTTGAGACTCCTTAAAGGGAGTGAAAGGCGGGATATCAAATCCAAACTCTTCTTCTTCTTCTTCAACCAGAGCCAGAGCCTTTTCAACTCTGGCTCTGGCCTGGTGGAACGCTCTGCCTCATGAGACCAGGGTCCTGCAGGATCTGATTTCTTTCCGCAGGGCCTGTAAGACAGAGTTGTTCCTCCTGGCCTTTGGCTTGGAGCCAATTTGATTCCCTCCCCCTCTTTCTTTTTTCTTTTTCCTTTCTCCTCCTGTGATGTGGCTGCATTTTAATATTTTAATGTTTCAATATTTTTAATGTTATATTTTAATCTTGTTTTTAAGTTGTATTCATTCAACTTGTTTTATTATTGCTTGTTAGCCACCCTGAGCCCGGCCTTGGCTAGGGTGGGTGGGGTATAAATAAAATATTATTATTATTATTATTATTATTATTATTATTATTATTATTATTATCTGTAACTCCACCCACTTTTTCCTTTAGCCCCACCCACCACTGGCATGCAGCTCTTGGAAGGTTGTGTACTAGAGAATGTGGCTCTCAGTCTCAAAAAAAATCCCCACCACTGTACTGCCCAATCCACTTGCTACATGTGTGCAAAACAAGCGTGCAAAAGTGCAAGCTCTAGCACTGTGGTTCCTCCACACTACAGCTGCCCCACCCATTTAAGAATGCTGTGTAAATTGCACATTCATTTTTGATCTAGGTGTTGGCAGTTCACACAGACTTGATTCTCTGTAGGCAGGAACTGAATGGAAAATGCATCTGCAGAAAGGAAACTCTGAATCAGCACAAAGGCTTGCTGCATTTACATCTGCAGCACAAGTGTTTGGTTCTGCTTCTTATGACTCTGCAGAAATGCAGAAAGTCCTTTAAAACATGCATGGCCATATACCAGCAATACAAGAGATGTCTCAGGGCAAAGACAGTCAGGTTGTCACTCTTAAAGGAGGTGACTGGTGTTTGTAAAAGGGATTGTGGATTTTCAATATGAGCTGGGCTCCTTTCTTTGAAAATGCCATGCCCATTTTTAAATTATTATTACAGTTCCCTGCTTTCCATTTCCTCAGCTGCAGTACTACCTCTTGCCATTTTTTAACAAGGAAAATTAATTATTTGCAGTCTTTTCAGTCTCCTGTAGAATATGGATTTCTTCATTTCAGCAGATGGAGAAGAACCCACCTAAGACACAAAACAAGGCAGATCTTAGATCACAGAAAGACTGCATTTATATCCCACCTTTCCTCTAAGAAGTTCAATGCAGCATGCAAGTTTTCTCTCCCTGGACTTTAATCCCCGCAATAATCTTGTGAGGCAAGTTAGGCTGAGAAATAGCCCAAGGTCACCCAGTAGGCTTTAGGTTTATGTGGGGACTTGAACCCAGATCTACCCAGTCCTAATCCAACCCTCAAATAATTTCAATCCTATACTGGTTCTGCATACTAGCTGCACCTTATTAGTAAGCAGGTATAGGATTGCAGCCTCAGTCTTTCAGTAGTCATGAGGACGTATCCTAGATAGCTAAGCACAACACAATAGCCTTAGGGTACAGACCATGTCACCCATCATCCCTCCATTAATGCTGAATAACTGTAGCCCCTCTGCCCAATTTAGAATGTGCCTTTCTGTACTGTATGCTTCTCTGTATTTTTTTGCTTTTCAGTTAGCCAATAATCCCACGAGACGTAACTGGCTGTGTTCTTAGATAAGTAAGGTATACTATTCATTGTATCAAATTGTAAATTTCAACAGAAGTAACTCAAAGTTGTCTGGTCCTCCACGTGGTTTCTTTAAATGTGGGCATTGTGCCTCCTGCAAATATGCTCTGCAGGCAAAAGAGTTTAACAAAGAAGGTTTTAAGTTTGTTTTACAGGCATTTGTCACATGTGCTACTCCACGTGTAATTTACATGATTAGATGTCCCTGTGGATTGTTGTATGTAGGTCATACTCTCAGACCTATCAAAGTAAGAATATCAGAACACTGATCTAGAATCAGGGACAATGTAATACATGCCCCTTTAGTACAACATTTTATTGAAGCATCTTATTCCGATGAGGACTTGACATTTTTTGTAATTTGGACATATTCAGGTCCTGTAGAACGAGCTAAAAAAAAGCAGAAAGAAACTAGGTTTATTTTCTTATTCAATTCTCTACATCCCTCAGGTCTGAATACTGAAATTGATTATAGTTGTTTTTTGTGAATTTATACTAATGTTTACATGTAGAACACCTGAGCATGGACTAAGTTTGTTTCACCTCTGTGGGCCAAGTGGATTATTTTGAGTACTTAATTGTGCATCTGAGGATTCCTATTACTTTAGATCCAAAAATTGTTTACATTAATGTATGAGTTTGTATTAATGTTTACATGTATATCATCTGAACGTGGATTAGGTTTGTTTTATTTTTGCTATGCCATATGGGTCACTTTAAGAAAGATACAGTATTCTGTATCTGTGGATTGCCAACACCTGTAACCCAATCAATATTGTGCTTGTCCATAGAACCCTACTTTGTAACAGTTGCTGCTTACCACAGCTACTACTATGCCATAAGATCCACTGTCTTGTAATATCACATATAGTACGTACAGTTATTTATTGTTTGATATTATTTTTGCTGTAGAATGTCATGATATTGTATTTATTTGCATTATTTAGTGCTTTAAATACTGATGAAGTCCAGGACGGCGAAAAAGGCCAATATTCTGGAAATCCTTGTCCAGACTCTGTGGAAAGATTTTGTGGAACTGCAACAACCTTTCATGTGGATTGTTTGGACTTTATGAACAGACAGGTGGAATAGACACCATTACACAGATGGACCTTGTGGATGAACTGACTAGAGAATGATCTTATCCACTGGGTCTTCTGCTTTGTTCGTTTGTTGAACTTTATGAGTTACTTCTGTTGAAATTTACAATTTGATAGAATGAATAGTATACCTTATTTATCTAAGAACACAGCCGGTTACGTCTCGTGTGTTTATTGAGGATGCTTTACGTGACCATAGGTTGGTTGGTTTGTTGTTTTTTCAGTTCGCCAAAGCAGCACCATAAGTGGCAAGTGGAGAGAGCATGTAGCTCTCATAGGGCCCCAGTAACAGAGTTTAGGTATTGCATACCAGCAGAGGTTAGTATGAGTCAATTAGGATGACCAGAGCCAGCTGGAAGATGATTGAGGAAGACACTTTGATAAGATTTTGGTAGGGATTTAGAGAGTTTTAGGTAGAAAACATCTCCAAATATGGGGTGTCCAATTGGAAGGTCAGGTAGAAAGTCCATGAGCTGTTCACACGTTGATGTAACTAATAATATTGCAGAAATGATATGGGCACGAGGGCAACATGCATTCAGAATGCTATACAGACGCCTTTAATTCTTGTATCCCCACCCCAGCTTTTGGAATTATCCACTAGGACATCTTTCTTTCTTACTGCAGAAAGCAATAAAGCTGATCTTTCCATGACGCTGCTGTCTTTATTTTGGCTAAAGAGGACCATCGTATTTCCAGACCCCCTTTGTAGGGTAACGTAATTATGGGGGGCAATCTTTTAATGACATTTCTTGTACATGTCAGTGGTGCAACGTTCCTCAGTTTAGGCTAATTTCTGGTCAAGTTTCCTTGGATTGATTGGGCAAATTCATTCCTTGGTCAGTGCAGTAAAATGACACTGAGATCAGCATTAAGATTTCATCAATATATGGGTCTCTGCATTCCTCCAGCTATTGAGCTTTGGCACAAAACAGGATTGCTGCATTGGACCAGCTCCAGCAGTAAAAATGAAAGCTTTAATTACACACAGAGAGAGCTCCAGGCAGAGGGCAGCTAGGACTATAAATGTCAGAGGTGTAGTTCTGAGGCTGGTGTTCCATTGATGTGGCCAAGCAGCAAAACAAGCTTCCACCACAGAAATAATTTTCTTTGTTAAGAGGATCCATCCATCCATACAGAAGTCTGAACATGACCCAGTGGCTCAATTTGCATGGGGTTTGTGCTATGGAAGGGCTTCAGTTTATATAGCTATGCTCACACCACTTCTCTGAACAGTGAGAAGTTCCAGGGGCTCTGCACCTACTGAAGTTTGGCTTCCTTTGGAAGGCGGTTACAGGAGAGGTGTTGGTACTTTGTAACATTTACATATGTTCACAAATACACAGGTTGAGCATATGTGGAGGCACAACTTGAACATCTGTTCTGCTGCTTGAGGCAGAGCTGTAAATGGTGATCCCATCAAGGTGCACAGAGTTGTATCCAAAGCAGTTATCAGTAACGCAGCACATCAGCACAATAGTTTCAGTTTCCACAACGGGCCATCCCCTCCCCTCCCCTCCCCACTCCACCCCCCCCCCAAGATCTGTACTGGGGTTCCTCCAAGCCCCTAGAGTGGATTTGAGGAGGATTCATGACATCAGAAATCAGCTCCCTTACTTTGCAACCACACAACACACATGTGAAATTCCAGGAAGTGTGTGCACCAAGTCACAGGTTTATCAATGCTCACTACTGTGCTTTCTGAGGATGACTGAGATTAGCTGAGCTCCAACCAGGACCTTTTGATTTGACTAATGAATCTGAAATAATTAACTGGTGGAGTCATCTCGCTTGTGTGGGAGAGACCCAAACCATTACAGTAGCCTTTTGAGAGAGGGAATGCAGCATATTCAGGCATCAGACAGAGATGCCTGAAGATACTGCATTTGCCCTGCAGGCCTGGAGCTCCCCTCCCTTGGTTTTCACTGACTAGCAAAGGTCTTCATGATTTCAGACCAAGGTTTCTTCCAGTCCTTCTTAGAGATGCCAGGGATTGAGTTTGGGACTGCCCAATTCTCTACCACTGAGCTACAGCCCTTCTCCCAGATTAGAACATATTGGGTGGGGAAATGCTTGTAAAGCTCATGGATTCAGTCCATGCCCCATTTAAGTCAGTGATATAACCCATCAATTTTGATGAATTTGCATGACACCTCTTTGCATGGGCTGCATTATAGTGCACATGAATATATGAAAGATTTGCTTTGTCCATTGCCTTTGAGTCTGCTATTGGCTTTTGCCCAGACAATGCAGCAGAGCATCTGCCATTTCTTTACAGCTCAAGCCAATTCTCATTGTTCAGCATCATAATATTAATTTCCTGATTCATAGACCACCCTAATCTTCTGATTATAAGGACAGGCAGAAACACTATGGACAGATAATGGGCAGGTTTGTGATTCCTATTTACCCTTCAGATCAGAATTCCAAAGGAGCCCATCATACCAGCATTTCTCAAACATTTTAGTTGGGCTCTTCATTCTAAAATTATTTTTCCATATAGGACATTCCCCAACACCAGGCGTGGGGGATCTGCAACCGTCTAGATGCTGTTGGACTCCCAATTCTCATCAGGCCCAGCCAGTACAGCCAATGATGGAACTTGTAGTCCAACACCTTGAACGCTACCAGTCCCCCATCCCTGCCCTCCCCCGCATGAACTCATAACCCCAGAGAGCCATAGAGCTGGAAGGAGCCTTTTGGACATCTAGTCCAGCCTTCTGTTTGATGTAGAAAATGCAGCAGCCTCAAATGAAGGAGAGTCCACCATCACTTCAGGAAAGTGCAGTGGCAGATAGTGCCCATTGGGACTGGTGGGACGGATGGGAGGGAGTCCAGCAGCAAGTGGAACCAGAGCCAATTACAGGTTCTGGACTTCTGAAGCCTAGCAAAAGGTATGAATCACAAGTCAAGGTGGGGCTGGGGCTCCTGCGTTGGACCTGGGAGACCTGGGTTCAGATCCAGTCACAGGAGACCTTGGCCCAATCACTGCGTCTCAGCCCACCCTACCTCACAGGGTGGTTGGTGAGAGGATAGAAGTTGGGTTGGAGAACCATACAGGCCACCTCATTCTTTCCTTCAAAGTATCCTGAGAAGTATAGTTTACCCACCACAGAGCTACAATTCCCAGCACCCTTCACAAACTGCAGTTGTCAGAATTCAAATCCTCTTTTATTTTTTAGTTATGCAAAGGGGGGGGGCAGGTGGCAACAAAATTCTGTTTTATTTTTAGCTATGCTAGAAAGAGCAAAGCAGGTTGCAACGAATTTCATTTTATTTTTTAAGCAACAGCAACACTCCTAAATCTCCCTGCAACAGGTGGAGAGATAAACCTAACATACAATAAGTAATATAAAACTTGTCAATAAATAATAGGCACAGATAAATGAGTGAACAGGCTTTGGTCTAAGGGGTTAGGATACAGCTTTTTTTAGGGCAATGCCCCCTCCCCCCTCCAAAGGTGCTTTAGAAAAGACTGGATTCCTCCAGGTCAGAGATGGATTATTTAGCTTTCTGGGCCTTGCAGAGCCTGGGAGCTGCTTCCAGTGTGGTGTAGTGGTTAAGAGCAGTAGACCTTTCACCATTTCTTTAAGTGTTGCCATCTTAAAGCACCACCTGAATAAAATATGGCCTGCTGTGCTGCAGAGGTAATAATAATAATAATAATAATAATAATAATAATAATAATAATATGCGTCCCATCTGACTAGATCAGTGTTTCCCAACCGGTGTTCCGCGGCACACGAGTGTGCCGTGAGACATCGGCTGGTGTGCCGCGAGATACCTGGAGGGAGGCGGGCGAGTCGGGCGGCGAGAGGCGGGGCTGCGGCGGCGAGGAGAGGTCGCGCCTCCTGCTGCTGCCTGGCGCTCCTCCTCGCAGCCGGCAGCGCTGCCTGGGCGCCTCCGCGCGACTCTGCCTCGCTGGGTTTGGTCTCCCAGCAGAGACGGGTCACACGCGCCCCTCCCTCCCTCCCTCAGCCTGCGCGGAGGGAGAGCCAGAGAGAGGCATCGCTCCTGCGCGGCGGGAGAGGGAGCAGCCGGAGCGATGCCCCAAACGAAGGCATGGGACCGGAGGGGAAATCCTCTCCGAGGAGGATTGAGCGCAGCTGAGAGAAGCCTTTCGAGGAGCTGCCGTGTCCCCTGGAAACCCCCTTCCCAGCTCTGCCTGCCTGCCTGCCCAAAGCTTGGAGGTTCCCCGGCAAGGGGGAGGGGAAAAACTTTCACTTTTGTGCGTCCCTCCCGGCGTGACGCTGCGCGCTGACGTCACGGGGCGGGGCTTTAATGGTGGTGTGCCGCGAGATTTTTTTTCAGTAAACAGGTGTGCCGTTGCCCAAAAACGTTTGGGAAACACTGGACTAGATTGCCCCAGCCACTCTGGGTGGCTTTCAACAAATTATAAAACCACAGTAAAACATTAGCGTCAGCTTCTTAGCTTTAGAGCAAGAAAAACAACCATATAAGCATTGCCGTTCCTCAGCCGAGTTGTAACCGAGGCATTGCAATGAGCGGTACAGCATAGCTAAAAGGGTATTTTGGAAGAAAGTAGAGCCAATTAACTGTGTGTGCAGAAAGCACAAAGTCTAGCAGGAGCCTGTCATGGAGAAAGTGTAGGATTGGGTTGCCAGCATCGAGTTCCGTCCAGTACTGCCTCACAAACTTGCCGCTGTCTCTGGTGCAAGGCAGTCAGAAGCTGCCCTTGCATTTATGTAATGACGTGCTAACTGGCTTTAAAGGGCTTTTACAAATACAGTGGTACCTCTGGATATGAACGGGATCCGTTCCAGAGCCCCAGTCGCATCCAGAATTGAATGTAACCCTGCGCATGCGCGTGTTGTGCTTTGCCGCTTTTGCGCATGACGTCATTTTGACCGTCTGCACATGCACGAGCGGTGAAACCCAGAAGTAACGTGTTCTGTTACATCCGGGTCGCCACGTAGCGCAACCCGAAAGCGCTCAACCTGAAGCACATTTAACCCAAGATATGACTATACTTGTGGTACGGTGGACTTTTTTTACATCCCACATTATAAAAGAAGTGTCCTCTTCTGGTGGCATTAAATTTGGTGAGAACCTTGTGCCAACAGTTGGGTAGGCTGTTTATGCTTTATGCTGTATGACTGGTTCTGCATACTAGCTGCACTGCACCTTATTAGTAAGCAGGTATAGGATTGCAGCCTTGGTCTTTCAGTAGTCATTAGGACTTATGCCAGACAGCTAATCACAGCACTGTAGCCTTAGGGTACAGACCCTGCAGCTTTGCCTGATGTGAAATCCTCAGTTAAAAATAAGCACGCTCGTGTTCTTTTTTTTAAAAAAAAATTATTCAATTTCCACCATTTTTTTAAACAGACAGAGCAACACAAACAAACACAAAAGCAAATAACAAGTATAATTTCATATCCTTATTTTCTTATAACTTGTTTCTCCGACTTCCCCATACCTCCCCTTTCTGCATCCCATTTTAAAAATATTTGTTTCAACAAATCCTTACTCTTAGTTTTATCTAATTTATAACCTCCTTTTTTCTTTCAACTTAACCCTTACAGCTGTTAACCACTTAATTTTTTCAAACCAACGTCATTCTAACATTCATTAAAGCACGCACGTGTTCTCTCCCCCCCCCGAAATGCATTTATTAGAGAGCAGGGAAGCCGTATTTCAAGTGTAGCTTGGCTTGGAAAATAGCAGGATTTGCATGGTTTTGCTGATCTTCAGCATAAAGAGAATTTATTGGGGTACATGCCCATCTTTTATGTTGTAGGAGAAGGAACGAGAGAACCTTGCAGCACTGTTGCACCCATGTCTACTTGGAAGTAAGTCCTACTGAATTCAGTGTGGCTTCCTCCCATGTAGGTGGGATTGTAGCCTTTGCCATTTTTTGAGAGAGCTGCCTGTGATGCCAAGTAATTAAAAATAAGAATAAATGACTAAAACAAAATCCTTGTGTCTGAATAGCAAGCTCATGGCTGCTTAGGCTTCTGCCAATGAAACGGTCCTCTTCTCATCCCGCTACTGTGGAAAGGCACACCAGCCAGTGAGCGCTTGGTAGGCAGGGCTGAGGAGTCAGACTCTTAAGTCAGGGACACTGAGAACTTGGAATGTTTTTGTTCCTTCCTCAGAAAGGGAGAAATGGTTACCAAATAAAAATAAATTAGAAAAAAGATACTGAAAGAAACTGCCAGAACATAGTTCAGATAAGAGATGTGGAGAAAAAGTAAAATGCCACAGTGCTGGAATGGTTTCAAAATTTCTGATTATGGAGTGTATTATGTGACTTTCTGAAACTTGCAACATTTCTTGGAGTGCGAGATTAAAGTATTGTCTTGGAAGTCTTCCTTTGTAACATAAGAAAGCTGCCTGGATCAGGCCAGTGTCCCAAGTTCAGCATCTCGTTCTCACAGATGCCTGTGCAAAAACTGCAAGCAGAATCTGACCACAACAGCCCTCGTGATTCTCAGGAACTGATATACAGAAATATGCCTCCTTTGAACCTGGAGGCAGAATGTAGCCATCACTTGACACATCGCTGAGTTCACATGGCATCCACCTGGCTTCTTCCCCCAAATAATCTGGGAGCTATAGTTTGGGTCACTGGGTTTGGTGCTTTTGTAACTAGATTTGTAATGGCTTTCAGTCAAATACAATAAATGATTGATTGATTGATGAAAAAGTGCTTTTTTCCTGAGATGCTAACTTTCTCTCTGCATGTCATTCCCTGAACAGCTTCCCGTGCAAAGATAAGACTTGCTTTCATTGCTCTTTTCATTTGTGCATTTGACTAGTGTTGTGTGGAGGGAAATGCAACCACTGGACTGAAAAATGTTCTCCTCCTGCCCCCTTGGGTTTCTGGTGTGGCCTTCACAGATATTGGCACAACTTGGCTGCTAAGCTACGCTCCCCATTGTGAGGGCTGAGGGGGAGATGGTGATGCCTCCCCAGCTGCTGCCATTGTCTGTGGGTTGACTGTAATGTCAGAAAAACATTTGGCAGCTGAGTGGGTATAAATGTGGGCCAAGTCACAAGCCTCAGCAGTTGCCCTCCCCAGAGAGAAATGGGCAGCTTGGTAGCACTCAGCCCTGGTGGTCTCCTGCCACATGGCGACAAGCTGGCAAGCAGAAGGAGGCAATTGCCTGGTGCTGGGATGCTGTGGAGCAAGGAGAAGGCAAGTACAAAGTTTACTTGCTGGTGGGATCGTGACTTGAAGGCAACTGATATTCAGCTCTGAAGCTGGTTGATGTCTGGCAATGGACCTGGTGAGGCTACAGCTGGTGGATGGCTGTCAGAAGAGTTTGCATTCAGGCTAGTGGATGCCGCAAGGTTACACTGGCTGAGATGGATGCAAACTGGTTTGGAAGCCTTGTTTGTTAACAGGCAGCCAAACAGAGGAGGAGTCTGGGAGGACATCGGATAGGGGCCATTCCACTCACCTTTGCCTTTGCCTTACAGGGATGTCCGGAGCTGGTGAGGTTTTCCCCAAGTCCAGCTTTCAAAGTCATGCAACATGTCCCTATTTACATCAGAGAAATGAACTTGAAATACTGGCAGGAGCAATGGACAAGGCCGTGGCCAGACCTGAGAGAAGAAGCTTTGAAGGGAGACTGCAGGCAGACATCTGCTGCATTGCAAGTGATGGGGCAGTGGGGAGAGAGAAGAAAAAGAGGGAGGAAACATTAAGCCACATTAGGCTAATTGGAAGTGCTATGAAGACGCTTTGAACAGTAATGGCTTCCCCTCAGGGATTCTGGGAACTGTAGGTGGTTAAGGGAACAGAGAGTTGTTAGGGTGGTTAAGGATTAGGGATAGGGTTAGAGTTAGGGTTAGAGTTGTGGTTAGGGTTGGGGATGGGGTAGGGGTAGGGGTAGGGTTCCCTTCTTGTCAGGGAACTCTGGGAATTGTAGCTATGGTTAAGGGTTAAGGGTTAGCATTAGGGTTAGAGTCAGGGGTAGTGTTAGGGTTAGGATTCCCTTTTTGGCAGGGAACACTGGGAATTGTAGCTCTAGTTAAGGGTTAGCGTTAGGGTTAGCGTCATGCTTAGCGTCAGGGGTAGGGTTAGGGTTCTCTTCTTGGCAGGGAACTCTGGGAATTGTAGCTCTAGTTAAGGGTTAGCGTTAGAGTTAGAGTTAGGCTTAGCGTCAGGGATAGGGGTAGGGTTAGGGTTAGGGAACGGGGGTCTCCTAACAACTCTCGGCACCCTTTTCAAGCTGTAGCTCCCAGATTCTTTGGGGGAAGAAGCCATGAGTGTTTAAAGCGGCTTCATAGCGCTTTAAATGGTGTGGATGTGGCCCTGGCCTCCCTCACCCCACTGTCTCTTATTATTGAGGAATCGAAAGGATTTCCCCATTCAAATCTCTCGGAAACAAGAAACAGGAAGAAAAAAGACTTTGTATCTCATGCCACTTTGAAATGTCTTAGCTTGAAATGCCAATAAAGGTATTTGTATTGTATTGTATTGTATTATGATTAACATGGGAAGTGGGATGGTAAAATGTTAATGAGGCGGACGCGATACTTCTGTAAACTGGCACGCCCCTTCTTGTGGGCGTGGAAGGAGGGACTTGCGGCCGGACAGGTGACTTTATAAGCTGTGTTTTTCCTGATGAAGATGTGCCTGATCTTGGGTTACCCCACTTGCAAGTGTGTATAATAAAAAGGTTTCCTAATTCACCCATTTTGTCCAGATCACTTTATTTAAAAGGATTCAGAGACCTTAAGTCAAAGGAACCAGTTTATTTATCTCTCACAAAGGCCAAAATAAATAAATAATACCAATCCCTCAACTGCCCAGTCTTGCAGCACTGTAAAAATTAACATATTTTGGGGAAACTTTTTTAAAATGGGAGGGTCAGGGGGCCTTGGTGGGTGCCAAGGAGGGTTTCTGAGGGTGACACGTGTCACAAGGGGGGGCTCCTCAGTCATCATTTCTTTATTAATAAATGCCCCCCCCTTGAGGCCTTGTTTTTTCCAGCCCTGTCTATGGATGGTCTCCTGTGATGTCACAAACAGACATAGCAGCTGAGGGGAAAGAGGCAGTTTCTTATTCTAGAATTTCAAACACAGGAGGGCAGGAGGGGGACATTTTTCAGCCCAGGGGCTGCATTTCCCTCCACACAACACTAGTCACATGTACAAATGAACAGAGCAATGAAAGCAAGCCTTGTCTTTGCACAGGAAGCTGTTCAAAGAATGACATGCCGAGAGAAAGCATAAAACCCAATTAAACCTATTAAGAAATAGGTTGTCCAACCCCCTGGAATGCAGGAAACCCAGCTGAAATTTAGGAGACTTTTGTATTTCTGCATGTGTTTATAGTATCCATATTGCTATTCGGAATACTCGAAATGGGGGGGGGACCTCAGCTGCACACCCACCTCCCTTCATTTTGGGGGGTCTCTCTCCCTCCCCCACCTGCCCAGCAGCTTCCCTGCCTGCTATCTCCCCCTCCATCATCCCACTGGCATTGCACCCTCCCCCCAGCCCCCCCAAAAGCTTGCTGCGCCCCAAGGTGTTTTGCACTCACCTGAACCCTTGCAGGGAAAGGGGTGGGGCACAATGGGAAGGGGAGGGCAACTGGGCTTCTTAAACCCTGCCCCTTTTCCAATGGAAGCGGCATGGAGGGTCAGTATCCAGCACCCCCTTCTCTGCTTCTCTTGAACTCTTTGACTTTAGCCCAGAATGTCAAGCTATGACCAGGGAGATCCACCTTCAAATCTCCACTCAGCTCTGAAGATGTTTGTGGCTTTTCTTGTGCTTATCACAGTATCTTAGGCTACCTCACAGCCTGCCTTTGGTCTTTTGTTATTAGGACAAAATGTGGAGGGAGGGGAGGGAGGAAAATCACTGGGTTTCTTGGAAGAAAGGCTGTATATACACACACAAGATAAAATAAGAATGGGACAATAAAATAATGGGAATCCTGGATTTCCCACTCTGAATACTATTTCCCTCCTTTGCTTGATCACAAGCCACAAATTCTGCTCCTTCGCAGCACTATTTCACAGCGGCATGGACTTGATAGAGTATGACTAGAAAGCAGACACTCCTGTGCTGTGTTGTCACACTGGAGAAATAATGCCTATTTCTGTCCTAGTGGAACTCATTGAATATTGTTGACCATGAGTTGCTTCAGTGCAACTTGGCAGCAAATACAGTCATACCTCGGGTTACGAACGCTGCAGGTTGCGCATTTTCAGGTTGCAGACTGCACCAAACCTGAAAGTACCGGAATGGGTTACTTCCAGGTTTTGGCGCTCGTGCATGCGCAGAAGCGCCGAATTGCATCACGGGCATGTGCAGACGTCGTGATTCAGGCTATGAACGCTGCGGGTTGTGAATGTGCCTCCCGCACAGATCACGTTCGCAACCAGAGGTATGACTGTACACGAGCAAGTAATAAATACACCAACAAAATGATTAGCCTGCAGTAGAGAAAGGCTCCCATTGCCCCGCATGAAGGGCAGCACAGCTCCTAAACTGAGCAACCCATCAATTATTCATTCAACATTGATGCTCCAGCCCATCAATTCCCACCAGATCCCTTGCGTAACAAAATCAGCAAACACTTTAGAAAATTGAAGAGCTATATCAGACAGGCAGGATGCTGGTTTCATTGCCAGCTTTGCAAAGACATCTGAGCATCAGCTTGAACCACAAGCTGTCTGCCAAGTAGCCTTAGCAGAACTGCTGACCCAGCATTGGGCTGACATTCATGGAAGACAAAAGTAGGATGGTGTGCAAGTTCATTTTCTAGGAGAACAAGCTACAAATGAAGCTGGGACTTGAATGCTTGAAGAATTAGATTTCTGTCAATTCCAAAGCAAGCTGACCTGATCTGTGCTGCCTGAGGTAATGTCATTAAGCTCTCGGCATTGCACTCCTCTGAATTTTGATTAAGGGTGGTATATAAATTGAAATAATAATAATAATTTGCTGCAGCATTCATTCCCTTCAGTTCCTTCATATCTTCCCTTTCCCCATTGATAATGTCTGTGTGTGCATCAGTGAAATGCTACAGAAAAGTAATCTTGCATCAAAACGATTTTGGTGTGGTGCTTCAGCAATGTGCAGGAGCAAATGTGTGCCTCTATAAACAATCATGCAAAACTAATCTTGATGTAATCAACACATGACATATCAAAATTGCTTTATTGCAGATGCAGGTCTATTAGGGCACATGGGGCACTGCCCGACCAACTGCAGTCTGCCCTAAGGCTGCACCTGCCTGCTGTCCTCTTACTCACAAGTAGTCCAGAGGGTGGCATGGACTGACAGCGTCTTCCTCCTCCTCCCCCACCCACTTTTAGCTATGTCTTGTATGTGGTCCCTGGAGGTTGGCCAAGAGTGGATGTGGCCCTCAGGAAAAAGTTAGCTACCCCGATCTAGTTCAGCATCCTGTTCTCCACAGTAGCCAGCCAGAGAGTTCTGGCCCTGGCCTCACCAACCTCAGCCTTCCCTCAGTCAGTCTTCACCAGTCTGCTTCTTACTGTGGGGATGATTAGAGAGGCAGGAGAGGATATATTATTTAATGATATATTTCCTAACTTGCGCTAGCAAGTTCCATATTCTAGCAGAGTTCCAAACATCCCCTTTTTTAAATTAGGCAGTGATTAGCTTGTTGCTGACTCATCTGAGTCTTCCTTCCTTCCTGGTAAAATCCCTTCTACTGCCTCTTAAAAAGAATAAACACAAGAATCTGATTAACGTTAATATAAAAGTAGTTTACTCACAGATTCATTCAGGTTCACAGACCTATCCCTGAAGGCAGGCTTAGGTTACATAACAACTAGAACTATTCCATAAAGAAGTGAGTCCCAAGTGACTGTGACTAAGCAGTCACTTCTCCAAACACACAGCAACATCCAAAATGGAGAACACACACACTAATCAGAACATGGAGGCCGTGTGCTCCTCCATGCTAGTACCACAGACCACACCCTTTTCAAGTCTGTCTCAGCTCAGGAGGAAACAAAAAGTCCTCTCCTGAGTGGTACAAAACATCCCCTAACATGTCCACTGTAGGGATGTTGTACTTGACTGCAGTTTTACATCCCACACTTACTACCAGTCTGCTTCTTACTTACAACCCATCCAAGAGTGGCACTAGCTGTAAGTGCCTTCCTCCATTGTCTCAGTGCTGTCTCCGTAGAACTCAAAACAGAGGAGGAGGGGAATGAGTTGCACTCAAGGTCTGTCTGCAGGCTTGTCCCAGGAATCTGGTTGGCCTCTGCAAAAGCAAGAGACTGGATGGGCCTTTGTAGGGTTGGAGTTCTTGTAAAGTGCTTGGGTGACTCTGCCTTGTTCATCTTCTCTCGCTCCAGCCTCTCTCATAGATTTGTTGTGAGGCTAAAATGGAGGTGGGGAAGAAAAAAATCTGGATGGCCTCACATTGGCTATCCCTATTTGAGGGCGTGGGAGAAACCCACACACAATCTCCATAAACATCCTGTTTTCATTGTTGATGGGTCTTGGACTGCACCTAGGAACTTGCCAAGTCAGTCACTTGTTGGCTTTAATTACTCCAGCATCTCAACAGGATCTTGTCACCAGTGAGCAGATGGCAATAATCGTTATCTTCTAAGTGACAGTCTGCTTTCTGCTGAACAGTGATAGACTGGGGCAGTGGGGGAGGAAGGAAAAAGAAAAACCACTCCAGGACAACAATTTATCCTACCTATGGCATCTCGGGGACCATTAGTTTCTTCCTAGATGTCTAGCTTGTCGGAACTGAGATGGAAGCGCCAGGCACCAACAGCATATGAATGTGTACATTATGATGCACTTATGGGGCCTGGGTGGCAATATAAGTGCTCATTATAAAGCCTGGGATTTCTACAGCTAGATTGGTAATCACACTAACTATGCTGTCTATCTATGATTGCTGCTTGAAAATTTAATAAACCAACCCCATGAGACTTATCGGATCAGGAAGTACCAGGGCTGCCTTTGAACTGAAGTTCCGCTTCGAAAGCTATTTTGAATAGGTTTATGCATTTGATTATTTATGCATTTATTTATAAAAGTATTTATGTGCCTCATTTGTGCAAGCATCGACACAGTGCACCGCAACTAAAAACACCTTTAAAACAATCATTGGTGACTTAAGAAAAGTTTAAAGTCTGTTGACATGAAAACAAAAAATTCTTCAAGAGATGCCTGAAAGTCAAAAGCAAGGATGCCTGTTGAATGAGTGTTCTACAGCATGGGACCAGTGATGCTAAATGCCCAACTTCTGGTTGAGGCCAGGCAGGCCTCTGTAACATGGGGGACAACTATCAGTGCTCCTCCAAATGACTTTAGTGTCTGAGCTGCAATATAAGAGCTCGGGAGATCCTTAATAGAGTTCTCCACTACAACCCCAAGATCTCTCTCCTCAGACCCCATTTCCATACATGTGAAATTAGGATTTGTTGCCCCAGTGCTCATCACTTTTTTCTTGTTTTCAAGTACGGAAGATGTGGCACTTTTTCCTGGAGTGCCACTGCCAGTCAATGTAGACCAGGGGTCAGCAACCTTTTCCAGCAGGAGAAGAGGGGGGAAATCTTAGACTGTTTAAACCTGCAGGAGAGAGAGTAAAGAAAGATAAATTTCCACCGTCTTGAACCTGGGAACGGGTGTCAGAGACAGATGCTTTGAGGAAGTTCATTGACTGTGAATACGTTTCTTTTTGACAGATAGTTAAAAAAAAGAAACATATTGATTCCAATGTTTCCTTTTGCACTTAAAAGGAACAAAAATATCTGAAAAACGAAAGGAATTTTGTTGCTGGATCTGCTTTTAAAAAGACGGATACAAACAGAAATTGCTTCCTCTAGAGGGAGCTTGTGAAACTGTTGCTGGAGTCAATCTGGGGAATTCTACAGCTGTAGAGATTAAAGATTGTGGGAACCAGACATTGACCTTGAATAAGAATGTGCCCAGAAGAAGTTTTAGTGCTTGCTTTTTGCAAGACAAGCGCTTTACTGGAACAGCTACATGAGAAGATGGATTTGATGACTGTTGCAGTTAGCAATTTTGGACAAACAGTGAATACTCATATAGAAATCACTCAGGAACCAACCCAGGAATTTGTTTTGACAGGGCAAGTTGTGCAGGAGACAAAGGAGGAGGTTGTTGCTGAACCTCAAGTAATAGAAATGAAGCAAGTTGTGCAGAAGACAAAGGAGGAGGTTGTTGCTGAACCTTAAGTAATAGAAATGGAGAGAGTCGCGGCCCTGCAGGAACACAGGTTGTTGTTTTTGACGACTGAACCTGGAGAAAGTAAGATTTGGAGAGATGGAGTACTGTTTTACTGTTTGGTTTGGAGATGGGAAGTCGGCTAGATCCCCCTATGCAGGGATGTTTTGACTTTTGGGATTTGGTTTTGGACCAGGGGGAGTTTGGAGTTGTGGGGGCCCTTAACCTTGGAGGGACTTTGAAACATGCCTTCAAATATCTTTTGGATTTCAGTGCTGACTATGGAGAATGGGCTGACCTGTCGAGAAGGGATAAAGATACCCCGAGATCTGGCCCTCAGTGAGAAAGGAAGGAAATTAAGAATAAGATCAGCAGAAGACAAAGTAAAGTGCAGGTATAAACATGAAGAAGACCTGCAGAAGGGGCATGGAAAAGACTTAAGAGCCTCGGATAGAAGGTCACCAGGTTGATGGACTAGATGGAAGGGATAGAAAGGACTGACAAAACCTGAGACCAGGAAGAAGAGACGATGGATGAAGATTGGAAGAAAGTTTAAAAATTCATTTAGAGAATTATGGTAAAATTAATGAGTGTTAGAAAAAATGTTGGAATGAAACTATTTGGCTTTAGTAGAAATGCTTTAAGGAATTATGTATAAATAAGTTTTAAGTTTTAAGCTTCAGGGCTTTATATGGTAAGATAAGGTAATGGATTGTTAATGGGCCAAAGTGTAAACTCTAAGGTCTGACTGGGTTAAGGTAATTTATAGAACAAAAATTGAGAAAGATGGAAAGGATTTGCTGAAATAGCTAAATTGAATTAAAATACAAAAAAGGGAGGTGTGAGGAGGTCGATGAAACAAGTAAATGAATGACAAAGACATGGAAATACTGGATGTGTTTTTAAATGTTTTTGGTTTTTAAATGTTTTTGTTTAGTTTTTTTTCTCTTTTTTATTGTTGTGCTGTATTGTTTTTTATTCTGCTTTTTATTTTTTTGACGTATTGTAACTCTTTATTGTTTCTTTTTCTTTCTCTTTTTTGTAATTGTTAAACTTTTAATAAATATCATTTTAAAAAAAAGAAAAAAAGAAAACCACACCGCTTGGTCCGGATGAAATTATGTGACGTGAGTCTTCTAGGTGTGCAGCCCTGTTTATGGAATGGCTCACCTCGCGGTACTTATTCTTTTTGCACCAGGTGATCTTTCTCTATTTTTTTACTTCTGTGGATCAGATTTTATGCTCATTCATTCAGGCTTTATTGGCATAATTTAGAAAATAAACCATAAAATCACATCCATAAAACCGGACATATTAAACACATAAAACATATAAAAGGCTCAGGTTTTATATTGACTCACTTTTTATGTTGCTTTTACCTGCTACTTTAAATTTTTTGTTAATTTTATATTTCAATGCAGGGGAAGAGAAGGGAAATATCCAGTGCTATTTTTCTAGAAAAAGAGGTGCTGAAATTAATCATGAATTCTCTTATAATGGCAATGGCGCCCACGTGAGAAGGGCCAGAACTGAGTTCCAGCAAGTTCCTACTGAAAAAAAGTACTGGAAATATCTATTAACCCAAGTGGTTTATCTGGTGCCTTCAGTGCAGACTCCAGGTAAAGACTTTGTCTCCCGGGTCTTGTAATTTACAGCAGGCATATAATTGTGGTGATTTTTTTATTTTTAAAAAATGCATCAGGTTTTTTTATGCTGGATCTAATTGTTTTTATGCTGCTAAATATACTCTGGCTTTTGGGTGCCAGTGTGTGAGTGCGCTGATTTGTACTGCATGTACAGTAGTTGGTTTGGGCTGTTTGTTATGCTGTAATGTACCTAGTTGATTTATGTAGTAGCTACATTGTAGCTGGATTGCATTTTGCATTTCTAAAATGTGTTTGCAAACAGCCCAGAAGACTTAATTGAGGGGCCATAGAGAAACGTAACAAATAAAATAACAAATAAATAAGTGTAAAAGGCAGTAATTGTGTGGTCTCAGCAAAGCTTAATTGCCACTCATCCCTGAGCTGTTGTCTGTAAGGAAAGCCAAGCACAGCCTCCCTTTCTCTGGCTTTCTGCTTCAACAGCGCCTCCTGCCAGTGACTTGGCCATCCTCCTCTGCAGTTCCGGCAAGCTGGCACAAGGCAGAGGCTGCAGCCGGTTGAAGCAGGAGTAGCAGGTGGAAGGAGGGGGGATCCTACTTTGTGTGAGAGAGAAATAACAGCATCCTATGTAGAGTGGATGCAAGGGAGATGGCCATGGACAGTAGTCAGTTCTGGTTGCGGGAGGGAGAGGAAAAGAAAGAGGGAGGGGAAGGGGTGTTTCTGCAGGGAGGTGGAGGCTGCTGCTGTAAAGACCCTGGTGGGCCTTTTTGTGGGGGACACATGCGGTTTGTGTTATGTATCTTTGCTGGAGAAGAATATAATCAGTAGGAACTAAGAAAGACCCTTCTCTGAAATGCTGGGGAGATACTGCCAGTCACAGCAATGCAGACTTTGCCAGAAGTTTCAGGTAACAGCTGTGCTGCTGTGACTGACAAGACTTGTAGTCCAACCAGGGCACCTGGTTGGCAAACGCTGGCAGAGAGCTAGATGGACCAGTGGTTTGCCTGACTCAGTACATTGCAGCGTTCCATGCTCCTATTTTGCTTGGATTGCTGATGTACAATGCCACCATTCAGTTAAAAAATATTATTTCAGGGTTGCCTATAAATGTAACGAAAATACATAGTTGTAGTAGTAGTAGTAATGATGGTGATGATGATGATGATGATGTCCCCCTGGCTTGGTGCTTCCAAGCTGGGGTAAACTGAAGTCCAAATAGGGCTGTGAACCTATACTAAGTTATCTGGGAGTAAGTCACATTGAGCTCCCTGGGGGCTTACTTCTGAGTATACATGAGTACCGTAGTCTTGTGCATACGTGTATAAAATGGCATTGCATTAGTAGCAGTAATAGTGGTGGTGATCATCATACAGGAAGGGCATCCACCTGGCTAGCTGTTCCAGGCCAGGAGTCAGCAGCAGTTTGCTGCTTCAGCTGCCGGAAGCACAGCCACTGGCAGAGTTTGGACACTGCAGCAACAGCAGCAGCAGCCAGCAAGTGGGCTGGGGGGAGGGATGGGGGGGCAGAATCCCGCATAGAGGAGGAGCCTGCCGGTGTCCCAGACTGCTCTGGCCAGGAGCCCACTTACTGCAGTGGGGAGGGACAGACAAGCAGCCAGTCTGTCCTGATCTCCAGTTCTCTCATTCTCCCCCTCCCCATCCTCCTTTCTTTCCTTGGGAAGGGCAGGGGAAGAGAATTCTTCTCCCTGCTAGACAGATCTCCAAAGGGCTCAGCAGCACAGGTGTTGTGTGCATGGAATGGGAAATCCAAACAGATATCCCTGTGCACTACTAGGGTTGCTAATTGGCCAAGTGAAAAAAATCTTGCTCCTGTGCTTTTAGCAGAAGTGTGATCTGTGGAGATCAGCATCTGAAACAGCATCTAACTTCCTGGCTGTTCATTGCTGCAGAGCCGGCGGCTGTTTAAAGGGACAAGGACTGTTTTTAAAGCTGGCAATCACACAACCCACTGCAAGGGGGCACAACCAACCTCCAAACCCTTCTTCAGTTCCAGAGAATTTCTTTCTGCTTTATGTGCCCTGCAGTCAGATATGTTGCTTGCTCACTCTGCCAAAGAGTGTCAGCAGATCAACCGGGGTGGGGTGGGGCTTGCCATCTTCTTCTAGTAGTTCAGAAATAGAGGAGGATTAAAAATGTTCATGGTTTTTCTCTATATCAGGGATGTGAGACCACAGGCTGAAGTTCTGAATATAGTCCTCCGTGCTTCTATCTGGCTCCCAAGACTCTTTCCAACACACAACTCCTCTCCTCAGGCCACACCCTCACTGGCCCTATTCCAGAAGACTCCAGTAGATGTTAATTTTATCTTAGTTAAGTTGTCTAGTTTCTACACCCACCCACCCCTCTCCAGGGCCAGTCCAAGACATTTTGGCACCTGAGGCGGACCGCCAATTGGGCTCTCCACCACCAAGGAAGAAGAGGGGAGTAAGTATCTGTATCAGGAACATAAAGGTAAAGGTAAAGGTACCCCTGCCCATACGGGCCAGTCTTGACAGACTCTAGGGTTGTGCGCTCATCTCACTCTAGAGGCCGGGAGCCAGAGCTGTCGGCAGACACTTCCGGGTCACGTGGCCAGCATGACGAAGCTGCTCTGGCGAACCGGCACCAGAGCAGCACACGGAAACACCGTTTACCTTCCCGCTATAAAGTGGTACCTATTTATCTACTTGCACTTAAGGGTGCTTTCGAACTGCTAGGTGGGCAGGAGGTGGGACCGAACGACGGGAGCTCACCCCGCTGCATGCGATCGGCAAGTCCTAGGCACTGAGGTTTTACCCACAGCGCCACCCGCGTCCCAGGAACATAGGGAAGAATAAATATCAACATTGGGAACCAGGGGGCATAGGAAACTGAGAGGCCTCTGTGGAGGCAGCATTGCAGAGGGGGGATGCTGCAGACGAGACAGCAGATCTAGCCTCCAGGAAGTGTGCCTGGCACGGCTACTGCCACTGTGGCAGGTAATGCATTCCTTGCAAGTCAAATCTGATACCCCTGTAAATCCTGTCACCTGAGGCAGTTGCCTCTCCTCTCCTTGCCTTTGCCTCATGTGTGGGCTGGCTCTGCCCCTCTCTGTCTTCCATCTAGGTAACCAAGAATCATTATCAGAATTTAAAAGTGCATTTCAGCCAACCAAAAGCAGAGGCAGTGAGGGGTGTCACCTGGGGAGAAGAGAGAGATCTGAAGAGCCACATCCACACTCATATCTGAGATTCCCCAAACCTGCAGGAACAAAGTGGGGTGCTGTTTGGAGTTTTTTGTTGGGGCAGGAGGTTGTTGCTGTTGGGTATTTTTTTGTAACTTTCTTTTAGATATTGTTTTGATTTATGTGGAATTTTTTCAGTTTGGTTGCATATTTTTTAGTGTTTTATTTATTGTTCATGACTATTTTTGTCATGTTGCAGTTGTGTATGTTTTTCATGTTGTAAGCTGCCTTGAGTGCACTGTAGTTTAAACTGTGAAAAAGAAACGTGAAAATAAAATTATGTATGTACTTATGTATGACGTGCTCTCTGCTTGTGCTCAGAGGCGTCACCCCATTCTCTGTATGTTCCATAAAGTTGCCCTGGCACTGGGCACAGATTCTAGAGCTGACCCTTGGCAGGAATTAAGCCTCCTCTGGCTCAAAGGAAGCCGGGTTGGTGTGAGACCCACAGAGAAGGGCACTGGCATGATTTCTGTCTCTCCATTGCACCCTCCAACTTGCCGCAGATGCTGAGTCATTCCTGCAGCATCAGCGCCTCCCTCTCACCTCCCTCTCCCGCTTCTGATCCCAGCTCAGCTGAAGGCAGATACTGAAGCTCAGACTTCTGCCTTCCCAGCCTGCGTCTCCTGCTCCTCCACCATCAGGGTCCTTTCTCCCTCCCCCCTTCTTTCCGCCTGTCTGCTTGCAGGTCACCATTATCCAACACCTTTAGGGGAGGGGGCGGGATAATTGCTGTGGCTAAGTACATCCCCCCCCATCCTTTCCCTCCACTTCATGGATCTCCTTTTCCCTCTAGGGCAACAGCAATCCCATTTGATGAATAGGGCTGTGTGTGCCACAGTAATTTCCTCCCTTCTGGGCATTGAATCAGCAACAGCTAAGCAGCATGAAGCAGAAAGTTCCTGGAAAAGGGGACTGGACTGAGGGCAGGGTGAGTGGGGAGGAAGAGGGGGGGCAGTGATTTCTTGCTTGTGGAGGAATAGGCAGCAATAAAACAAGCCTGCTCCTCCACACAGCACAAGCAGAGACATTCACATTAACCTCTTCTTCCTCCGGGAAGGCGCCTGCAGAGAGATCTCCATGAGGTTCATCAAAGTGCCAAGCTCCATCAGTCTAGCTGGAGGAGAAAAGGGAGGGAGCCAGGAGCCTGCCACTGTAGCTTAGGACCCAGGTTCAAACCCCAGCATCTCCACGTAGAGCTGAAACCCAAGAGAGCTGCTGCTGGTCAGTGTAGACAATACTAAGCTAGATGGACCAGTGGTCTGACTCAGAATAAAACAGTTTCCTTTGTTCCTGTGACCTTCCAAGTACAAACGGTAGCTTGACTTGACTCTGTTTCTTAGGCCATCTGCAGAAGGGGAATCACTCTGTGGTGGTAAAGCTGCCTTGCATGCAGAAGGTCCCAGGCTCAGTTCCCAGCTTCTCCAAGTAGAACTGGGAAAGAGCTGCTGCCAGTCAGAGTAGGCAGTACTGAGACAGATGGACCAATTGTCTGTCTCAGTTACAAGGCTACCACTGAAGACACCAGGCAAGAAACACAGAAGGATATTTTTGTTCTAAACCAGTACTGGGGAAACTGGTGCTCTCCAGATCTTGTTGGACTCCAGTTCCCATCTTCTTTTTCTTTGGTGATCATTCGTAGCAAAGTAAGATTGTCTTCCATGAATATGGTTTTGATGGTGTATCTGTAAGTGACTATGGAGGCCAATTCTGGATCCACATGTCCTTCCACAGTGGGGACATAGGTTTCTGAGTGGGAATTGGTCATAATGAGGATTTGCCAAATGTGCCTTCCTCTTAGCTCATTTCTCCCTTTCGTCCTGAATTTGTGGTTCTTCAAAGTCCATGATGCCTTTGGTAGAGGCTTTACTCCAATTGGAGCGCTCGTAGGCCAGTGTTTCCCAATTACCCAGGCTCATAGAATCATAGAGTTGGAAGAGACCACAAGGGCCATCGAGTCCAACCCCCTGCCAATCTTTTTTTAAGATTTGCCTTGAAAGTGTCTTTAAACCTCTTTTGTTGTCTGCCGGCAATTCGGTTTCCATTCTTAAGTTTGGAATAGAGTAGTTGCTTTGGAAGACGATAATCAGGCATCCAAACAACATGACCAGTCCAACAAAGTTGATGTTGAAGAATCATTGCTTCAACACTAGTGATCTTTGCTGCTTCCAGTACACTGACATTAGTTTGCTTGTCTTCCCAAGTGATATGTAATTTTTTCCAGAGATACCATTGATGGAATCTTTCAAGGAGCTGGAAATGGCGTTTATAAGTGGTCCATGTTTCACCAGCATACAGAAAAGTTGGTAGTACAATAGCTTTGTGAACAAGCAATTTGGTTTCCCTGCAAATTTCCCAGTCCTCAAACACTCTGCGCTTCAGTTGGGAGAAAGCTGCTCTTGCTGAGCTCCTCCTCCTTGACCTTACCACCTTGGGTGACCCTACTGGGAGTACGAGACCCCTGATGGCTTCACTCACAGCAGCAGCAGCAGCAGCAGCAGCAGCAACAACAACAACAACAATAATAATACAGTGGTACCTTGGTTTAAGAACAGTCCTGTTTACGAACGATTCGGTTTACGAACTCCGCAAAACCGGAAGTAGTGTCCTGGTTTGCGAACTTTACCTCGGTCTAAGAACGGTGGAAAGGCACCGGCGGCAGGAGGCCTCATTAGGGAAAGCGCACCTCTGTTTAAGAATGGTTTTGGTTTAAGACCGGACTTCTGGAACGGATTAAGTTCATAAACCAAGGAATAATAATAATAATAATAATAATAATAATAATAATAATAATAATAATATACTATTTATACCCCACCCATCTGACTGGGTTTCCCCAGCCACTTGGGGTGGCTTCCAACAAATTATTAAAAATATAGTAAAACATCAGACATCACAAGCATCGTAGGAATGTGCAAGCCCACTCACCATGACAAAGTGATGATCCAGTGAGTGAGCAATTCCCATCTGCCTCAGCCAGCATGGCCAGTGGTCAACGATGATGGGAGCTGTAGTCTATCAACACCAAGAAGGCCAAAGGTTCCCCATGCCTGTTCTAAAGTATCAGCTGCCTCACCCACTTTAGTGCCATCTGCAATATGCCTATTATATACTTGCTGCTTAATAACTAGATAGATACACAAATCCATAAAATCCCTATGGATCTTACACAATCTTGTTGTCCCAGAATGATATTTCCCAATAGGATTTTTAAAAACCCAAAAATACAAATAGCAGACTGCTGTTGTTGGCCTCTGAAATCTTCATCATTTCATGCATGCTTGATTGATGATGGGGCTTCATTGTCAAAGACAGACTGCACAAATCAGCTCTTTAAAGGAGGGTAATAAGCTGGCATCTCACATGCATTACAGAATGAAGAGTAAAGAAAGGCAAGAAGGAAACAAATGGAAATGCTAAGCCTTGATGGATGCTGGAGAGGAATGCAGGCAAGAAGGCATGCTCTTTTGTAGCATATATCCAGGCAAATTCAATTGTATTTCATTGCACATCCTCCAGACTGAGCCCTGGTACTGAAGCCCTGCAAGTGCTCGGGCTGCAAGAAGAACATCAGCCAGAGTTCAAACCTCCTAACCCAGAGATGCATTTTAAATAAAAGCATACATTCTACTCATGTAAAAGCATGCTGATTCCTGGACCGTCCATGGGCGATTGGGCCGGATACAGCCCCCGGGCCTTAGGTTGCCTACCCCTGTCCTAGGGGGCCAAAGGTTCCCCATCTCTGATTTTGCAGATATTTTTGCCTGGGTGGGTAACATTAGGGATAGAGCTGCATTATGTGGGTAGAACATAGAGAGATGGGTTTAGAAGAGACATTGACTGACCTTTTTGCATTCTTTCCTTTCCTTTCTTTCTGTGTGTGTGTGTGTGTGTGTGTGTGTGTGTGTGTGTGTGTGTGTGTTTTAATTTAAAAAAAAAGTTTAAAGACCAAGCACCCTGACTCCATTCAAGTCTCAGTGCTGATTCCTCTCTTGGTATTTGTGAAGGAGGATGTGTCTGCACACGAAAAGCATGAAGTGGCTTTATCCCAGTTTAACTGCTATGGCTTTGCTGAAAAGCAATTTAACAACCAAATTGTTTCTCATAGTTCAAGGTCTGGAAATTCACTGTTGGGGACCCCTAAACCTGTCACAGAACTGTAGGGCTATTGGTGGAGTGATGTTATTTTTCAGGTTTACAAGTAGAAGCTTCAACAAAATGTTGCAGTGTGGAGGGCTCCTGTTCTGAATTCCAGCCAGGCACCGGCCGAAGCCTTTTCCCACGATGCTCCATTTCATTCCTGCTTCCAGCAGTCAGACAGCATTCTGTAGCCACTGAGCATGCTCAGTCCATATTTGATTGTTTTTCACAGTTTCTTCCTTTCAGTTTACCCCTGCCCCACATGTGAGGGGTTTTTTGTACTTCTGCAAACCACATACTACCCGAAGCCTGTTCATACTATCATCTTGTGTGAGGATGGTGCCATTTTGGCTACGTAAACAATGGCACTTCCAGCCTGAATATTAGAAACAGAGGGAAATGAGGTGTCAGTGTCAGAACTGAATCATTAGGGTGGGGCTACATTATTTACCACCCCTCCCATCACTGGGGTTGCTTTAGCTTACCAGGGTGAAATGGGGAGAGGCTCTGGTAAGCTTGGTGCAATACACACTGCTGACAGGAGGTCAGGTAAGCACCACCAGTTGCTCCCAAATCGAGTCCTTGAGGTTTATTTCTGCATTTTACAACAGAAGTGATAAATAGCAACATGTAAGACAAGCCAAAATTTTAATGCTCCCTTCGTTGCAGAACCAAGAGCCAAAGAAAAGCCTGCCTGTTAGCTAATGGCAAAAGATTCATAGGCTCTATTAATGCACTGGTGCAATTTCCCAGCACTCAGACACTACGCAATGCTAACAGCATTTGTGGGTGCTATAAATTGCAAACATGAAATTCAGCTATCTGCTGTACGCTGGATGAAAAGGCATGCAGACTTGTGAGGTTTTAAAACCTTTCGTTCTCCGCCAAAGCCTGCTCCCTTCCTTGCCGCAGACAGTGGGAACACCAGAGGTAGATTTACCTAGGGTTGCCGTATTTCAAAATCTGGACAGAAAAGTTGTTGAGCTTTTTTAAATGGATTTTCCCGGACATGCGGCAGCTGTAAATTAGCACCCACAGTGACAATATCTGCAAAAAAAATAACCCTGCACCCTTTTCCTTCCTCCCAGATCAGAGAATAGCTGCCACTCACTTATGCAGAGGAATAAAGCTTGCCTGCATTTGCACAGTGTTCAGGAAGTCCTGATGATCACTGGGGCTTGCAAAGTGTTGTGCTCCACACTTTGCAAGCTCAGGTGATCAGCAGATTGTTGGCACAGCTAGTCTAGTCTTGATGACCTGCAACTCCCTTCTGTTCAACTATTTATTTACGTGTGCCCCCCCCCCCAATTTCATATATGATGTTTGGTGTAGGGCAGATGGCTGTCGCTTGGCCAAAATAGCCTCATGAGCCAAAGGAGGAGAGCTATTGAGCCTGTGAGCTAGAGATGCCCCACCATTGTTCAACCTCATGGTAAGGCCAGCCCTGAACACCACGAGAATGAAAAAGACTGCATACACCCAATACATTCAAAGCACACCCTACCAAAAAAAGTCCTGGGAACTGTAGTTTATTCACACAGAGCTACAGTTCCCAGCACTTTTAAGAAGCTACAGATCCCAGAATAATTTGCAGAGTGCTTTAAATGTACAGTGTCTCTACAGTCACAATGTAAAGCACCATTATAACTAACTTGGCCACTATTGCTTTAACTGCTGCATAGCGTTTTCAAATGCAGTGAATAAGTTGAGCAGAATGTGGGACTGTCATCCAGGAAGATAAAAGAAGGTCCCTGCAGGAGTCTGCATGTTTGTTTTCATTTCACCAGGATGGTCCTCTGACTTTGAATTAATTCAAAGCTGTAGGAGCAGCAGGAAGGTTTTTGAAACCTCCCTGCCTCTTTTCCCATCCTTTTCTCATGATCCCACTGCCTGTAATTAGGCCTTTGCAGGAACCTGGTGTCAGACGCCTCCGCTTTGTTTCAAGGCAAAATATACGCTTCAAAATAGAAGGGGTGAAAGAGATGACTCTAATCTTGCAGATCCTCTGCTTTGCCTGGCAACAGCCATGAATTATGTATACCACCAACTTCCTCTCATTCCTGCAGCCTTGGAGAATGGGAGCAGCAGCATGAGTCTGCGCTTTTCGGCTTCAGAGGCCCTGATACGACATTGTGGGGTGGGGTGAGGTGAGATGCATCAGCAGAAAGAGGCAATAGTTGCCAGAGTCTGCAGTCCTAAGCAGAGGCTCCCTTGAGCGCTTGGCAAGGAGCTGTATCTGCACCTCCAAAGCAGAGAGAGACCATAGACCAGAAGCGCAAAAGGTTGCTTTTCGATGAATTTTGCACTCTGCTAGTGACTTCCTCTACGGCCATAAGGGCATATCTACTCTACTCTGTCTTTCCTCCTCCTCCATTGATCTGTCTGCCTGCCTGCCTGCCTGCATTCCTCCCTCCCTTGTGCAGCCACCCAGAGCAACAGAGAACTGGCCTCCGGGGGTGGAGATGGACAGGCAGGCTCTAAGCCAGAGTGGAGAGGTGATTTGGGGGCCTGAGCTCTTGGTGTGTGTGGGGGCACACCCTGGCCAACCCCTAGGTACATCCCTGATCCTAAGCCCACTTACTTGAGAGTAACTCATGGAATTTCTGAGTAGACATGGTTACGAATGCAGTGAAATAGATAAGACTGAGCTGTGAACTTCTCCATGTGCCCTTTGTGGGCTGAGCAGGCAGTCCGTCCCAACCAAAACCCATCTGCTCTATTATGAACATAAAGGTAAAGGGTAAATAGACCCCTGACTGTTAAGTCCAGTTGCGGACAACTCTGGGGTTGTGCCACTCATCTCGCTTTATTGGCCAAGGAAGCCAGCGTATAGCTTCCGGGTCATGTGGCCAGCATCACTAAGCCACCTCTGGCGAACCAGAGCAGCACACGAAAATGCCATTTACCTTCCTGCTGGAGTGGTACCTATTTATCTACTTGCACTTTGATGTGCTTTCGAGCTGCTAGGTTGGCAGGAGCAGGGATTGAGCAATGGGAGCTCACCCCATCGCAGGGATTCGAACCGCCGGCCTTCTGATCGGCAAGCCCTAGGCTCTGTGGTTTAGACCACAGCACCACCCGTGTCCCCATTAGGAACATAGGAAGGTGCTTTATAGCAAGTCAGGCCACTGTCCAACTAGGTGAGTACCGACTACCCTGACTGGGAGTGGCTCTCCAGGTAAGGAATATTTCTCAGACCTACCTGGAGTTTCGAGGGAAAGGCAGGCTGGTGAAGGCTTTATAAGAGGGATGGACAGTCTCTCAGTTTTTCTTTTTACTAGTCTTAAATCTCTCTCTGTCTCTGTCTCTGTCTCTGTCTCTGTCTGTCTGTCTCTCTCTCTCACACACACACACGCGCGCACACACACACAGAGCTAACTGTTAGACCATGCTTCCTCAGATGTTTTGAGACTACAATTCCCATCACCCCTGTCCACTGGTCCTGCTAGCTAGGGATCATGGGTGTTGTAGGCCAAAAACATCTGGAGGGCCGAGTTTGAGGAAGCCTGTGTTAGACCTTAATTCCATGCTTCCAAGTCCTGAGTCTAGGCTCACAGGCATAAGTAGCTTTTTCCTGTTGCTTCAGTACAGCTGCACCTGATGCAATATTTTATTTACAATGTGTTGCAGAAACATTCATAAAGAGGAGAGAAAATATATGATTTCTATTGCTGTTACTTACTTGACACAGTAATTTATCATCCAAACTCCGCTTTCGGCAAGGGCTGCATTTTGAGCTCTTTATCTCATTAATTTCCAGTAAGATGTTATCTGCAATCTTTCTGGTAAGCCTAGTTTTTGTATAATAAGGGAATCCACAATGATTAGCGGAAGGGCCCAATTTGATTTGCAGCACTGGTGTGCTGGATACACTATTCCATTAGACTCCCCGCCCCCCCTTGAGCTTCAGAAATTTTAGGCTGATTATTACTGTTGCTAGCAAAAGGGGTGGGGGAGAATAATAAAATTAGAGGGTATAGATAGCATGCAGCTAATCACTTTTTTGCTTTTTCAAACAGATGACAGATTAGATTCATAGAGGCAACATCTGTAGCAGCTGTGTGGCTGTATATGTTTATCCTGGATATAAATCAGTTGGAGAAAATTTAAAAAGGTATCCCTTAAGGCACAAAAGGACTCTGGCTTTGAATCAGTTAGCAGCACTCCCACAAGGGAACCAGAAATGTATTTTGAAGGGTTTTGTTTCTTTTGTAATGGGAAATTACAGTAAAATAATCTTAGCAGGGCTAGCACTTTGATGGGAAGATAGATGAAGGGAAGAACTGGTGTCTGAGTGGCACAGCAAGGCTTAAAATTATTTTGGCCCTAGCAAAAGGGACATCCATACTCCAATTGTATGGACTAACATGATCTGAGCTGCCACTGTGTAGACTCCATCGAGGACAAGGCCAGGCTGAAGTGGTTGGGGACCCTGATGCAGTTCCCAGAATAGGTCCCCTTTCCCTCAAAAATTAATGCATGAAAGAAGATACCCGAAAATACATTTTGAGATATCTTAAAGACTGAGAAATGTATTTTTTTTTACATTATTCTATACATATTACATGGACTACCAGAAATACTCTGATCAAGTGCAGATTCAGAACTCTCAGCGAAACACAAAGAAAAACATTTTGGCAACCTGAATAAACAAATAGAAAATACATTGTGCTTTATAACTTTCCTTCTAATAGGTGTAGAGGTTCAGAAGGAAAAGGAGAAGGAGGAGGAGGAGGAGGAGGAGGAGGAGGAGGAGAAGAAGAAGAAGAAGAAGAAGAAGAAGAAGAAGAAGAAGAAGAAAGCTCAAGCTCAGACTTGAACCATGGGCCCAGGTGCATTTGCACCATCCTAAATCCAGTCACGATTTAGGAGAAGGCCCAACTCCAGTTTTAGTTGAGCACTCAGCCTTTTTGGTAGAGCCCTTCCTACCCAGGTGGGCCTTGGGAAGTTTTACCTGATGGTGGTTGCAACAGGCAACAAGAACACTGCAATCCAGCAGCAGGGAGCAGCCACTCAGATTCCCAGTGGCGCCCTGGAGCAGTGGGAAATACCCAGGAAACTGAGAGGGGAGGAGGAACTGAGTGGAATACCCTGGAAAGGGGGATGGGTGGCTGGGTAGCACAGGGACCTGGAGTACTCCACCCTAAAGCATTTTCTTTCCTAATAATTACACAGAAAATTAAACTTCTGCAGACACCACTTCTCTCACTGCTGTGAGAGGCAAAGGCTGTAGCTCAGCTGTGGAGCATCTGCTTTGTATGCCGAAGGTCCCAAGTTCAGTTCTTGGCATCTCCAGGTCAGGCCTGAAAAGACTCCTACCTGACCCCTTGGAGAGCTGCTGCCAGTCCATGCAGGCAATACTGAACTAGATGGACCAACAATCTGACTCAGTCTCACTATGCTCCTGTGAGAAGCTTAACCCTTCCCTGCAACTTTCAGAATTACAGGAGTGCTGTCCAGTGCTGATCTAAGCTGGTGCCTTCCAATGGTTTTGAACCACAACTCCCATGGCTGATGGGAGTTGTAGTCCAAATTATTTGGAGGCAGCATTTGAAACTCCCATTGTTCTAGGTGCATGAATTTCATTAGCGTGAGCAGTTTCTGAGCTCTGTGTGCAGTTCTACACCAAAGATTTCAGATTAAAAATGCAGAGTAGAAGGAAAGGAGGACCTTTTCTGCGCCTCCACTTCCAGGTACTCTCTGAAGACTGGAGAAGAGACCCTCTTAAGAATATTAGGGGGGCAGGCAGAGAAGCCTGGCTTTGTTTTTTGCAATCTTCAGATGAGAGCTAATGTGAAAAATGAATATAAGATTTTAGCTACAGTTCATTCCTTTTCAGCTTTGCATTCTTGTTATATTAAAAAATGTGCCTACATTCTGTTGTTGTGTCCATGACCTACTTAGTTTTAAGGTGCCATTTAGCTCCTAGCTTCCATATCTCAGTTTCTAGCACTGTCTGGAGGGCATCAGCTTGGGGAAAGGCTGCTCTAAAAGAAATCTCAAAGGGAGACAACATGAATAAGTACCATGAGCATCTGTACGGCACACAGAAGTTCCCAGGTTCAATCCTGGCATCTCCAGGTAGGGCTAAGAGACACCCTGGCATGAAAGTCTGGAGAGCTGCTGCTGCCAGTCAGAAAAGGCAATACTGAGCTACATGGACCAATGATCTGACTTGGTAGCAGGCAAATGCCAATGTTTCCATACTCCTAAACCAGTGGTGGGCTTTGGTCTCTCAAATATCAGTGGTACCCTGTGTGACACTAAAAATTGGTGCTCCTCACCTCATGCTCTCCATTCTACAGCACTGTTGTAGTGTCCCCTGTAGCACGGCGCCCAGTGCGGCTGAACCAGTTGCACTACCCTAAAACCACCTATGCATAAACACATGTGTGAATTCCACTAGCCACAGGCTGCTTTGCTTGTGGGTGGCCAGTATAGAGCAGTGCCCTGACCAGGGTGGTCTTCTGCAGCTTGTTTCAGGTGACCCTTGGTGGCTCAGCTACTGTTCACAGAGCTTGCAGCGATTAATAAAAACGGCCATGCTTGACACTATTGTACGACTGCAGCAGATAACAGGTCAGCTGATACTTGCTCTCTTTAGAAAGGATTTTGCCTTGCAGCTAGAATCCCCTATCTTGATTCCAACCAGCCCCACCCAAGCCAATGCTGTAAGCCCAGACATTGCACCAAAATGATGTCAGCTTTTCCCTCCCCCACTTTCTGAGTCAGAGAGAGAGAGACGCAGAGAAAGCCTGAGATGAATTTATGTTTCCAGAAATGAAGTGGGGAGACAGCACTAGAGCAAAGGAGGTGAGGTCTGTCTGAAGGGCAGGAGCTGAGGGCTGCATCTTAAACAGGGTGTGGCCAATCTGGTTGCTGCAGTCTGTGCTGCAATGAGGTTTTACATCCCCCCTCAGACCTTGATCTTCCATTAACTCTCTCTGCACCAACTGGAACAATACTTTCTCAGACCAGCTAACTGTTTTATAAAAGACTGGAAGCAGGTACCTGAGCTCAGAGAAGCACAGATCTTTAGAGCAACAGAAGAAGGGGAGGAAGGTGTCGCATTGGCCGGGAGATGCTTAACTGACAGCAACTGCATTTTAGTAAAGTGATAGCTCAACTTTCTGTTTCTGCTGAGGGCAGTCAACGTTCCCCATCCTCCCACATCATCATCTTCACAACTACTGAGCCAAGCAGTGGTGTCTGGTGCCTAGTAGGGTAGAAATCAAGGAGGCCCAGGGGAGGAGAAACCAGAGCCAATGGCATGTGGAGCCCAGAGCAAAGAAGAGGCAGTCAACTAATTCTACTTTTGCTTCCACCTTCTGAGTTCTACAAGGGGCGACACTGAGGATTGGTTGCAAGTAAGAAGGCGTGTATTGGGGGGCTGGCCAAAGGGAGACTGAAGGTGGTGGGACAGTTCTCTGCTTGTCCTTATAGATCAGCCTCCACTGGGTCCAAGGTCACCCAAGTAAACCTCTTTGTTGAACAGGGATTTGAAAACAGGTCTCTCTTCTCCAAACTACAAGAGAGAAGATTCCACCTAAACATTAGGAAGAACTTCCTGACAGTAAGAGCTGTTCGACAGTGGAATTTGCTGCCAAGGAGTGTGGTGGAGTCTCCTACTTTGGAGGTCTTTAAGCAGAGGCTTGACAACCAGATGTCAGGAGTGCTCTGATGGTGTTTCCTGCTTGGCAGGGGGTTGGACTCGATGGCCCTTGTGGTCTCTTCCAACTCTATGATTCTATGATTCTATGATTCTCCTGGCCTGCTAGCTTTTCAACAGCAGAAGAGAGTGTCATGGCACCCCCTGAATTAAATTAAATTAAATTGTACTTCACCTCAGGTTCATGAGCCATACTGGTTTAAACCAAAGACCTATCTAGCCCAGCTTTCTATTTTTGATAATGGCAATGGTAGCCTGCTTTTAGGAAATATTTATTTATTCATTAGGAAATATTCATTTATTCATTCATTCATTCATAGCATTTGCATCCCACCTTTTTTCTCCAAGGAGCACAAGGGGACATACGTGCTTCTTCCCCTCCTCAATTTAATCCCCACAATAACAGGTAAACACAGCCCAGAATAACTAAGGAGATAGTACAAGAATATTTGGCTAGTTTAGATGTATTCAAGTCTCCAGGGCCAGATGAACTGCATCCAAGAGTATTAAAAGAACTGGCAGATGTGATCTCAGAACCACTGGCAGTCATCTTTGAGAATTCCTGGAGAACAGGCGAAGTCCCGGCAGACTGGAGGAGGGCAAATGTTGTTCCTATTTTCAAAAAGGGGGAAAGAGAGGACCCAAATAATTACCGTCCAGTCAGTCTGACATCAATACCAGGGAAGATTCTGGAGCAGATCATTAAGCAAACAGTCTGTGAGCACCTAGAAAGGAATGCTGTGATCACCAATAGTCAGCATGGATTTCTGAAAAATAAGTCATGTCAGACTAACCTGATCTCGTTTTTTGACAGAATTACAAGCCTGGTAGATGAAGGGAACGCAGTGGATGTAGCCTACCTTGATTTCAGCAAGGCATTTGACAAGGTGCCCCATGATATTCTTGTAAAGAAGCTGGTAAAATGCGGTCTTGACTATGCTACCACTCAGTGGATTTGTAACTGGCTGACTGCCCGAACCCAAAGGGTGCTCATCAATGGTTCCTCTTCATCCTGGAGAAGAGTGACTAGTGGAGTGCCACAGGGTTCTGTCTTGGGCCCGGTCTTATTCAACATCTTTATCAACGACTTGGATGATGGACTCAAGGGCATCCTGATCAAATTTGCAGATGACACCAAACTGGGAGGGGTGGCTAACACCCCAGAGGACAGGATCACACTTCAAAACGACCTTGACAGATTAGAGAACTGGGCAAAAACAAACAAGATGAATTTTAACAGGGAGAAATGTAAAGTATTGCACTTGGGCAAAAAAAATGAGAGGCACAAATACAAGATGGGGGACACCTGGCTTGAGAGCAGTACATGTGAAAAGGATCTAGGAGTCTTGGTTGACCACAAACTTGACATGAGCCAACAGTGTGACGCGGCAGCTAAAAAAGCCAATGCAATTCTGGGCTGCATCAATAGGAGTATAGCATCTAGATCAAGGGAAGTAATAGTGCCACTGTATTCTGCTCTGGTCAGACCACACCTGGAGTACTGTGTCCAGTTCTGGGCACCACAATTCAAGAAGGACACTGACAAACTGGAACGTGTCCAGAGGAGGGCAACCAAAATGGCCAAAGGCCTGGAAACGATGCCTTATGAGGAACGGCTAAGGGAGCTGGGCATGTTTAGCCTGCAGAAGAGGAGGTTAAGGGGTGATATGATAGCCATGTTCAAATATATAAAAGGATGTCACATAGAGGAGGGAGAAAGGTTGTTTTCTGCTGCTCCAGAGAAGCGGACACGGAGCAATGGATCCAAACTACAAGAAGGAAGATTCCACCTAAACATTCGGAAGAACTTCCTGACAGTAAGAGCTGTTCGACAGTGGAATTTGCTGCCAAGGAGTGTGGTGGAGTCTCCTACTTTGGAGGTCTTTAAGCAGAGGCTTGACAACCAGATGTCAGGAGTGCTCTGATGGTGTTTCCTGCTTGGCAGGGGGTTGGACTCGATGGCCCTTGTGGTCTCTTCCAACTCTATGATTCTATGATTCTATGATTCTATGATTCTATGATTCTATGATTCTATGATTCTAGGTAGATGAGGCTGAATGGCAGCGGCTGGTCCAAGGTCACCCAAGTGAGCTTTATGAACAGATGAGGATTTGTACCCGGCACTCCCTGGCCAAACGCGCTAACACGCATTGACAGTGTTATCAGAATTGCTGGGACCATCGGGGGGTCTTCGTTGAAGATAATTAAATCTGTCTCTGGCTTAATAATATTAGAACCTAGGGTCATCCTGTGAAGCTGAGCTTTGGGAGACTCAGGAAGACAGGCAAGTTCCTAACACAAGATGACTATCAACATGGACATCTCTAAAAGGGGACTGGGCAAAATTTATGCAGGAGAAGCTTATCAATGACTCTGAGTTGTTATTTGTTATGTAGTGTAGTTTCACCCTGGGCCAACAGGGGGATACTGTATATAGTTTCCACTCAGGTCTGTAGATAGTTTTCACTCAGGTCCGCGTCCGTTATTTTAGGCGGGAACTCTGAGCTGTTATGGTTACAATGTTGACAGCCGGCTGACTATAAATACAGGCTGGCTGAGCTGTTCGCTGTCAGTTTATTTCCAGCTTACCAGAATAAAAGAGCTACTTGAAGAAATCGCTGTGCCGGCTGCTATGTCAACCCACAACTTAACTCTGGCGACGAGGATGGGATGGATGGACATCAGAGCACAGCCAGATGCGGCCAGCCTCTGAACTGAGCTGAATCACAGAGCGAAATCACTGAGCGAAATCACTGGGCAGAAGCAATTCAGAGCTGACTGTTCTGGCTGGAGCACTGTGTTCCATCCATTGCCCTTCACGCCGGCATCGGAATCATGGCTTCACTTGTGCCTCTACCGCCGTTTGCGCCAGCATCTGAATCATGGGACTCCTACCTCGCTCGGTTCGACTGCTACCTCCAAGCCAACGAGCTGACAGCAGTATCAAAGGATCGGAAGCGGGGCCTATTCCTCAGCCTCTGTGGGCCTGAGGTGTTTGAGACGGCCCGAGCATTGGTTGCGCCTGAAGCAGTCCAGGAAACACCATGGGACACGATCCAAGAGAAGCTCCGCAGCCACTACGCACCAAAGCCGTCCAAGATTGCTGCCCGCCATGCATTCTACCACCGGAACCAGGCAGAGGGGGAGTCAATCAACAACTACACCACCGCCCTGCGACAGGCTGCAATGCACTGTGAGTTCCGAGACTTAGACGATGCCCTGATGGATCGAATCGTCTGCGGGGTCCGGGACATCCATCTGCAACGGCGTCTCCTAGCCAAGCCAGACCTCACGCTACAGAAAGCCATTGAGGAGGCTGTGGCCTCAAAAGCTGCTGAACGCTCCGCTCAGGAGATCCGCAAGTCCAGCAGCCCGCGTCTTGCTAGGGAGCCAGTTCTGGTGCATCATGAAGAGGCCAGCAGTGATGAGGCATCCTCCAGTGAAGACGATGACGTGCACCAGACAAAGCGGGAGCGCAGGAAGTTCCAACAGAAGTCCAAGGGCCAACCGGAATGTGCTGGCTGCGGAGGCAACCATTCCCGTGCCAAGTGTCGATTCAGAGACGCCATCTGTAGGAAGTGTTCCAGAAGGGGCCACATCGCTAAGGTCTGCCGATCGGCTCCGTCTGACACCCCCCCTTCATCGACTCGCAAGTCCAAGTCTTCACTCCAGTCTGCCAAGGAAAGTTGTTTCGCTCTCACCAACTGCCGCTGCCCGTCTGGAACCACGATTGGCCAAACCGACTCGTCGACGCGACGCAAGCTGAACGTCACGGTGCTCATTGAAGGAGCTCCATGTGACATGGAGATCGACACCGGGTCTGCCCTGTCCATCGTGTCATGGAGCACCCTCAAAAGACTGGTACCCAGAGTGTCCAAAAGGCAACTCGACTCTCACCGCGTACACCTGAGAGACTACCAGGGAAACGACATTCCCGTGGTAGGCGTTGGCCGGTTCCGGATCGCCTTCAAGGATTTTTCGGGCCTGCTCCGGTTGGTGGTGGTCGAAGGTCAGCGGCCAAGCCTCCTAGGGCTAGACTGGTTTGATGCCCTCGGCCTGGAAATCACCGGCATCAACTGCATCTCTAACGCAGAGACTGAGGGTCTGGTCAAAGACTTTGCCGAGGTTTTTGACGGCACCTTGGGGCAATATACAGGTACGCCCATCTCCTTTAGCCTTGATCCACAAGTCGCCCCCATCAAGCTAAAGCCACGCTGGGTTCCCTTTGCTCTCAAGGCTAAGGTGGACGAACAACTGGACAAACTGATCACCCAAGGAGTTTTGGAGCCGGTTGACCACGCAAAGTGGGAAACCCCCATCGTCACGCCTGTCAAGCCAGATGGGTCGGTGAGAATCTGCGCTGACTACAAGTGCACGATTAACAAGGCACTTCAGCAGCACGCTTATCCGGTTCCTGTTGTCCACCACCTGCTGCATTCCCTGGGTGAGGGTAAGGTCTTCGCTAAGCTGGACCTTGCCCAAGCCTATCAACAACTGCCTGTCGATGATGCCACTGCTGAGGCCCAGACGATCGTCACCCACCGGGGGGGCATTCCGTTGCCGCCGGTTGCAGTTCGGGGTGAGTGTGGCTCCTGGCATCTTCCAAAGCCTTATGGAGCGTCTCCTGCAAGGGCTTCCGGGCGTGGTACCATATTTTGATGACGTCTTGGTGTCTGCAGACTCACACCAGCAGCTGTTCGAGCGCCTCCGTGCCGTGCTGACCAGGTTCCAGGAGGCCGGGCTCAAGGTAAAGAGGGAGAAGTGCCAGATTGCCGTTTCACAGGTAGAGTTCCTGGGCTATCTTATCGATGCCTCCGGCCTTCATCCAACCACATCCAAGATCCGCGCTATCCAGCAGGCCCCCACCCCAAAAAACAAAACGGAGTTGCAGGCATTCCTGGGGCTGCTGAACTTTTATAACATGTTCCTGCCCCACAAAGCCACAGTGGCTGAGCCTCTTCACCGACTCCTTAGCACTAAGACGCCTTGGGCCTGGGGTCATCGGGAGACGGCGGCCTTCAACGCAGTCAAGGCTCTCCTTTCTTCAGACAGTGTGCTGGTACAGTACAGTGAATCCAGGCCGCTGGTCCTTGCCTGCGACGCCTCACCTTTTGGCATCGGTGCTGTCCTTAGTCACCGTTTTCCAGATGGAAGAGAAGCACCGCTCGCCTACTTTTCCAGGACACTATCTCCGACGGAACGGAATTACAGCCAGCTCGACAAGGAGGCATTGGCACTTGTGGCTGGAGTGAAGAGGTTCCATGAATACCTCTATGGCAGGACTTTTGACCTCATCACTGACCACAAGCCACTCCTGGGCCTCCTCGCCGGTGATCGTCCAACTCCACCGGTCCTCTCACCACGCATGCTGCGATGGACTGTTTTCCTGGCTGCCTACCACTACCGGCTCATCCATCGCCCGGGGAAATCGATGGGCCATGCCGACGCCCTCAGCCGTTGCCCTCTTCCAGCGTTTGTGGAAGACCCGGCTCCAGCTTCATCGCTCCTCCTGATTGAGGATCTTCCGACAGCGCCTGTATCGGCTGCCACTGTGGCCTCCGCGTCTGCCCAGGATCGCACCATCAGCCAGGTGCTCAACTGGGTGTGGAGGGGGTGGCCACAAGGGCCTTTTGCATCAGAGTTCCAGCCCTTCGCAACCAGACAACATGAACTCTCAGCTCATCGCGGCTGTCTGCTGTGGGGAGACCGCGTCGTGATTCCCCAGGGACTCCGTCAGCGCGTCCTGGAGGCTCTGCACGTTGGCCACCCGGGAATTGTCAAAATGAAGGCGTTGGCTCGGTGTTACGTCTGGTGGCCTAATATGGACGATGCCATCACTGCCTGGGTGTCCGCCTGCCAAGCGTGCCAAGAGTCGAGGCCTGCACCACCGGCAGCTAAGGGACACACCTGGGAGACGCCAAAGACACCCTGGTCGAGGGTGCACATCGATCTGGCTGGCCCCTTTCACGGCCGGACCTTTATGGTAGTGGTGGACGCCTATTCCAAATGGCTGGAGGTCGCCCTGATGCCCTCCACCACTACCGAAGCTGTCATCCGGGTGCTGCGAGGCCTGTTTGCAAAGCATGGGTGTCCTGATGTCCTGGTCTCTGACAACGGACCGCAGTTCACGTCAGGCACGTTTGAGCGGTATCTTTTGGGACTGGGCATCCGCCATGCCCAAACGGCACCTTTTCATCCATCCAGCAACGGGCAAGCAGAAAGAATGGTGCGCTCGACAAAAGAGGCACTGGTGCGCCTGGACCGGGGAGACTGGCATGAGCGGGTCGCCGAATACTTGTTCGTGCAACACATCACCCCTCATGCGGCCACAGGGAGGAGCCCTGCTGAACTGCTTATGGGCCGCCGCCTCAGGTCACCGCTCGACCGGCTACACCCAGACTTTGCCGTGGCTGAACCCCCAGGCTGTGCCAACGCACCACGGTCATTTGTCCTAGGAAACCAGGTCTTTGCCCGGAACTATGTGGGGGACATCCCTTGGGTGCCAGCCACAGTAGTGGGAGTCACTGGACCTCGCTCATACCAGGTGGCACTCGAAGACGGACGCTTGTGGCGACGGCACATAGACCAGCTTAGGCGCAGGGTTGGGGACTTGGACACTACCGAGGTGCCCCCAACTGCGCTTGCGGCTCCGGAAGAGACACGTACAGATGGCGAGGCCCCACCTACACCTCCCTCGCAAACTGCCAGCGTGGAGCCGAACCAAGCCGTTTCAGAACAGACTCAGACCACTCCACTTGCGGAGGCTCCACCCACAGCAGCGGATCCAGGGGAGTTGGTTCCAACGCCACCTAGGGTCGCACCACAGCCTCAGCGAGAACTGTGTGGCCCTCCGGACTTGGCTACCAGTCCCCGGCGGTCTGGCAGAGTTTCCAAGCGCCCAACTTATTTAAAGGACTATGTTGTTGGACAGGTATCACTGTTGGTCTAAGTAGGGGAAATGTAACCGATATGCTTTTGTGCCTAATTGAACCATTACGCGTAGTGCTGTATATAAGGAAACCATTACGATTGTAACTAACGCCTTATCTCGGTGGGGAGGGGTGTTATGTAGTGTAGTTTCACCCTGGGCCAACAGGGGGATACTGTATATAGTTTCCACTCAGGTCTGTAGATAGTTTTCACTCAGGTCCGCGTCCGTTATTTTAGGCGGGAACTCTGAGCTGTTATGGTTACAATGTTGACAGCCGGCTGACTATAAATACAGGCCGGCTGAGCTGTTCGCTGTCAGTTTATTTCCAGCTTACCAGAATAAAAGAGCTACTTGAAGAAATCGCTGTGCCGGCTGCTATGTCAACCCACAACTTAACACTATTTTTATATACCGTTATTTCCTCCATTATCAGAGGCAGTATGCTTCTGAAGACCAGTTGCTGGGGAGCACTATTGCACTCATGTCCCCATCATGGGCTTCCCATGGGCATCTGATTGGCCACTGTGAGAAAAGGCTGCTGTCTGATTCAGCAGATCCTTCTGACTTCTGTCTGCCTTGAATATAGCGCCTTTTTATATCTCCGGGTGCTAGAATTAGGCAATTTATTTTTAAAAGGGAAAAAACCTCCTCTTGTTTTTCTACATCATGCATAATTCTAAAGCGCTCTATCAGGCCCTCACTTGGATATCTTTTGAAGAAACCAAAAAAGTCCCATACATTTTATCCATCCTTCATAGAAGCAATGGTGGAGGAAGAGGAGTGCGGGGGGAGCGCAGAACCCCGGCAGCGCGATCCCAATGGGGTGCCATTGCGGCTGGCCCCCTGCCCGTGCTGGGCGCCACTCCCCCGCAGGTGGCACACCACGCCCCAGAACGTGTGCCAGCCCCGCCCCACCTGCTCTCTGTGCCCCCCCAGTGCCAGAGCATGAAGCTCCACCACTGCATAGAAGGTGTTCCAGTGCCCCTGATCATTGCCCTTATCTGCACCTTGAAGAGACGGTGGGATTCAAATATAATGCACAGTAATCATCAGAAACACTTCACAGCGCATCCTGCTTGGGCTGTTGCTAAATCAGGAGCCTGAAGCAGACCTCCCCATGCAAATGTCTCTCCATTCGCAGAGGTTGCTTGGGAGTTGCAAAAGACACAATAAATTGTTATGCAGACATTATACCAACTGATTGATCAATACCTTAAGTAGTCCTTGCTATTAGGATTCTCTCTCTCTCTCTCTCTCTCTATATATATATATATATCCACTGACAAGAAACAAATCCAAAACTATACCTTTGGGGTGACATTTTGGTAACTTTTGGTGTGTGTGTTGCAGAACCCTTAAAAGCAGAAACTCTTCAAAGTGCAAAACCATAGATCTCTGCTTTGAGATAAGAACCACTGAGCTCAACACGGCTTACTCCCAGGTAGCCTATATACAGTGGTATCTCGGGTTACGAACTTAATTCGTTCCAGAGGTCCATTCTTAACCTGAAACCGTTCTTAACCTGAGGTACCATTTTAGCTAATGGGGCCTCCCGGTGCCGCTGCGCCACCGCCTTGCGATTTCTGTTCTCATCCTGAGGTAAAGTTCTTAACCTGAGGTACTACTTCCAGGTTAGCGGAGTCTGTAACCTGAAGCGTTTGTAACCCGAGGTGTTTGTAACCTGAGGTACCACTGTACTAGCAAAGCTAGAGCTTACTACTTAAAGCACATTTGGCACCAGTCAGCAAAGCTCCCATTTTGATTACAATTAATTTTGCGAAGTGAGACAATGGAAATGTAAAAGGATGCAGAATTCTAATCAGCAACATCATTGCCTGTATTATGTTCACAATTTTCTAGGCACTAAACAAATATTAAAAATGACACAGGCTTCCTATTTAAAAAGCTTAATACAAATTCAGGATCTGAAACTTAAAAAAAAAAATCCATCATTCAGACAAAATGTCTCAAACTCATTAACAACAAAAACAGTTAAATGTGTAAGAACTATTCAAATTCAGTGCAGATAAAAATAAATATCTCCACTTAAGAGGTTTGTGGGGAAAGGAAGGCCTTCCTTTGGCTCAGAGAACATAGCAGAAACAGTGCCTTTTCTTGAGGATCAAGGTGACCAAGAAGAGAAGGAATAGCAGCCCTGCCTTAACCTAATGTGACTGAATCCCAGATCAACCCCAATGGCCCCTGCTTCGTCCGAGATCTGGGATTCCATCGGTGTTGGGGCACAGTCCTAGATGGTGCTCATTGGTCTGCACTCGCCTCTGAACATCTGGATGAGGATCAAAACCTGAACCAGAATGCTAACTTTTGGTAGTACACGGAAATCTCTTCACCTCTCTTGATGTCTTTGTGGTCTAATAAAGGTGTTATCTTTGCAATTGGATTTTGGGGTTTTCTTACAGGCCTTTACTTATTGTATGACAGAGATAAAAGGATTGTGGATCTTCCCAAAAGGTTTAGTCTGAGCATAAGAAAGCTTGTCACTCTCATTTTCTAGTAGCTGAATGCAGTTTTTCTCATCTAACTTGTGTCTGCATTATTCAGTTTGACACTGGAGAAAAGAAACAACATAGCTGTTCAAGCATGTGACACAGACAACCCCCTGCACTCAGATTTCTCTCTGTAAGATTTGGGAAGAAAAGGAAGAGTTTTCCAGTCTCAGATTTAGTGATCGGTTCTTTCTTTCAAATTCCAGGCACGATAAAAGGGATTAGCTTTAGGGATCACAGCATGACTGGATTTTTGAGGGGCAAGAGAAGGGGGCATATCCCTCAGCCAAAACTTTTCTTCCAGAGTTTAAAAGGAGAGCCTAACTTTTCCCAGGTGGGGAGTAAGGTCAGGCAGATCTGTCAATTTCAGTTCCTCTCAGTTTGTCAGTTTTCCAGTCTCTGTTCTCCACATTTCTATATCAGATCAAGATATTATTATTTTAAAGTATGCTATTTTGCCTAATATACACATTTTTGTAAATCACTTTTCCTAAATGAGGCATGTTTCTCCTTAATCTTCTTCCTTGCCATTCTTTTCCAGCTCCAACTTTTGCTGATAAAAGAACAGGAGCTGATGGAAAGTTGACAGTCTAACACAGTATTAGCCAGGAAGCTCTGCCCTTGGTGACAGGAGAATCAGCAAGTAAGGAAGAGACACTCTGTACATGCTTAGAGGCATTCTCCTTCATTTCTCCCTGCCCCCCCCCCCAGGATCGGTGCAGAATCCTAACATTTGGAACAAATCCTGGTCTCTGATATATTGCTAAGAGATTAAATTCTCCCATAAAAACCCAGAATTTCTTTTTTTACTGATTCACCCAATGAGGCCTGCTTTTAATGACTCAGCAATTTTTGCAGGGGTCGTGGTTTGTGGTTTCTGAAGGTACATCTGGGACATAAGGCAAACTGAGCAAAGAGATCAAGCCCATTTGACAAATGCCATTAAATCCGTGCCTGTGGTTAGTGAGCAAAGGTCAGTAGTCCAGGGAGCTGCGAGCAATCTGCAGTCTAGTAAAGTGGATTTGCGATTCCTCATTTATGGAGCCACCAGACCTGTCTCAGTTTTCTGTGCTCATGACTGGTCCAGAGTTATCTCACAGCGCCATCTAGGGTTAACTGTATGCATCTATTTGCCTTCAAAACCCAGCTGCAAAAGTAATGTGGTATGTATGTATTTTTGAGCAGATATCCTTTGGACCATACTGATAACACTGGGAGAAATTCTGTAGGACTTTCTGCGTGAGTAAGTTTTATTTCTCTGGGACTTGTAACCAGGCTGGGACTTTGAGGCTTGACTAGCCATCAATTGACACCTGCCTCTGAAGGCTGGATGTGGAGGTTTCATGTCCAATGCTCTCCTACTATTCAATTTATTTCCCCTGCATTTAAAGCTAGTATGTCAGGACTTCTTTTATGTATATGCATTTACACAGCACAAATATACAGATGAGCTTTCAAAAATGTAATTACCCTTTCACTTGCAGTCTAAAGTGGTACAGTCCCACTATACGGATGCTTGTCCCATGTGATATTTCTCAATGTGTAGATTGACCCTGAAGGTGGGGGGGGGGGGACTTAGAAACAATGAGTTGCATCCAGTACTGGTTTTAATCCAAGTAGACTTGCTGAAGTTAATGGACATGACTATCTTTGGGTCATTCATTTCATTCGGTCTACTCTGAGAATGACTAACCCTGGACACAGACCTCAGTCTGCTTTGTGAGTGTTGTTAAGTGTGGAGGTGCAGCTTCAATGCCCTTCTTCTCTCTTATGGTTCTTTACATTAAAGTGGTCCTAGACCAGCCAACCCTATAAACTAAGAACTCTTTCAAATAGAGGTTTGCTCTCCAAGCACAGCCTTTCAAATTATACAATAGGGCACATGGTAACACCAGGGGAAATGGAATCGCAGTGAGGGAAGGAAGAATTGAATGGAGCAAAACTGGAATCCTGAGCTGAACCACTCCATGCTGCAACATTTTGTTGTTGTTGTTCAATTCATGTGACCTTTATGCTGGCTGGCTTGCTGAGGCCTCTCCCTCGTCAGTGGTAGCATGATGAGGGGGGAGTCCGCTTCTAAAAACCATGCTCTAACCATAGAATCATAGATTTGGAGGGGGGGTATCTAATCCTGCTCCCTGCAGTGCAGGAATATGCAGGTGGCCCATAAGGGGATTGACCTTGGCATTATCAGGCGCACTTTGCTCTAACCCATGGGTCGGCAAACTAAGGTCCGTGGGCCGGATCAGGTCCAAATGCCTTCTGGATCCGGGCAATGGACGGTCCCAGGAATCGCTGTGTGTATTGCCAGCACACACGTTCTTTCCCTCTCCCTCACACGACGGCGGTGGTGGCGCCTCCTCCCTCCCTCCTCCTGGCTTCTCCCTGCCCTGCCTAGAGGAGGAAGGGGCCTGGGCTTTGTTGGTGCCAGAAGCAGCAGCGCTCGAGCAGCCGCCATTTTAAGCAGCCCCTCTCTGGAGCCCTTTAACGTGCCACTCATCATCCCTCCGCTGCCGCTGCCGCTGCCGCTGCCACCACCTTCACTGCCAGCCCCTGCCGCTCGCAAGACACAGGTAAGCAGCCACTGGGGCTCGTGCTGCTCTTGCAAAAATATAGTCATCCCCCCCCCCAATGTCTGAGGGACAGTAGACCGGCCCCCTGCTGAAAAAGTTTGCTGACCCCTGCTCTGAGAAACTGAACTATCAGTGAAAGCAGTTCAGGATCAGCCTAGGAGAGAAAAGACTTTTCCAGCTTGTTTTAAAAAATGAATCTGAGGGTGCAGACAGGTGTTACCCATTTAAAAAGAGCTTGCACGGCACTGCCAATTTTTCCTTGCAAAATGCAGCCACAGGATAGCATTGAATGTCTTCTGGGTTGCATACTCAGCCCACATACAATATTTTTTCTTCCATTTTATGATTCTGTCTGTCTGGATAGCTCAGTGGGTTAGAGCATGGTGCTGATAGTGCTGCGGTTGCAGGTTTGATCCCCGTATGGGACAACTGCCTGTTCCTGCATTGCAGGGGGTTCGACTAGATGAATCTCAGGGTCCCTTTCAACTTCATGATTCTCTGATTTTATTATTAATTGCTGAATGGCTCATTTGTTTTATACTTTTGTTGATTGATATCTAATTTCTCTTGATACTCAGAATTGCCCCCTTGTACATTTTGGGGGATAAATGGAAATTGAACCAAACAGGCCCCCTTTTGTTCTATTTCCCATTCATTTGTTGTTGTTTAGTCATTCAGTCGTGTCCGACTCTTCGTGACCCCCTGGACCAGAGCACACCAGGCATTCCTGTCTTCCACTGCCTCCAGCAGTTTGGTCAAACTCATATTGGTAGCTTCAAGAACACTGCCCAACCATCTCGTCCTCTGTCGTCCCCTTCTCCTTGTGCCCTCCATCTTTCCCAACACCAAGGTCTTTTCCAGGGAGTCTTCTCTTCTCATGAGGTGGCCAAAGTATTGGAGCCTCAGCTTCAGGACCTGTCCTTCCAGTGAGCACTCAGGGCTGATTTCCTTCAGAATGGATAGGTTTGATCTTCTTGCAGTCCATGGGACTCTCAAGAGTCTCCTCCAGCACTATAATTCAAAAGCATCATACCTAAATGAATAAACAACCTAATTCGTATGAAGCATCTGTGTGACTCAGTAGGCCTATGCAATGTTATGCAGGAATCGGGTGAACTCCATAAAATAGGGGTGTGGATCTCCAGATGTTGCTGGACTTTGACTTCCTTCACCCTAGCCACCATGGCATGATAGAGTTGTAGTCCAAAAACATATGGAGGTTGCAAGTTGCCCAGTCTACCCCATGAGACCTCCGGGAATTGGGTGGTATATAAATTCAATCAATCAATCAATCAATCAATAATAAGCATGACCCAGAATTATCCCAAATCATTGGGGTTTCTGTGGAAGATGAGTCAGTACAGAAAGAGATTCCTTAAGGCATAAACTTTGAAAACCATTGTTCACCCATGGCTTGAGGGTCATAGGAACACTGGGATGGCATGCAACTCTATCTTCAAGCAGTCGAGAGATTCCAGGGTTCCTAGGTGTTTACCCAGGGTTTGGTTTCCTCAGAATGAGGGACAGCGGAGACTAGAGTGTCTTTAGGATATATGGTTTATTTACATATATATACAGTACAACCTGAGCTTATGATGGAGAGGCTTACAGCATTAACACCCCAGAAAGTCTTGCTTCTCCCATGGCCACAGCCTTGGATTGAAGCAGAAACCAAGCTTGTCTCTCACTCTCAGGCTTCCGCTTGCTACCTGCTTCTAACACAGCTCTCTCTCACACATTCAACTCTGGCTTTTGTCTTTCTCAATAAGAGAGGGGGCCCACCCATTGCCCTCTGACACAAAGCCACTTCCTTTGTTACCCATACTTAGGGCCCATTATCTCACCAAGAAGCTGACCTGGCTATTTCAACAATTGAGTCCTCCATTAGATTTCAACCCTTGCTGGATCCAGAAATTAGGAGGGACTCCAGCATACAGCCTAACACCACCACCCCCAACCAACAGCAATAGAAAAATGCCTTATGGACCACTGATCCATCTAGATCAGTACTTCCCACACTCACTGGCAGCTGCTCTCCATCTCTACCTGGAGAGGCTGGAGACTGAAGCTAGGGGCTTCTGCTTGCAAATCAGATGCTCTCCCACTGAGCTATTTCCCATCAAACTACACGTGATGCTGCGTCATTAGAAAATGTAGCCGGGTTTGTTTTACAATTTAATAATAGTGACAGGGTTGCTTTTTTTAATCAGGACTGCAACATGTAGGGAGGGAAGGTTAAACCTTCCTTCCTCAGCCGTAATTCCAATGAAAATTGCACACACATCCTGCACTGCTATAAGCTTTAGAAAAACAGCTCCAACTGATGTGTCATATTATTCATTTTAAGAAGCCTGGTGTAGCTTCTTACAATGCATTTATTGTCCCCTGCATTTTGGCAGTAGGGCCTGGCTTTGAAATCTGCTTGACAGTAGGATTGGCAAGCTATCAGAAGGATGGGGGGGTGTTGCTGGCCTGGCCTTCTTATCCCTTTAAGGCTAAGAGAAGCTTTTCATGGCTTAGAGCTAAATGTTATCACCTGCTAATTACTCCAGATCAAGTGACTGCTAAAGGGGCAGATGCAGGGTCTAGTTCAAAAGTTGGCAACTCTTCCTGACATACATACATTCTATCAAGTGAATGTTGGATCAGCAATTAATCTTCCCCTCAACCCATGGTGCATGGTGATTTTCTATCTTTTAAACAAATAACAACAACAACAACAACAACAACAACAACAACAACAACAATCAATGTATACATTCATTGATATGTTCATTCTTGTCTTTATATGAAAAATTTGCAAGAGTCCTTTGGGGGTGGAAGGATGGGAGTTTCTATGTGACTCCTCAGACGCTAACCAATTGGTGCTGTTTACAAAAAGCTTTTCTTTACAAACTTGCAAAACCTGCTAGCCGACCTCTGTACCACAGATGATGGAGGAAGCCAAATCAAATGAGGATCTGAGTACAGTGGTGCCCCGCAAGGCGAAATTAATTCGTTCCGCAATTTTTGCTGTCTAGCGAATTTTTCTTCTTGCGAAGCACGGTTTAAACGGTTTAACAAAGTCGCAAGACGTTTTCATCTTGCGAAGCAAGCCCATAGGAGAATTCGTCTTGCGAGGCAAATCGCGAATGAAAAAACCTTTCGTCTAGCGAGTTTTTTGTCTTGCGAGGCATTCGTCTTGCGGGGCACCACTGTACTGTCATACCTTGGATCCCACACGCCTTGTGAGTTGAATGGTTTGGCTCCCAAATGGCACAAACCCGGAAGTGACTGTTTCGGTTTGCAAACGTTCTTTGGAACCCAAACATCTGACGCGGCTTCCACTGCTTCTGATTGGCTGCAGGAGCTTCCTGCAGCCAATCAGAAGCTGCACTTTGGTTTCCAAACATTTTGGAAGTCGAACAGATTTGCAGAATGGATTCCGTTCGACTTCCGAGGTAACAACTGTACATGGACAGGAACATGTGGAGATGTGTGAAGCTCTGTGTACTCTGGTCCCAAGTTATGAAGGTCAAAGCCAGCACTGTTATAATGGAGACTTGACGGAGGAGCATTGGTTAAGCCCGAGACATTTCTGCTTCTTATCTTGTACTTGGTACTGTACTTGTTCTTGGTAGGTAAAATACATTGATTCTACAGCAGAGGTCAGCAAACTTTTTCAGCAGGGGGCCAGTGTCCCTCAGACCTTGTGGGGGGCTGGACTATATTTTTGGGGGCAAATATATGAACGAATTCCTATGGCCCACAAATAACCCAGAGATGCATTTTTAATAAAAGCACACATTCTACTCATGTAAGAACACCAGGCAGGCCCCACAAATAACCCAGAGGTGCATTTAAAATAAAAGGACACATTCTACTCTTGTAAAAACATACTGATTCCTGGACTGTCCGCAGGCCGGATTTAGAAGGCGATTGGGCCGGATCCGGCCCCCGGGCCTTAGTTTGCCTACCCATGTTCTACAGCTATGTCTCTTGAGAAGTTTCCAATGCATCTGTTTCTACTTAGACTTTGGCAAGAAGGGCTGTTGACTTTATAGAGCTCTGCAAAGATGGCCAAGAAGTTCAATGTGCAATCAATAGAAGACTCATCCCCCCAAAGAGAGATGAAGGCAATAAGGAAGCAGCATAAACAAGAAGTAAATAAATATACGTTTTATAATGAGGGCATTTATTAGATAAATGCAGTTGGCTAAGTCAATACTGATGTCTTGTTCTCCATGTTGCTTCCACCCTTGTAAAATGAGGAGCTTTTTAGAAAATTGGTTTTAGCTCATGCAATGAGGCTAAGAGAGAAAGAAATGCATCTTTCTTAGATTATTGATTTTTGCCCACATCCAAAAATGAATAGATGCAGTCTTCAGTACATTGCTGATGGGAAGAAATGCAGCCCATCACCACCAACTGCCCCAAAGATAGTGTTTCCATTGCTCACCTGATGGCTTTGTTCTGCCTCCACTGTTGGAGGCAGTTTTCTTCAGACTACCAGCTGCTGGAAACTGCAGGAGGGGGGAGCACTACGGCATCTGGTCTACCACTGTGAGAACAGGATGCGGCACTAAATGGGCCACTGGCCTGATCCAGTAGGCTCTTCTTATGTTGTGTTGTGAGTTCCCTCTGGGCTATTGGCTAGTACCTGTGACATCTCTAAGGTCAAGTCATACAGCTCTTTCCCTTTCCCAGGTCAGTTTATATACCGTTTAAACTTTTTTAAATGGTTAGCAACACTCAAAGGGAGATGATGGAGAATAGAAGAGAAAGAAAACGGCTACATACTCTTCTTCCAATGTCTTTTTATAGCCAATCCCAACATATTTTGAGGATGACAATAACTCTTTCATGAGGGATAAGCCTGACCTCTAAATCAAATATGAGGCAGAAACACTTTTGGCAACAACTTGTAACAGCTGCAGTGGTGATAAACCTGAACCCTGTAGAGGACTGCCAACTTTTGGGTCAGTTTCAAGCAGCTGTGACTTTGGGGAAAGAGGGTAAACATGAAATGAGTAACCCCCCCCCAAGTTAGCTGCTGTAGTTAATTGCTTTATAAATTTATCAGTTTTAATTTGATAGTTTATGTTTTCTGATGTTATATTGATTTTGTATGTACCCCACTCTGAGATTGTATAACGAAGGTTAGGTCATTAAATACATATAACAAATAATAAATAAATGCTAATTAATTAATGCCATGGAGATATTTGCTATCGCAGCAAATTAGGGATGGAAACTGTGACACTCCAGATGTTGGACTACAACACCTATGATCCCCAACCACTGGCCATGCTGAATGGGCCAGATGGAATTGGAGTCTAACGCCAGCTTCCCTTTCCCTGCAGCTGACCACTGTCACTGCTGCCAAACACACCAATGCAGGTATAGTTGCAGTCGTTGGTTGAAAAGCTGCGGCTGTAACTGGATCTGGCCCATGGCCTGAAGAAGACCCTCCTGTCACCCATATCTTAAGTGTTTCCTAAGATGGAAACTGCAGTGATGAGAGTTTGTAGTAATGAATAAAGCTGAAACAAAGACTAAGTTGTATTGGTGAGTGCAATTAGGTTGAGGAGGGTGAGCCTTTTAGGTGCCTATTTCGTCCTGGGATTCAGCTACATTAGTAAAGAGACAACGAATCAAATCCGTTTTAAACATGCAACACCAGATGGCGCCAGAGAGCAGGAATTGTTTGAAAGGACATTTCTCATAGCAAGTTTTTTATTTTGTTAAAACGATCTAATTTCTGACTTATTTATAGTGTTTCTTTCCTGTGTTTCGATCCACTCAAGGTTCCTAACACCTCTACCTCCTTAGAAGGTAATGGGTAAAGGTAAAGGGACCCCTGGCCATTAGGTCCAATCGTAACCGACTCTGGGGTTGCGGCGCTCATCTCGCTTTATTGGCCGAGGGAGCCGTCGTACAGCTTCCGGGTCATGTAGCCAGCAGGACTAAGCCGCTTCTGGCAAACCAGAGCAGTGCACAGAAACGCCGTTTACCTTCCCGCCGGAGCGGTACCTAATTATCTACTTGCACTTTGACGTGCTTTCGAACTGCTAGGTGGGCAGGAGCAGGGACCGAGCAACGGGAGCTCACCCCGTCGCGGGGATTCGAACCGCTGACCTTCTGATAGGCAAGCCCTAGGCTCAATAGTTTAGACCGCAGCGCCACCTTGGCCTCAAAAACTAAGAACCTGAAGTTTGTGTCATAAAACATTCTTCATCTAGACCTGTTTGGTTGGTATTTTAAATCATATTGCATGATGGCATCACTTAATGGAGCTTCTGTATTTCCATGCATTTATATTCAGGCCACGTTCATCCTTATTATGAAATAAAGCTTTATTTTCCTGTAAGCCTGGACTAAAGTCATAACTCTTCATGGGTGGGATGTAGATACAGAAAGGAATAAAGGAGGAAATATGGGCAGGGAACTGCCATTTCGTTGCAGGATTTGGCTCTTTATGACATGCTGCTGCTGCTGCCTTGCTTCAGACATGAAGAATGACTGGAGCCCACAGATAATTCAACACTTGCATAGCTTGTCGTATGATCAGGTATTTGTCTTCACTAGGGAGAGAGAGGAACTATAATCTCTGACTCATATTCAGACCCTCTGTAGCTGTGCAGAGCAATTCTGCAGAAAAACAGAGACATTGTTTGTCATGATTTACAGTGCAAGCCTGACTGTTTCTGCTTGGAGGTAAATCGTATTGAATTCAATGGGACTTAATCTCAAGTAAGTGGGGTTGGAGTTGCATCCCCAGTTGCCTAATCATCTCCTGCTATGGGTGCAACATACCCACCAGTATTTTCTCATCAACATTTCATGGAAGCCCCCCTGCATAAGGAACCATTTATGTTAGGGTTGTGCACCAACCACAAGATTTGGTTTTGACTGTGATTTCGCACTTTGGAAAACAATTTGACCCAGGGTCGGAAGCCAAACCCCAGTTCACAGAGATAAAGTTTAATGCTTCTCCCATTCATTTGCACGTGTATCATTCCAAAGTGTGAATGTAAGCAAGCTCACCTTCAGATTTGGGGTGGTGGCAGCTCCCCTCCTATGTCGGAGGGTGCCAGTGAGCAGAGCTGAGCATCACCAGCTGAATCTGAGCAGTCAGGGGTTTGGGGTGGGGATTTAAATGTGAATCCCTCAGCTCCACCTGCCCAGAACTCACTGGGAGCACTGGAAACGTTTTTTTAAAGGGGGTCAGCAATGGTAATATAGGAAGCAGCCTTATACTGAGCTTTATGGGTACTTAATACCGAGCTCGGTGAACTAATGGTATATCTTCTCTCTCTACATGGAGATGCTGGGGACTGACCCTGGGACCTTGCACATGCAAACCAGGAGCTCTATCACTGAGCTGCAGCCTCTGACTCTCCTAGGGCCCTGCCAGGGCACTAAGATCCCAGCAGCTGCTCAAGGGTGCCGCAAGCTGACACCAGGCCTGCTTGCAAAGAACTCCAGCTGCGATTTAACCTTGGCACGGTTGCCTCCACCACCAATGTTCTTAGTAGCTCAGCTTTTGAGATAATTAATCCACCTCTGCTAATAAGGCTTTTATGATTCCATGTTTCATAAGAATGAAATGAATAAAGAGTGGGAAAAAGATGAATAAAGAGTGGAAAAAAACCCACCAGAGTTCACTGAAGGTTGATGATAATACACTGGCTACAGGGCAAGCTTCCATGGACTAGAGACCACTTTGTCAGTTAACTGTCCTTCAGAATATTTGGGTTGTTAGTAGTTTCTGCACTCTCTGCTGCAGCCACAGGGGGGCATGAGAGTCATCTCTTCTGCTACTCCTCAAGCTGCCCAAAAAATTCTGGTCATAAATTGGCTTATTTTTGTGCATTTAAAAAGAGAGAGAAAGCATTTGTTTGGTTAACAGCTGAACATGTGATAGGATGTGGAATCCTGACATTCCACATATCTAGATATGAACACCAAGATTATATAGTAGTGTTCCCCAACCTGGTGCCCTCTAGACGTTGTTGGACTTGACTCTCATCATTCTTGGCCATTGACCATAGTGACTGGAACTGGTGGGAGTTAGTCTAGAGAGCCACAGGTCCTCCTCACAGGTGAGGCAGTGCATCTTCATGTCTAAAAAAATGACAGTGTTCAGACACAAATTGGGAGACATATTTGTTTGCCTTTGGGGCATGGCTGTCAACTGAAATTTCAGCAGTTGGTATTGCTTTGTGATTTTAGCTTTAGAAATGTATTTTTAAAGAATGTTTTTATTGCATAGATTGTATTTTTATGCAGAGCATTGCCCTGGGTTCCCATGGGAGGAAGGGCAATATAGAAATAAATTAAATTATGTTGTGACGCAGAATGGTCACTTCATTTAGCACTGACTTCCACTAATACTTCCACACAGCTGCACCAACAGGACACAGCACACACACCCTCCACCCTCCTGAGAAAACCCATTGATTCTGATTTCATTTTCTTCTTTGGTAGATCTACAAAAACACACACCAACAAATAAATTTTAGAAAGGGGCAAGCTTAGATGTGGATGCACAAAGCCTTGGTTTGTGCTCTGCTCCGCCTTCCTTCCTGCCCAGGGCAGCCCTGCCCTGCCTGTCTCCCCAGAGACGGTGCGTCACGTGAGGCTGAGGCTGGGTCCTGGTGGCAGCAGTGGCCATGGAGAGGCAACAGGGGGCTCCTGCACAGCCGCCACTGCCACCACTGAGAACAAGCACTGGCTCCTCCTCCTCCAGTTCAGTGGTGGCAGCCCTGGCAGGGGAAACAGGGGCATTCCAGGATCAAATCAAATCGGGGTGGCTTTTGTAATTTCAGAACTGTCCCTGGAAAATAGGGACACTTGGAACAGTTGTTCCAAGAATCTTGGCAACTGCAGTTTGGAGAAAGATCTGAATGTGTGTCAAAGGTACAGTTGTGGATGTGACCTAACAAAATCATAATCTACTGATTACTTTTATTATAACACTCTCCTTTTATATTTATTTTCTACCAAAGTGTGTGGCTTTGCTTTTGATGTTTGGTCTTTCTGAAGATAGACTCCCTACCACCTTTTGAGTCTATGGTTCTAAAATGCTCACTACAAAAGAACAACTGCTATAGCTGTTTGCTTGTTTTAAATTACTTTCTGCTGAATTGCCTTTCCATTTGCTTGAACACTTTTAAACTGGAGTGGGGAATTTATTCCAGCTGGCGGGTCCAATCCAGACCCCCCCCCCCCCGCAAAAGCACTATCATGCCACTTTAAAATTCATGGCTTCCCTGCAAATTTTCTCAGGTCTGTGCAAATTTTGCAAGCATTTCCCTTCCCTTTTTTTATTTATCTCATAAAATATATACACTGCTCGATGGGGGGGGGGGATGACAACTCAAAACCGTTTACGAAAAAAGATAAAACTATAAAAATTATCACTACAGCAATAATTTACAGCAGTAATTTAAAGTCTACAAAAAGTGTTAACACAACCACAGATTGAAACAAATTAAAACTCACATCAACTTTCTAAATATCTAGGCAGGCTTGTTTAAACAAAAATGTTTCCAGCAGGCACAGAAAAGAATACAGTGACAGTGCCTGTTAGGTATCAATAGGCAAGGAGTTCCAAAGTGTAAGGGCTGCCACACTAAATGATGGAGCACTTACAAATGCGGATGCAGGAATTACGTGACACCCGCAGTAGTGCCAATTCCACTGATCACAGTGGTTGAGTGGGCAAATACGGGGTAAGGCGATCTCATAGGTAAACTGGTCCCAAGTTGTTAAGAAACACCTTGAACTTGGCTCAGTAGCAAATTGGCAACCAGTGCAGATCTCTGAGCACTGGCGATTTATGCTGACCTTTACCAATGCACTCTTCCCCATAGGCATTTTTGTATCCCTTGTTTGGCTGGAGAACAGCACCACACAATGCCAGAGTCCTTCTCATTGGTCAGCCTACTTTGTTCTGGCAAAGGAGCAAGGGAAGGAAAATAGGAATTACAACCTATTTTGAACTCTTCATTAAACTACACTGGTCTGGACATGCTGCATTTTGTTTTTGGCTTTTTAAAGAAAGCCTTTTATGTATATTTGACTCAAGTACAGCCAGTCAGCACACAAAGTATGCTCAGGGCAGATTTGGAGAAGAAGCATAAGGCAGAATTGCAGCAAAATTTTGGCCTGTTTAAATAGAAACTGGGTGTATCATTGTAGGATCCCAGCCAGAACAGGGTGACTAACAACTTGTGCATGCAAGGAACCCTTGAGCTGCATTTTCCCAACACTGCTGACCAGGTGTTGGTTAGCACTCCTACCTTTAAAGGTGCAGTGCATATTTGTTGAAAGAATCCTAAGAGTGTTTCTTCAGAAGGAAGGCCAGATCTACTTATGCAGCGAGTTGGGGCCAAATCCCGGTGATGTGGACGCTGTAGAGGTTAGGAAGCTCGTTTTTGAAAGCTTCTCTGCAAGGAGAAAAGTAGCAAGCAAGGAATGAACTAAGCTGGAGCATGTCCCCTGCTTTGTGCGTCTATTTATAATGTGAAGGGAGGTTTATATTGTTCTTGAGTAGCATTCAAAACTGGCATCCCTCACCTGCAGCCTGAAGTGGTACAACTTTATCGCAGGATTGTGTCTTGAATTTGATTCTACATGTCTTGATTAAGTCTAAGAGCGAGCTACAAGATAAGCAGGAGGAGGCAGCAGAATTCTGGAATGTACCATTAGGCTGTAGAGGAACAATCATTTCTTTTACTCTTCCAGCCCAAGGACAACTGAGCATGCTCAGTGGGCACATCATGCTCGCTGACAGCAAGAATTAAAAGAAAACAGGGAAGAATGGAGGAGGAAGACTGGGATAGGCTGGCTGTAACCCTGAACAGGAACATTCTACACGGCAACATTTTGTTACAGGTTCCGCTTGTATTCACTAAAATGCACAACTATGTTTGGCTTAGTGAGAGGGATACAGAAGCTTCTGCTGGTTGTGAGGAAGCCATGGCTTTCATAGAATCATAGAATCATAGAATCATAGAGTTGGAAGAGACCACAAGGGCCACCGAGTCCAACCCCCTGCCAAGCAGGAAACACCATCAGAGCACTCCTGACATATGGCTGTAAAGCCTCTGCTTAAAGACCTCCAAAGTAGGAGACTCCACCACACTCCTTGGCAGCAAATTCCACTGTCAAACAGCTCTTACTGTCAGGAAGTTCTTCCTAATGTTTAGGTGGAATCTTCTTTCTTGTAGTTTGGATCCATTGCTCCGTGTCCGCTTCTCTGGAGCAGCAGAAAACAACCTTTCTCCCTCCTCTATGTGACATCCTTTTATATATTTGAACATGGCTATCATATCACCCCTTAACCTCCTCTTCTCCAGGCTAAACATGCCCAGCTCCCTTAGCCGTTCCTCATAAGGCATCGTTTCCAGGCCTTTGACCATTTTGGTTGCCCTCCTCTGGACACGTTCCAGTTTGTCAGTGTCCTTCTTGAATTGTGGTGCCCAGAACTGGACACAGTACTCCAGGTGAGGTCTGACCAGAGCAGAATACCGTGGCACTATTACTTCCCTTGATCTAGATGCTATACTCCTATTGATGCAGCCCAGAATTGCATTGGCTTTTTTAGCTGCCGCGTCACACTGTTGGCTCATGTCAAGTTTGTGGTCAACCAAGACTCCTAGATCCTTTTCACATGTACTGCTCTCAAGCCAGGTGTCCCCCATCTTGTATTTGTGCCTCTCATTTTTTTTGCCCAAGTGCAATACTTTACATTTCTCCCTGTTAAAATTCATCTTGTTTGTTTTTGCCCAGTTCTCTAATCTGTCAAGGTCGTTTTGAAGTGTGATTCTGTCCTCTGGGGTGTTAGCCACCCCTCCCAGTTTGGTATCATCTGCAAATTTGATCAGGATGCCCTTGAGTCCATCATCCAAGTCGTTGATAAAGATGTTGAATAAGACCGGGCCCAAGACAGAACCCTGTGGCACCCCACTAGTCACTCTTCTCCAGGATGAAGAGGAACCATTGATGAGCACCCTTTGGGTTCGGTCAGTCAGCCAGTTACAAATCCACTGAGTGGTAGCATAGTCAAGACCGCATTTTACCAGCTTCTTTACAAGAATATCATGGGGCACCTTGTCAAATGCCTTGCTGAAATCAAGGTAGGCTACATCCACTGCGTTCCCTTCATCTACCAGGCTTGTAATTCTGTCAAAAAACGAGATCAGGTTAGTCTGACATGACTTATTTTTCAGAAATCCATGCTGACTATTCGTGATCACAGCATTCTTTTCTAGGTGCTCACAGACTGTTTGCTTAATGCTCCAGAATCTTCCCTGGTATTGATGTCAGACTGACTGGGCGGTAATTATTTGGGTCCTCTCTTTTCCCCTTTTTGAAAATAGGGACAACATTTGCCCTCCTCCAGTCTGCCGGGACTTCGCCTGTTCTCCAGGAATTCTCAAAGATGACTGCCAGTGGTTCTGAGATCACATCTGCCAGTTCTTTTAATACTCTTGGATGCAGTTCATCTGGCCCTGGAGACTTGAACACATCTAAACTAGCCAAGTATTCTTGTACTATCTCCTTAGTTATTCTGGGCTGTGTTTCCTCTGCTGAATCATTTGCTCCAAATTCTTCAGGTCGGGCATTGTTTTCTTTATCGGAGACGACTGAGGCAAAGAAGGCATTGAGTAGTTCAGCCCTTTCTGTGTCCCCTGTTTGCATTTCACCATCTTCTCCTCTGAGTGACCCCATTGTTTCTTTGTTCTTCCTTTTGCTACGAACATACCCATAAAAGCCTTTTTTGTTGCTTTTAACCTCTCTAGCAAGCCTGAGTTCATTCTGTTCTTTAGCTTTTCTGACTTTGTGTCTACACGTGCTGGCTATTTGTTTGAATGCTTTGGTGGTTTCCCCCCTTTTCCATTTTTTGTACACATCCTTTTTTAATCTTAACTCAGTTAAAAGTTCTTTAGATAGCCACCCTGGCTTCTTTAGGCACCTTCCATGTTTCCGTCTCATTGGTATTGCCTGACGTTGTGCTTTTACTATCTCCCTCTTAACAAACTCCCAGCCATCATGAACTCTCTTTCCTTTTAGTATTACTGTCCATGGGATCTCACCCAGCACTTCCCTAAGTTTTATGAAGTCGGCTTTCTTAAAGTCAAGAAATTGAGTCCTAGTATGCTTGGCTGCTCCTTTCCGCTGTATAGTAAACTTCAGAAGAGCATGATCACTCGCGCCTAATGATCCTTCCACTTCTACCCCACTAACCAGGTCATCAACATTGGTTAGGACCAGATCTAAAATGGCTGTTCCTCTTGTTGCTTCTCCCACTTTCTGGACAATGAAGTTGTCTGCAAGACCAGTGAGGAATCTGTTTGACCTTATGCTCTTGGCTGAGTTTGACATCCAACAAATATCCGGGTAATTGAAGTCCCCCATTACTACTATCTCCCTTCCTTTTGCATGCTTGGCCATCTTTCCCTTCATTTCTTTAAAACCCTGCCTGGAAACAGAGCGGCACCGCGCAGCAAGAAAGGCTGGCGACAGCATTTTAGGGCATGACTTGAATGTCGTCATCATGGGTCCTCCTGGGTAAAGCATTTCCCTCCTCTTTAAAGCGCTGGCCCATGTTTATTCATCGCTAGCAAGGCAGGGATCACAAGGGATGGACGCATCTCTTGGGATGTGAATTTCAGTTGTCCAAGCTTCTTAATGTTCCAGTCTTAAATTCTGTTCTTCACATTTCGGTAACAATCTGTTTTTTTTCAAAAACAAAAAAGCAAATCATCATGAAAATACACCAGCAGTTTAGTGTGCATTTCACCACATATTTCTGTGTGCAGTTTGGACTAATATACAATTTCAGCAAGCAACTTTCCACCATATAATGAATTTTTGTATGCTATTTTCAGAACTATAGGTGTTGTTCTGCACACCTTCCCCTAGCTTATGCATTTTTGTAAGCATTATACGTGGGACGGGGTTGCGCTGTGGGTTAAACCAGAGAGCCTAGGACTTGCCGATTAGAAGGTCGGCGGTTCGAATCCCCTTGACGGGGTGAGCTCCTGTTGCTCTGTCCCTGCTCCCGCCAACCTAGCAGTTCGAAACCACGTCAAAGTGCATGTAGATAAGTAGGTACTTATCTGGTGGGAAGGTAAATGTAGTTTCCGTTCACAGCTCTGGTTCGCCAGAAGCGGCTTAGTCCTGCTGGCCACATGACCCGGAAGCTGTACGCCTGCTCCCTCAGCCAATAAAGCGAGATGAGCGCCGCAACCCCAGAGTCGTCCACGACTGGACCTTACGGTCAGGGGTCCCTTTACCTTTTCCTTTAAGCATTATACTTGGCTGCAGAACTGCATTACAAAATTTGGAGAAGTGTAGATTTTGAGCCATGTCTCAGTTTGCATATTGTTTTGAAAATTTGATGGGTCCGCCTTTAAATGCAAACTGAATGAATTTCTCACCCCTGTGACCCAAAACCTGCCTTTAACCCAAACATGCATTTGGGATCCCATTTCTTTTTCCTCCTTCTTTTACCAGATATTTGTTGGGTTGTATCATCATCATCATCCTTATTTTATTACCTGCCCTTCACCCTGAGGTCCAGGGTAGGTTATAACAGTTTAAAATACAGTCTAACATAGTTTTAAAACTAACAACAACAACAAAAAACCAGTCACAAAAAAATAGGGTGGATCCTGATTTGGGGGCAGTGGAGGGGCTATCAGGAGATTGATAGCGTTGCCATATTTCAAGAGGTAAAAAAAGCTTTTTTAGGGCAATCGCCTGATAGCACCTTCACTGCCACAGAGCCAGAAACCCACCACTGATTGCAAAATATACTGAAGAGAGTGTAAAATATGCTGCTCTCCTAGGCCAAGTATCATGTTGCTAAAATCAAATGCTCCTCCACCCTCTAATTCATTTATTTAGAAGGTATATGGTTTCTAAGAATCTATTCTCTCGAATTTGTGCCTCTCAGCTTAACAGTTGGATTGTGCATATCAATCGCTGTGCAGAAATTAGATCAGGTAGATATTTAGGTGATTGGCAGTGATCAGTAAGGATTTCCGACTCCCAATTGTTTAAAAATTACAACTGCAAAATGACTTCTTTAGCCTAACTTAGGCAGCTGAAATGAGGAAAGCTGGGGCAACTCAGTCAGATGGGTGGGGTACTATTAATTTTATTATTATTATTATTATTATTATTATTATTATTATTATTATTATTATTATTATGGCTGGATTTTCTTCTCTTTAGAAGAGGAAAAGAAGCAGTAGACCACACAGAACTATCATTCTTTCTCTCTCCTGCTCTCACCAGCAAGGCTAGGCCTTTCGTCCCTTCACAGTTTGCTTGTTTTCCTTTTCCCTCCTCACCCATTTTTCCTTACTTGTTGGGTCTTTTTATACTGTAAGCCTGAGGGAAGGGGCTGCATTATTTCTGTGGATTTGCAAGCTGCTCTGTGAGAGCTTTTCCAGCTAAAATCCTTTGTCTAAGAAGGACTGAGTATTTCTAGGATGAATGTGAAACTGTGACGCTCCCTTGTTATTTTTACTATTGGATCCTGAATGCTGTTTATGTAATATTGTTATATATGTATTGGAATATGGTATTTTGTATGTTGTCAGGTTGTTATTGCATTGCCATGTTATTATAAGATTGTTTTTGTAGTGTTTGTTTGTTTGAAACACATTCTTGTTTTTTAGTTACAGATAGGTAGCCGTGTTGGTCTGCCATAGTCAAAATAAAAAAATTCCTTCCAGTAGCACCTTAAAGACCAACTAAGTTAGTTCTTGGTATGAGCTTTTGTGTGCATCTGAAGAAGTGTATCTGAAGTGTATCTGAAGAAGTATATCTGAAGTGTATCTGAAGAAGTGTGCATGCACACGAAAGCTCATACCAAGAACTAACTTAGTTGGTCTTTAAGGTGCTACTGGAAGGAATTTTTTTATTTTGTTTTTTAGTGTTTGAATTGCATTCCTCTTTGTTGCAAGCCGCTATGGGCACAAATAAAAGGAGTGAATAAGCAAAACTACCCCACAGAGGCAGAGGGTTACAGTGCAATCCCACCCTTATCTATTCATGCAATCATGGCATTGTAGAGATCTACTCAGAAGTAAGCCTACTGAGTTCCATGGGGCATATTCCCAAGTAAGTTGGTACAGAGCTGAAGGCATATAACACATACCATAAGGGCCAAACTAGACATGACCCCATCCAAGTCATGAGCGGCTGCATGAATGAGGTTTCCCAGCTTTTTCTTTTAAAAGTAAACCGAAGTCAGGCTGATCCAGATGGGGACGGAGGCGGCGGGAGGGGGCTTTCACCCTTTGCCCCCCTGCCCTTTGCACAGGAAGGCAAACTCCCTTCCTTGGAAGCCCTGGAACCGCAGGTAAGGCTGCTCTCCTCGCCAGCGCTTTCCCGGGAGTAAGTCCACTTGCGAAGCTGAGTGCCGGGATGCTTCCCCCCAGGACTGGGATCCCGAGGAAGCCCCGCTGCCCGTCTGCCGCCAGCCCTTCCCCGTGGCGGGCAGCAGGGCGGAGCAGGTGATCCCGCCCCTGCGCTCTGACTCGGCGGCGGCGCTGCTGCTGCTGCTGCTGCTGCTTCTGCTGCTGCACCCTCGGGCCGGCCGGGCGGAGCAGCGCAGGAAAGTTCCTCCGTGGACGGCGGCGCCCGGCGGCTGCGGGAGGGCACTTCTGCGGCGGAGAGGGCAGCGCCGCGGGCCGGATCCCGCCCCTGAGCTGAGCATGGCGGCGGCGGAGCCGGGAGCCGCGCAGGCCGGAGGGGGCTGACTTGGAGCCGCCTGCGGGCTGGAAGCACCGAGCGCGGAAGAGGCAGAGAGCGAGAGAGCGAGCGGGGAGGGGATCCCTCCCAGCCCCGGCATGGCCCGCTGGATCCCGACCAAGCGCGAGAAGTACGGCGTCGGTGAGTGATCGCAGGCAGAGGGATTGCTCTCCCCCCGCCCCCGCCCCTTACTTTACTTGCGGTTCCCACGTGCAACAACACGCGTGCCGCCTGCCTCTTCTTCCTTGGCCCGGGTCGTGGGGACGCGCCCAGCACCATCTGAATTAACCCTCTGCTTGCTTGCTGAGTTTCCTTCCCAGCACTATTCCCCGCTCTCCTCGCCCTGGATAAAGTCCATCCTACAGCAGAGCTGCCACCCCCACCCCCACCCCGTCTTAGATCAGATAACACCCTCGTTTGTGTGAATGGTTACATTTTCCGGCGCGGGTCGGCTCAAAAACACCACCCATTGAGTTCAATGGGCCTTACTCCCGGAGGGAGCGTGTGTAGGATTGCAGAGCGTTTGGGCAAACGTTAACTCCACCATAGCTCTTGAACTCGGGAGGAATAAATCTTCCTTCTTCCTTCTCTCTCCAGTCTCCACACCCCCCCTCTTCTTCTTTGAAAGTTTCAGGAGGAGAGCATTCAAGATCCTTTAAGCTGATTGGTTACCCATTAACACCTTTTTCTGATCTGTCATCCCGCCTGGATGGGGAGAGAGAGGCGGGTGGATTCCCTCTGCTCCACACCCAGAGGGACCTCTGATTCACGCTGCGGAGGGTTGTAAATGTGGAATAAGGAAGCATTGCTCTGTGTGAGTTGAGGTGGGGGGTGTAAGGCTGCATGTTCTGACAAAGGTCACTCTCTGCTTTGATGGTCTACTTATGGGGCTTTTCCATAGAAGTCATCCTTCCCAAGTTAAACTGTCTTGGAACCAGGGCTTTTTTTCAGCCAGAGCTCACTCAGTTCTAGCTCCTCTCAGGTGGGCATCAATGCCATTAAAAGAGAACAAGGGAGGCGTTCATGGTGAGTTCCGGCACCTCTTTTTTAGAAAAATGGCACTGCTTGGAACAGTCATCCAGCAATCTTAATTAATAATAATACCTTTTCCCTCAAAGCAGCTTACAGATAAAATAAGAGCAGCTAAAAACATAAGGGAGAAATCATTAAAAACAATTAAACATTAATAGAGTTAAAAATGTATACAGCACATGTAGAAATACACACACACACACACAATTTCTTAGAAACTTACAAGCACAACAAAATTGGCACTGAGCCAGCCCCCCCCCCCCATTAAAAGTAGACGTCCACCTGTGTGCCCATTTCTGTATATCTCTATACCAGTGCTTCTCAAACTTGGGTCTCCAGCTGATGTTGGACTAAGCTGCTCCCCCATCATCTCTGACCACTGGTCCTGCTAGCTAGGGATGATGGGAGTTGTAGTCCAGCAACAACTGGGAAAACACTGATTTGTACAATATATTTATGTGCTCTTGTGACTAACCCTCGGTCAGGCTGTGATGCCTAGTGGTGGGTCTTTTATGCCCGGTGAAGACTAATGCCTGTGGGTCCCCACATGTTGCTGGACTCCAACTCCCATCATCCCTTCATCCCTGTGCTGGCTGGGACTGGTGGGAGTTGCAGTCCAACATTGTGACCCAGATGTGTTTTCCTCTATTCTCAATGGTGTAAGAGTTGGTTGAGGTTGCTCAGTGAGGCGCTTTGTATGTGCTCAGAGACACTTCACACGTTCTCGTGCAGAGTGCTTAACTGAAAACAGGAGGTGGGACTAAGCGGGGCCCTGGCCAAAACCAAGTCCTGTTCGTGTTCGCTGGGTCTTGGGGGTTAGAGCACTGGATTTAGACTGGAGAGACTTGAGTTCAAATGCTGGCCTGGCCACAAAGCTTGCTAGGTGAAGCTGGCCTGCTCTGCCTCACAGGGTTGTTGTAATAATTGTAAAAGGGTGAGGGGGAGAGTTATGTCTGGTTCCTTGATGCAACCTCTTCCCCAATGCCTCTTCCAATCTTCCCCCAAAGATTGCTGCTCTCATGTCACTGCAAAATGGCATCCTTTTCTTTCAACTTCCAGTTTTATTCCATGCTCCCAGCACTGTGTTTTCCTTTGACTTGCCTTATTTTGCCTTTTAAGCCCCCACCAGGGTGGCATCAGGGCAGAAATCCAGGGTGCCACGGGGCGAGAAGGAGCTCCCCGACCCCCATGCAGTATGGGTGGCCCAACCCATTTTGATATGAGTGAAGTCATAAAACCATGAGGTTTGAGGCCTAGTTACCAATCAACACCTAGGCTAGAGGTTTCCCAAACGTTTTTTATAAATGGTTTTCTTTTCAGTTCTGTTCTGGTCACCTTATCTCAGAAAGGATGTCTTTGAGCTGGGAAAGCTGAAGAAAAGGGCAAGCAAAACAGACCTGTGAGTTGGAGCGCCTTACCTGGAAGGAGAGGCTGAAGGGGCCTTCCCCACCCAGGTGCCTTTCAGGTGTTCTCTTCTACAGCTCCCGCCAGCCCCAGCCAGGAAGGCTGGGAGTTGTGGTCCTAAACGTCTGGGGGGCAGCAGGTTGCAGGAGGGTGGGCAGAAATATTGACAGGAGGGAAGATTCATAAGTGAGTTTAAAAGAAAAGAAAAAGACAAGGAGCTGCAACAAAATGTTGCAGCATGAAGGTCTCCCTATTCAGTATTCCAGCTTACAGTATTCCCTTCCATTGCCTCACTGACTTCCTGTCCTTGCTCCTTTAAAGTACTTTAGTACACGCGTACCTTGGAAGTCAAATGGAGTCCGTTCCGGAAGTCCGTTCAACTTCCAAAACGTTCGAAAACCAAAGCGCAGCTTCTGATTGACTGCAGGAAGCTCCTGCAGCCAATGAGAAGCCGTGGAAGCCCTGTTGGACATTCGGGTTCCAAAAGAACGTTTGCAAACCGGAACAGTCACTTCCGGGTTTGCAGTATTCGGGATTCAAAATGTCTGAGTTCCAAGGTGTTTGGGATCCAAGGTACGACTGTATTAAGTAAATGTAATACTGAACTTTTAGTCCCAACTGCACAGTTACCTCTCTCTCTTACAAGTTTTTATTATTATTTGTGCAAACCTTCTGGGTTCCCTGAAGTCTACTGAAGCCTCCCTCTTTTGTTTGTGAATAGTACCATTTTGGCTACATAACCAGCAGTGCTCACAACCTGAATGTAGGCAATAGATGGACTTGGGTTGTTGCTGGAACTTCGAGGCATAAAGAAATAAATCTTTATGAGCAATGTAGGGCATTCAGCTTGACACCTTTGATTGGGAGTCAGACGAATTCATAGTGGGCAAGTCTATCAGTGGCTATTGTCCATGGAAGCTAAGCAGAACCTCCAAGGACAGAGGCAGTGTACCTCTGAATATCATGTGGTGAACTATAGCAAGTAGGTGCGTTGCCTTCATGTTCTGCTTAGGGGCTTCGCAAAAGTGTTTGGGTGGCCATTGCCGGAAATTGAATGCTGGTCTAGATGGGCCACCCATCTTGATCCAGCCAAGGACTCTGCACATGTTCAGGTTCTCACTGAGAAGAGAAAGGCAAGAAATCTTGCTGCATGCTATTGTCTGCCCTGCCAGGACCAACTGGAGTCAAGGGGTGCTTGTTGGTTGTCCTTGATTGCTGGCTCTCTCTCTCTTTCTGGTGGAACAGAAGAGTGAAAAGAGTGAAATTCTTTAAGTGCCCACTTGAACTCCAAGCAAGATTCCAGTGTCTTCCTACCCCTATGATGATGTGAGATGTTGTGCTTTGGAAACCCCTGGACTTTACCTTCTCTCTCTGCTAGGGACACTGGAGGAATTTGATCTTTGCAATACAAATTGTACTAATGCCCAGAGTAGAACATAGCAAGTCTGTCTGTGTTGCAGTTCTTGTCTCAAAACTATCAACCGTATAATGTTTTTAAGAATGTGGCCTGTAAGATAAAATACAATGCGAAACATTGAGGTGTTTTATTATTTTGACATAGTTGGTTGTATCCAACTAACTTCTACTTAGAGTAAACCATAAATTAGCCAAGTCCGTTGAATTCAGTGGGTTTGCTCTTAGAATGATTAGCATTTGACACAACCCAATGTTTTGAAATACAATATATTCAAAATATGTATTTAAATGCAAACTTTTGTGCAGATAATGTAGAAAAAGGACAGAACATACTTAGGGCTGATCACTTAGGGCTGGTGAAAGTGACATGAGCTGGAACCGTACTCAGGCTGCAATTGTACTCTCTGACCTGGGAGTAAGCCCCATTGAATTCAGTAGGACTTACAGTTAGAAATGTGTTGTTGTGCATCCTTGCTCTGCAAGACCAGTTCCTCGATACAGGATTGCACTTGGCTTCCCTGCAGGTAAAAGATCTGTTGCCTCTCTTTGCTTCTTACTTGGTTGGGCCTGCTTTGCACATGTCAGCCCTGTCCATAGGAGGGTTTTGCACCTTGGGTGCCAGAGCAGATCGGGATGTATCACCAGCCTAACATTGGAATGTATCACCAGCCAAACACTATGAGATGGGGATGCAACACACACACACACACACACACACACACACACACAGCAAGCTAGGAGCGGGCAAGGATGAGTGCTGTCTCCCTGCTTTGGATTGCTCACTAGCCTCCCCAGCCCCCAGTCCCTTCCCCTCTGATTTCTCCTCTGAGCTCTGGTGTGCATCCAGCTGATCTCACCACTCCTTCACCCCCCCCCCCGCCTGATTCTCCACGCTCCTTCACCCATCCACTCAATTTCAAGCCCGGGCCAGAGTTACTTGTCCCTGCCACCAGTGGCGTAGCGTGGGGGGTGCAGGGGGGGCCGGCCGCACCGGGCGCAACATCTGGGGGTTAGGGTTAGGGGGCGCAAATCCACGGGTTAGGGGGCGCAAATTACTTGCCTTGCCCCGGGTGCTGACAACCCACGCTACGCCACTGCCTGCCACTGGGCGCAGAGAGACTTGGGAGCGCTGGCAGCTTCACTCGCAGTATGCCACCAGGTGAAGCTGCTATTGCACTCTGGCCATCATACCAGTCCTGGGTGATGTATCACCCAGGCCTACTCAGTGCCCAGGAAAGCTACGGGCTATGTAATCTGAACAACTGATGTTTGGCATAAGTCTCTGTGCTTGTGGCTGCATTATGGTTATGGCAACAAACGGTGCAGAATGCAAAACATTTCATGTCCTGGCCGGCGTGATTCATGCTCATCTCTCCTTATAGTTCATCCTTATAGTTCATATTTCCTCCTTATAGTTCATCTCTCCTTATAGTTCCTTATCTCTTCAGCCATAAGAACTAGAAAATTTAAGAAGAAAAAGGGCCACAGAGTCCCAGAATGTTGAATTCTGTTGCAGGACACCAACTTGTACAAGCACATATGTGGACAAGATGTGTCCAGACGTTTGCTGGACTAGGCAAACTCTGGTCCCTGAGCAAGTGGAGGGACGGAAGAAAAATATCTCTTGCAGACCTTCCCACTCAGCATGGGGAGAGGTTGGGGGCTGAAGGTCTGGGACAATGTGTCTGGGCACATTGGGGTGGGGGTTGTGTGCGCACGTCTGCCCCACCAACCTACGATACAGAGTTTGTGTATTTAGGCTGTCACCTGAACACAGCTAAAGTGTGCAGACCTCCCATGATGTTACTCTTTCTAACTTCTCTAGGTGTATTTTATTTTTCGATTCAGAAGCTGCTTGGAATATAGTGGTACCTCAGGTTATATACACTTCAGCTTACATATGCTTCAGGTTACAGACTCCACTAACCCAGAAATATTACCAGAATGAATTAAGTTCTTAACCCGAGGTACCACTGTACTTCCTCAAAGTGGATATAATGGACTGAACAGGCTGCTTCTAATCCTTCGTGCCTTGACTGAGCATCCTAGCATCCTTTATTCTAGTGGCAGTCTGCATGGCCCCACACCAATGTTTTATAAAACATTTTTTTAAAAAGCACTTCCCTTCCTTTTGCCTTCGCAGGCACGCTTCTGACCCTCTTTTGTGGAATCTTTGGGTTCTCCCACATTTTGATCTACGAGTTCCTCTTCTCACATTAGTCATACATACATGGATGTTTTCATGTACACATAACTCACTTCCCCATGTGTGGTCTCTTCTTCCTTAATGTCGCTTGGTGTCCCCCCACCGCAGTGGTCTCCTTTATCAGTTTGAGGGAGGCTCCGGGCATCCTTTGCATCCACTACAGAACCTCCCAAGTTCAGTCTCCAGATCTCCATTGAGAAAGAAGAAGTGGGACCTGCAACAAAACGTTGCAGCATGCCGTGCTGCTTTTCAGTGGTCCAGGCACCTCATGCGATTCTCTCTTTCCCCACACACCTGCCCCACAGTCAGTTTCCATTCTTTGGCCACTGAGCATGCCCAGATAGAATCAATTTTGGGGTCCCCCACTCTCCATTTGGCTTTTGTTTCATTTTGTTGGTGGGTTATATGATGTCTCCTGACAACACAGTTTCCAGTCTATTCCCACATCAGTTTTCTTTCCCCACAAAAAAACCAGTTTCGGGTTTTGTTTTGATTTTTGAAGTGGGTTTGCTGCACAATAGCACCATATTCACTTTAATAGCACAGCCCTAATTTGCTGATATGCAATTGAATCCCACTTGCAAAATATTAACGGTCTAGGAGCATCCCATATCACTTGATGAGTTATCACCAGATGATATAATGTTGAATACATAAACTGATTCCACTGGAAAGCGTGGCATAGTTGTGGGATTTCACACATTCATGGATGCTTCCAGGCGTTGTGATTAATCCGAATGCAGGCATCCTTGCTAAGAGCATAATGTATAGAATCGTAGAGTTGGTCAGTTAGTCCAGCCCCCTGCAATGCAGGAATCTCAGCTCCATCATTCATGGCCATCCAACCTCTGCCTCAGACCCCGGAGATCCATTGTCAGTCAGATGGCAGTGCTGGCCTAGACAGACAAAGAACCTGGCCTGGTGTAAAGCAGCACCCTACGTTTTACATTTTGTACTTTGGCACAGATATCAAGAGTACAGAATAAGCACATTTGAAAGTGCCTTGGGTTGAGTCCGAAGGGTATATGTGCCTGACGTTTGGGGCATTTCCTTTTAAAAAGCTCAGAGGGAGAAACCAAAGGTTGACCTGGCAGGACTGGAGAACCTCAGGCCCAGGGGCCAGATGTGGCCCTCGCCCCCTCTATCTGGCCGCCAAGGCTCTCGTCCAAAGCACCCTCCCCAGGTCTTATATCTCGCTGGTTCCACTTTGAACTCTTGTTGTGTGTTTCTGCCTGCCTGGAATGGATGCTTGTCTTGATGGAGGATAGAACAGTATGAGTGAGAGTGAAAAGTAGCCTACTTTAAAAATGTGAAATTCACGTTTGTTTCTCTGCCCGCTTTTGCCATCCACCGCTGGCATTGGAAGGTTGCCCAGAAGGAAATGCCCTTGAGGATCTACTTCTGTGTAATTTAGAGGCACACATAAAATTCTGCACATGTTCCCCCTTCAGACGCAGACAGGGCTAGAGAAGTGGTGGGGTGTTTTGTGGGGTGTGTGTACATCTGTTCTTCAGGACAGAATGTAAAATGAAGACCATGGAGAATTGAAAATCATACATACACTTGCCCAACTTCCTTGCAGATACAAAGAGCCTCCAGAAACCAGGAGCAACACAAATAGCCCTTCCCAAGCTTGTTTATAAGTTCATACTTCTATGGATGGAGCCTTTTCCAAGAGAGATGCTCAGATAGCCTCTACATAAGTAGCTGCTATGCTGGTAAAAAGCATTTTATTAATTGGAAGGACTGTAGCCTAAAGGAAGAGCATGTGTCCTGCATGCAGAAGGTCCACAGCATCTCCAGCTAGGGCTGCAGATGCTCCCCTCCCCCGCTCAAAACCCTAGAGAGCTTCTGCCAGCTTCTGCCAGCCAGTGTAGACAATACTGTCTGACTTGGTATAAGGTAGCTTCCTATGTTTGCAATTTGATTACAGGGTACCTTTGCAAAAAGAGGTATTCGATAATATGTATGTTGAATGTCAATAACTGAAACTGACAAGGATTACGGTGCATCATGCATGGGGAGTTCATTAGCACCTCCTGGGGCACTCTGATGTTATCTGGGTTCTGTAATCCTTTGTGGTGTAAATTCCTGTGGGGTCTGAGAGACCTTCCTTTTTCTTTCAGATCAAAACTCGCTGGATGCAAAAATAATAAAATCCAAAAGTACTGAACAGTTAATTGTAGCATAAGCATAAAGCAGCCTATTGTGCTGTTAAAACATTTTCGGTATGTTGTGGGCATTTATACCACACTTCCTGGGATACGCCATGTCTCCCTGCCCTGCTATTTACTTTAATTGGGGTCTAACGAACCCCAGTGCCCTTTTAGTAAAACATTCATTTAAAAAAATGCTGTGGAAGGGAGGTTTGAAACATGGTTGAACATTGCATCAGGCTATTAGTAGTGGCGTTGGCTGGAGAAAAAATGTTGACATATATCTTTATACTCATTTGGGGTCACTTGTGGTTCCAAATGCATAGGAAAGCAAATGGTTAAGCCCTGCAGTTAAATTTGCTTTTCCAGCAGTTCCTCCAACAGCACCCAGGCTGATGAACAAAGCAGTTTCCTTTTCTTTGAACCCTTGTCAATTCCGGAGGGTTGGCATGTGGGTGTTACTGACTTGGTATCAGTTCCTAACTTGTTTACAACATACATATGACATGCAGCATTGTCTTATCTAATTGCGACCGCCCCACCTCCTTCCAATGGGTGTGTTAAGGCGGCACATGCTGAACTTTGTTTTTTCAGTAGTTGGAGATGACTCATTTGGAAGAGATGGCTTTGTTGTATGGATGTAGCTTCACTGGGGGGCATGTGAGCTGCAAGTACGAGCTGCTGAAACTACTGTTGTGGGAGTCTTAGGACCAGCGGTGGGTGCTGGCAGGACAGGGCTTTGGGGCAGAGGTCCCACTCAGCAGAATAACCAGCCCCCCCTCCCAATCAGCAGGGGTAGCTTAGCATCTCTACTCAGGCAGGTTCAAGGTTCTTGTATTGCTTTACAAAGTCCTGAACAACTTGGGTCCAGGAAGCCTCAGGGATTGCCAGAACCCTTATATTCTAGCTTGATCACTAAGTTCATCTGCAGGAGCATCTTTAGTTATTCCCAGAGGTGGTGAGTCCTGTTTGACAACAATGAGAAACAGAGCCTTCAGTGTCATCAGCCCAGTCCTGTGGAACACCCTGCCACTAGAGATTCAGCAGGCACTTTCTGTACTAACTTTGAAACACTTGCTACACTTGCTGTAAACTTTTCTCTTCCACCAGGCCTGTGCAGGCAACCCCCCACAATAGTCTGTTGATGTTTGTTCTTAATTTATTTTGCTTTTAACTTGTTTTTATCTTTATGATTTTATTCTTTGGTTTTATGTTTTGATATTGTTGTAAACTGCTGTGATATATTTATTACAATATGGAGGGATATAAATATTTTTACAAACAAATAAGCACATTTTGAAGTCGGTACAGGAATGCACATAACCATCTGAAAAGAATTCAGGTAATTTAGCCGTTTTGGTCTGTCGTAATAAATAACAATGATGAATGATTAAAAAAAAAATACAGTGGTACCTCTGGATGCGAATGGAATCCGTTCTGGAGCCCCGTTCGCATCCTGAAGCGAACATAAGATGCAACTGCACGTCTGCGCATGCGCGGGTCGCGTCTCGCCACTTCCGTGCATGCGCGTGATGTCATTTTGAGCGTCTGTGCATGCACGAGCTGCGAAACCCGAAAGTAACACTCTCCGTTACTTCTGGGTCGCCGCAGAGCGCAACCCAAAAATATTTAAGCTGAGGTATCCCAAGGTATGACTGTATTGAAAGATGTTCCAGTAGCACCTTAAAGCTCAACTAAGTATAAGCTTTCTAGGTATGAGCCTGGATCTTCCCCTCATGAGGGCTAGCAACTGGGGGGGGGGCGGTGGTGTATGTGGGGGGGGGTAAAGGATTTATTTGACTGGTGAACTACATGCCAGTTTCTGATTTTCCAGGGTTTGAAATAGAATTGACACATCAAACCACTGATAAAACATTGGAGAGTAAACTTAACATATGACTTTTAAAATAGATTGCTCTTTAAGCAGTGGGAGCAGGCAATAAAGCCCCCCCCCCCCTTAAGTATTTTCTTTGTTTCCCAAGGACAAGGAATATGGCTAGCTGCAGAGTAATGTATCTGTAGAAGGATGCAAGGAGAGCCAAGGACATTTATTTTAGCAATGGAAGTGGGAAAACCTCTTGCCTGGACATTTTTATAAAGTTACTGCAGAACAGGTTAAGTGTATGTGAAGGTGTTAATTTTGTTTAAATGCAATGCTGCAATTGATATTGTCCCCATTAGAATTATGACCAGTGAGCTTCGTGCCCTAAACTCTTGTTTCATTGCTGTTGGTTTGAGTTTGCAAAGGTCTCTGTGCATTTGTGGGCTGGTCGCCTCCAGGGATTTGGCAGTGTGTAGCCCAAGTACTGTATTGGGCAATATGCAGTTAAATTGGATTGTACTGTCTCATGCAATCAGCTCTCATAAAACATCACAGAGTTTTTGTGATCAAATATACTCATCACACAATTAATTCTAAATGATTTGTTTGGCACAGAACACCAGAGGGACTGTTCTCTGTTTTTAGTTCATTAATTTATTCTCTAGACTTTATTTAGATTGTCAACAACAACAACAACAGAATTTATATACTGCCCTATACCTGGAGGTCTCAGTGGTTTCATGTAGATGAAACAAAATTGAAAATGTGTAATGTTTTTTCTTTCCTTTTCACTTTGAACATAAAATGTTTTAACTTAGCACTCACTTTAACCCAAACATGAATTTGGGAACCTATTTCTTATGTTTCCCACCCCCTTGTATTTTTGTGCTGGTAGTGCGGCTGCTGTAGCCCTCTTTAGGCCACAGCCGATAGCAGATCCTAACCCACTGTTCAAAACTCAGTGATTTAGCCTATATCACGATACTGGTTATAGTTATTAAATTTAGAAGTATAAGTGCCTCACAGTGCAATGTGGTACATGTCTGTTCAAAAGTAAGCCCCATTGATTTGACTGGGGCTTAAAAGGTCCAGTCGTGACCGACTTGTGTTGCGGTGCTTCCAGAGCAGCGCATGGAAATGCCGTTTACCTTCCCGCCGGAGTGGTATCTATTTATCTACTTGCACTTTGACGTGCTTTTGAACTACAGTACTAGGTTGGCAGGAGCAGGGACCGAGCAACGGGAGCTCACCCCGTTGCGGGGATTCGAACTGCCGACCTTCTGATCGACAAGTCCTAGACTCTGTGGTTTAACCCACAGTGCCACCCACTGAGTGGGACTTACTCCCAGCTTAATGAGCATAAAGGATTGTAGCCTCAGTTTTGTTCAGGGAATAATTGCACATCTACCCAGTATTCAAGATAGAACAGCCTGCTGCTACCAAGTACATCTGGGTAATTTGCTGTTTAGGGGAAAATAATATAGTTCTCTAATGTGACAGTTTGACATGACTGCATACATGCTGCAAACAAAGATCTGTTTTTCAAGCTGTCCATTTGGACTAAACTACATGTTAGCATGTAGATACTGCACAGGGGCACAGGGTTGGCAGAGGGGATATTTTTCTGAAGCAAAGCTTGCAGAGAGAGGAAGCATAACTCTTCCTTGTCTATCATGATCAGAACTAAAATACTGTATCCCTAATGCTGGGGGGGGGGGCAGATATTGTCATTGGGCCAAAGACACATTTCCATCTGATATATTGTGAGGCACCTATGCCATTTTATTTTTGGGTTGATGGTTTATTCAGTCTCCTGCTTACATAATGATGGATGCCCTAAAACAAACCCGTCTGCATTGCTTTAAAATAACATGCACACTCTTCCTATAATTTTACTAACCCAAGCATGCCGTTTCAGCCTTGGTTTTCTTACAGGCTGCCGGCCTTAACTGCCTTCTCTGCTTCTTCTGGGATGCAGACTTATAATTTCCCTGTAGTCTCAAAAAAGCAACTAAGAATGAGATCTTCAGAATGAGATCGTAAGTGTGTCGGAATAAAAATGTATGTGGGAATGTTGGGAATGTTAGTGCCAGGCAAGCCTCCTTGAGAGAGTGTTCCGTGAACGGGGCTCCCTGGCTGAAGAGCCTCCTCTTTGATTGTTGCCCACTTCACCTGTAACACGGAGGGAATGGTCACCTAAGAGCACAGGGGGGAGAAGGCATCCCTCCTGGAACAATGGAAAGGCAATTTCTTTGGAATCTCTAGATAGCCCCGTAAATACTATTTCCACACATCATGTATTCCATTTGCACTATAAATCAGGAAGACGAATGGACATTGGACAGCAATGGTGATACTGGGACTTGGAACTGGGCCTACTAGCCATAGCAAGATTGGCAGCAGAGTTCCAGCAGTTAGAGGTGTCCGCCGGCATTGTTTTCTGTTCCATCCTGTTTCAGTCGCATGCAGCACCATTTCCATTCCACTGCAATTCAGGTTCTTCAAAAATAGTGTTATTCAGCTTTCCGTTTGCTGTGGCCAAATCTGATAATGTAATTAATCACACTGTGATATGATTCCATATCATTCCCTTCAAGGGCAGGTGTGTGAGAGAAGCTTCATCAGTAGTATCCTGAAAAAAGACCAACAGTGTATTGCAGACTGGGGGAGCCCATAGGGGTGGAGAATGACAGCCAATAACAGTTATTCACCTGCCTGATTACTGTTCCTGTTTGCAGATGGGCATATGAGCTAATTGAATTTACAGTACACTTTCTCATTTCAGTAGAACTTTCTGACATTCTTACCCCCAGTGTATCCTTTGCTCCCTCCCTTTGGGTAATATAACTACCAATATATTTGGAACAGGTGGTACTAATTCTGTACAGGGCCTCGCGCTCTAGCAGGTCCAGAGTGGTCAGATACCTCTCCAGTGGAAGCGTCATTCATTCCTTCTAATTCTGGAGTTCAAGCAGTGAGTACAGTTGCTTATGGAGTCCAAGCGGCATCACACCCACACAAGAGAGAAGGAGAACCACTCTCGGGGTGGGTGACCCGATGATTTGTAGAACTACAAGCAATCTTTAGGAAAAAGAACTCTCAAGAGCAGTCAATAAATGCCCCCAGCACCCCAGTGAAGGCAGACCATGGCTATAGTCTTCTCACTTGCAGCCGAGTAAGATCGTCTTCCATAAACACGGTTTTAACAATGAGTCCGTAATTTGGGTTGGGTTTTTGGAAGATGCCTGTGCGTGGATTTATTTTATGTGTGTAGATCAGTGCACGCTGACCAACGCACAGTCTTCGCAGTAGGGCTCTGTTCCAATGGCATGAAGTAGTCACAACACACTGGTAGATTACTATCTGCTGCAGCCTTCATCCGCCTTCACAGCCTTTGTAACATACCGCTTGTTATCATCCGCCTGTTCTGCCGTTGAGGACTTCTTGGATCATTCTTTGTCTGGCTCCTTCCCTTTGACCTCACCGCCTTGGGTGACCCTGCTGGCAGCCCGAGATTCCTGACAGCTTCGCTCACAAGGGTCATTGGAACATGCAGACCCACTCACCACGACAAGGTGATGATCCAGCGGGTGGGCATGGCTATAGTAAAAAGGTAAAGGGGCCCCTGACCATTAGGTCCAGTCGTGACCGACTCTGGGGTTGCGGCGCTCATCTCGCTTTACTGGCTGAGGGAGCCGGCGTACAGCTTCCGGGTCATGTGGCCATCATGACTAAGCCGCTTCTGGCAAACCAGAGCAGCGCATGGAAACGCCGTTTACCTTTCAGCCGGAGCGGTACCTATTTATCTACTTGCACTTTGATGTGCTTTCGAACTGCTAGGTTGGCAGGAGATGGCTATAGTATGCCACCATTAATAGTAGTAAAGTGACTGTTTTTTTCTGGATATTTTTTTTTGGGGGGGGGCTTTCTGCTGCATGACACCATATTTATTCAGCTAGTGTTCTGGAATACTTTAAAAAAGCAACCTCCACTTTTTATTCTATTGCAAAAAAAACCTCCACACTTTGTGAAATCTTTGGAATGAATCCTCAATCTTTTCATTTGGGTGACATGTGTAGAAACATGCTTCCGGTTTCTGTGTGGAGGGGTTGGGGGTTGGTGGGTGTGGTGTGAGAGACATCTGTTTTGTGCCACTTCCCCTGACTGGTGCCAGCTGTCAGTTTGTGAACTCAGTTCAGGGGAGAGAGATGGCAGATGGAGAGACACAATGGCACTGACCCAAGTCCTGCCCATAACAACAGTCATTAGCTGCAGATAGAATTTCAACACAGTAACCAGGTTTGCCATAGCTCAGGCAAACACGTAGAACTTCTTCTAATCTCCCATACTCCCACAAGATTAGAATTCCGGCTAATAGGCATTGCGTTTTTCTTTAAAGCTGCAAAAGGGCTACCCCTCTGCACATTACTGACTACAATCTGCCTACATCTAATGCCTACATCTATGGAACATTTGTCAAATTGGAGAACAACCTGCCATTAGTGATGAAAGGAAAACCCCACACTCACTCTGTCTAATACAAGTGGCATTTGACCAAAGGTTGCATCAGACAGCAACCATGCCACTATAAATGGTGGATAAATGGACTCTCAGAAGACGTTGGGAGTCTACTTCGCTGGAGGTTTCTAAACAGTGGTTGGGAGGCCACCTGTCAGGGATGCTTTAGCTGGGATTCCTGCATTGAAGGGGTTGGACTAGATGACCCTTGGGATCCCCTCCAAATCCACATTTCTGTGATTCTGTGGTAATTGCAGAAATGCCCTAACTGTAGGCAGGAGGGGATGGAAACTGAGGTGGGGGCCAGGGAACTGAGTGGGCAGGTATACTGAAGAGCAGCGTGCCACACTACAACATTTTGTGGCAGGTCCCCTTTTTTGTACTTAGTTCCTGTGTTGTGTTCAGTATAGAGAGTGCAGTAGCTGCCGAGTGGAGGGAATGTGCATTAGCAGGAGAAGTAGAATAGTGTCTAAGGCAGCCTTTCCCAATCTGGTGCCCTCCAGGATGTTCTGGGTGACAGCATCCACCAGCCTTTCCCCATATAAGCCTACCTGGACCCTGCAGCAGTCATCACCTGAGGTGCTTCTTTGGGTGCCTCCTCCGTGAGAAGTCTGGAAGGTGGCAACACAATTATGGACCTTTTCTGCTGTGGCTCCTCATTTGTGGAACCCTCTTCCCAGGGAGGTTCACTGGGAACGCGAAAACGTTCCTCTTCAGCCAGGCATTTGGCAGGTTAACATGTTTGTGTTTTTATTATGTATTTTGTGTTTAAATCTTGTATTCTTATGCTGTGAACTGCTCTGAGCTCTTCGGATGAAGGGCAATATACGAGTTTTAACATCATCATCCACCGCCACCACCTCTGTAGCACTGGAGGCTGCTCTTATTAGGGTGACTGGGGCTTAGCCTTCTCCCACTTGCCAGTTTCCTTCCTTGCCTGCTTTCTTATGGTCAGGGGGTGGCTCTGCTTGGCTTCACTTGCTGCCAGCATTCCTGCTTTCTGCCTTTCAGTCGCAAAGGGCACTAACTGCTGCTGTTCTATAGATAATTCTCTTGCTGAGCCCCAGTGTCTACGTAGATTTTATTGCCTATGAATTCTTGGGATCAGAGCTGTGTAATTTGAATAAGGAAGTTTATTGTTAAGTTCAGAAACTTTGACTTAATGATAGCCAGCACCTTCCTTAAATAATCAGTCACTTCTGTGGGTTGCTCCTTGCCACCTTTAAGCAGCCTGCCATGTTCAGATTCACAACAGCTGAAGGTTCCCCACCCATTATCACCTACGCATGAAGCAGTGGTGGCAATTACGGGAAATTCCACGCGGGAGAATTTTGGGTAGGAAATGTGAGGCAGGTTAGATGAATGGTTCATGGCACCCGATTGTGTGGTGGTTTTTTGGGGGGTGGGGTGCTAGCTGTGACGTATTTTTACCGGCAGTGTTCCTATTCTTAAAAAGAAAATCCACAAAGTTCCCAGCCTGCATTTGATTTCTTTCCTGGAGGCTGTCAGAAGAGGGATAGAGAGCATCTTCCCTCCTGCAGCAGTTGGCATCCATCTGTCTTGAGAGACAATGGATTGAGGCTCCAGGGGTGAAGTCAAACCACTGCATTAGCAGCACCAAAGTGACTTCTCTGGTGCACAAGCTTGGGCAGTGTGTATGAAAGTCCTCGGCTGCCCAGATGACAAGACCCCTCTCTTCACCTCGCTAATGTGGTCCAAAGAAAAGGAAAGCAATGCGTTTGGCACCCGCTTAGCTAAAGGAGTTGCTGGAAGGAGGTGTAAAAGGTGCTACCCAACTGCCTTAGGGACTCCACTCTGGATTTGTGTAGGGTTTAGCCTTTTCTTTTCCCAAAGATATACCACAAGGCAGCATAGGTTAAGAGTCAGAGTTTTCCTTCTCCTAGATGGACTATCTTCCCAGGTGAATGAGCTCCATCTGCCCCACACTTCCTTCTTTACTACATGCAGAAACTGCTTTCTTGACCGTTGGACATACTATTGGTCTCATCCACTCAATCTGCTGGAGCCTGTCTTCGCATGCAGTGGAAGTCCCTAACTCATTGAGGGTTTGAGAGCCATCAGCTACTCTCCTGGTTTAGCCAGCCAGTCTAAGCCATTCCCAGGGTGTAGCCACTGTTGCATGCTCACAGCTTCTATGAGCCACAGGTGAGAGCTGAATGGAGGGTGGGGACCAAAGGTGGATAAACTACCCCGGAAGGAGCACAACATGTCCCCCACCAGAGGTACTACCCCTCCCCTAGCACCCCATACATTCCCATCCTGCAGTAGCTCACTGCATTTCTGTGCTGTGCACAGACCGGAGACTCTGCTCCTCTTCCACTAGTCCACCTAAATCACCTGCATGGGTTTCCATGCACTTGCCTCCACATAGTGCCATCTCACAGGAGAATACAAGGCTGACTTATGTTTACTTGCTTCAAAAGAGTGATAACGTAGATGAAAGCCTCTTTTGTTTTTTAAATCTTAAGTGAAGCAAGTCAGTGCCTTAGGTGGGGTGGTGTCCCTAAGCAAATAGCCTCTGCCTGTCTTTTTAGAAGCAAATGACACAGGAGCCCTCTGGGGGCAGAATCCAGCTCCATCCGGAGAGAGACCATGTTGAGCATATGCTTGGATCTCATCCTTAATGAATTGGCTCCTGTACGTATTGGCTATAGAAATTAGGAGTTTGGGATATTCAGAATCTGTACTTTAGTGTCTTCATTGACTTGCTGTTATCTACCTCATTTATGCATGTTAGGGATGAGCCTGTAAACAGCAGTCAGAGAACTAGGAGCCAGAAATGGTGTCAGAGCTGATGGAGGGACAGAAACACACCAGAGCCAGGAAGACCTTGTTGCCCAAACAGGAAGTCTTTTAGAGCCTTTCCTGCCCAGGAGGACCCAATAGTCAACGGGAGTGGGTAGGTCCAGTCTAGACATTGACAGCACTTTACTGCCAAGAAGATGTCCCAAGCTGAGGTTCTGATAGATCACCACTCAGAGCAGCCCACAGAGAACTGAAAGTACCCTGGGAACTCCTGTCAATGTGCTTCAGTACTCCCCTCCCTGTTTCAATTCCTGTATGATCTTATTTTGTTTCTTCCTTGTGTCTCATCCCAGAAAGAATGCTTTATAAGCTCCTGGGCTGCTGGATATTGGCTCTTCCACTAACACCCTTTCTGAAGTCCCTTTTGTGGTGCCTCCTTGTCCTGCATTTCTGTGGAATCGGGGTAGTCAATGTGGCACCCTCCATAAGTTGTTGGACTCAAACTCTCTTCAGTCTTGAACATTGACCGTGCTGCCTGGGGCTGATAGGAGCTCTAGTCCCAAAAGCAGCTGGAGGGCACCACGTTGGGCATCTCTGCTGTATTTAGGAACAGAGGAAGCTGTCTCATCCTGAGTCAGACTGCTGGTCCATTTAGCCCCGTATTGTACACTCTGGCAGCTGACATCCAGGGTTTCAGGCAGCAGTTTCCCAGCTTTTTCCTGAGGATGGGAGGGATTGAAACCTTGTGCATGCAAAGTGCTAAGCTCTTTCATTAATTCAGGAATAGCCAACCTGGTGGGTGCCCTCCAGAAATTGCTGGATTCCAAGCTCCCATCAGCCCCAGCTCAGGGATGACAGTTTCTGTAGTCCAACAATATTTGGAGGGCACGACATTGACTCTCCCTATGTTAATCCATTCAGCAGAGGCCAGTTACGCATTCTTAGGGAGGGAGAAATAAATGTTCCCTCTTTCCACACCCTCCTTGCTCCTCATAATTGTGTGGATGACCAGGAGAAGAATAAAGGTTAAAATAAGCAAATATGTGTGAGAAACCTTCCATATAATTAAGGCGTGAGAGTAAGTTCAACTCAATGGGCCTTTTATCTGAAAAGGTCTGTGTTGTAGCTTACCACTTAGGTATGTGCTGTATACGTACAGTCGTACCTTGGCTCCCGAATGCCTTCGGAGTCGAATGGTCTGGCTCCCAAACGATCAAAAACCAGAAGTGAGTGTTCCGGTTTTCAAATGTTCTTTTGAAAGCCGAATGTCCGACAGGGCTTCTGCAGTTTCTGCTGCCAATCAGAAACCGCACTTTGGAAGATGAATGTTTCGGAAGTCAAACGGACTTCCGGAACGGCTTCTGTTCGATTTCCAAGGTACAACTGCATTTGGGAAAATCCGTTACATCTCCCAAATGAAAGTGGCTTTTTTCCAAAAAGGTGTGATTTTGTTTTGTTTTGTTTTTGCTTGTGTAATTGCAAACAGAAAAGGCTAAATTCATTCTAATTTTTTACCTGCAGTGCTTGCAAAAAAGAAGGAAGATCTTCAGTTGTTGGATCAATGTGGGGCAGGGGGAGCCGTAGTTTGGTGGTACAGCATCTCCTTTGCCTGCAGAAAGTCCAAGGCTCAGTCTCTGGTATCTCCAGATCAGGCTGGGAGAGACTCCTGGACAGCTGCCACCAATCAGTACTGAGACAGTACTGAGTAGATGGACCAATGGTCTGACCCAATATGAAGCATCTTCCTACATTCAAAATTGCCTGCTATGTATGTGAAAAACTGGTTCAGTTTCTTGCCTCTGGTTCCTTACTCAGTGTTAATCAAGTGGCGACCAATTTGTCTTCCTCTATGAAAGGAGCCATGCGCCAGCTGCTGCTGCTGCTGCATGTTGAGTTGTGTGCCCCATCTGTACTAAAACAAGTGATCAAGTGGTTCTTCCTAATGCTCTGGACTTGACTTGAGGCACACAGGCCGAAAAGGGGGCTGCTGCTGGTGTAAAATAGTGCCATGTTGAAGTTTGGTGCCAATAATATTATGTTCAAAAAATAATTTTTAACTCTGAACATTGCACAGTACAATCTCCTCTCCTTCCTTGGTCAAGTGCTTGCCAAGTCACGGAGAAGGATGCTGGGCTGCGGGTTATTTTATTTGAAGCAACACTTCAAGATTGTGATGGCCCTTTAAGAGGATTCACAAAATGGGCCCCTTCCCTGTTTTGGCTCAGCGCTAACTAATTTGAAGTGTTCAAGGAAGTTCTGGTGAAGGCTTCTCCGCCTTCCTCCAGACACCTGAAATCTGGGCTGCTCCCAGCAGAGCACCAGCACACAGCATCCTGAAGCAGTTGCCCGGGCCCCAGCATCTCAACAGGGCCCACGGCAAATGCCTGCCCTATAACCACAGCTCCGTTACAATAAGTGGTGAGCAGCTGGCTCAGGAAGTATCACTTAGGGACATTGTGGGAAATTTAAACAGTGGCCTGCTACCAGGAAAGAACTTGGAGCCACCATTTTAATATCCCACAATGCCCCTTATTGAAGTTGGGGCAATGTGGAGAATTAAAAATGGCAGATCCACTGGAGGACTGATCCTTGGCACTTCTTTATGGATAAGCTAGCAGCTCTGGGGGGCAGTGTCATAGAAGGTGGTCTCCAGAGGGCAGTTTGCTGTTGGCTCTCTCAGACGTGGAGATAGTCCAGGCTCCAGGGGCCTTGCTCTGTGTGTCCTCTCTGAAGCGGGCTGCACTAGGGGGACTGCAACTTCCCAGCATGCTCTGGGGTTTTGTGTGCATTAATTTGAATGAGGAAGCACACAGGTAGGAATTGTAGAGGCCCACCCCAGGTACTGAGGGTTTTGTGTCCAAGAGCATTTGGAGTTCGCACCATGCCTGACCATTGACCATGCTGACCATGGATTTCACATTCCTTATCTAGACCATGCATAAAGATTTTACAATTCCATTAGTTGTGGCAAGTGTACCATTCTTCCTCCCATCAAGTGTGACAAGCTCCAAACTTCCTTATGATCTTAGACAGTTGTGTTGTCCTTCTGAGGCCCTCTGAGCACCGCAGAACCCAACACTTCTCTGCATGCAAAAGGTTCCAGGTTCAATCCCCGACATCTCTGGATAGGGCTGGGGAAGAATCCTGCCTGAAATGCCTCAGAGCCACTGTCAGACAGTGCAGAAAATGCTGACCTAGGTGAATCAGTGGGTTCTGACTCTGTATAAAGCAGTTTCCTATGTTTGTAGGAACAATTCCCAGCCTGATCTTGGCTAGAGGTGAGAGCAGTTCCTGGCCTTGCACTGCATTTTGAAGGTGCAAGGTAAGCCAAAATTTGTGCACCCCAGGCATGCACAGATGATGATTGCCCACTTTTTGTTTTTAAAACTCTGCACATTTTTCTCAAGCTTTACATTCTCCTTTTATGGCATGTGGAGCAAGGGCTCAACTCCCGCCTGGCTCTGTGAAATTCTGACTGGTTGGCAGTCCTACGTAAGAGCAATATATGATTAAGGAACAGCATGAGGACCTCAAGCCCCATTTCTGGGCAAACCTTCAAAATGTAGCATTGCTGGCAGTCGGATCTTAACCTGTAGCACTTTTTTTTTAAAGTACTGAGCTGAAACAGCCTTTTTGATTCCCCCTCCTCTTTGTGCTAACTGGTACAAAAGCAGAACTGTCCCTTAATCAAGGCTTCTGAAACAAGGTATTTCTCCTTTTTTTGCTGCAGGATATTTTCCCCTTCACAGTTGATTTTGCCTTTTGAGAGTGCATTGCATAGTTTTCCAGTAACAACTTCATTAGGCAGTGCTACTTGTGCTCCTTCTTAAGGTGTAAAATGCAAGTGTTATAGATGTTAACTGGTTTCCTCCTCCTTTTTATTTAAAAAACATATTAGAAATATATTTAAAAATGCACTAAGGCCATAAGAAGGTGTCATAAAATGAATTTAGGATAATAAAGCAGCCTTCCCTCAGCTGGTGTATTTCAGAAGAAGGCAGGCTGCACTAGGGAGACTGAAGCTTCCCAGCATGCTCTGGGGTTTTGTGTGTGTGGGACTGCAACTCCCATTGGCCCCAGCCAGCATGGTCAGTGGTGAGCGGTGATGGGAGTTGTAGGCTGAAAAGAAAAACCCGGAAGGCACTGTTGTGGGAGGATACATTCACAGAAGTTACAAGGCCTATTTTTCTGTTGTGGAGAAATTATAAGTGTCTGATAAATTTTGGAAATATGCTGAGTGAATAATCTCCCAGGGTTTGGGGGGATGATGGGTTAATGGACATAAAACCCAATATAGGTTAGTAATGTTGATATAATAGTTAAAAATGCCGCCTTAAACTGAGTGAAACCAGCCATGAACCTTGTGAAGTGTGTATGTCTAGGTGCAATAGCTTTCCTATATACTTGCATTTAATACCGGAGCATATTCAATAGGGCACACTCCATCAAATTAGTTCCCTCCGGATGTTTGGGACTACCGGAGTTGTCATTCTAAACCAGGCATAGGCAAACTTGGCCCTCCAGATGTTTTGGGACTACAACTCCCATGATCCCTAGCTAACAGGACCAGTAGTCAGGGATGATGGGAACTGTAGTCCCATAACATCTGGAGGGCCGAGTTTTCCTGTGCCTGTTCTAAACTTCTGGAGGGCACCATGTCAACTGAGGCTACAAGTGGGTATTTCCTCAACTCGTAGCTGATGGGAGACCACCATTCTGAGTTGAAGCACCAATCTTCTTATGGGACGGTGGGGAAGGGAGGGAGATATATCTTCAATATGCAGCTACTGCATGTGAGCTAGCACAGTCCTCAAGTTGGCAGGAATGGAAGATGGAGGAAGCTTGTCCTCTCCTGCTCCAGAGGGTGGGACCTGAAACCAAAGAATTCAAGATATGAGAAAGGAGATTCCAACTTAACATCAGGACGAAATTTCTGACAGTAGGAGCTGTTCGACAATGGAGCGGTTTTCCTCATGAAGTTGTAGACTCTCCTTCCTTGGAGGTTTTTAAGCAGAGGTTGGATGGCCATCTGCCATGGACGCTTTAGCTGAGATTCCTGAATTGTAGGGCGATCGACTAGATGGCCCTCAGGGTTCCTGCCAACCTTATAATTCCATGATTTAATGTGTATTTAACCAATATTTAATAATGATCTCATATTTAATATCTACTTAATTTGAATTTAATATGTGCTGATTTTGATATTTTGCGTAAAAATGATGGAATCCAGCCAACTAAGTTCTTCCCAGAGTAGACCTATTGAAACTAATGATCCTAGCTTAGCCAGGTTTATTAATTTTAGTGAGTCTATTCTGAGCATGACTCTTGTTTGGTACAACCTACTTAAAATAATCAATGATGTTTTATTTTTAAAATTTATTTTAAATATCTTATTTATTCGTTGAAAAACCCTTAAGAAAGTAGAAATGCGTCAAAATCAGTAGATATTAAATTTGAATTCAGCATATATTAAATTATACAAAAGTGGAAAGTTGTAATTAATATATGTGAACTACAAATTCAGTAGACGTTAAGCATAAATTTGTTAGTTTAAATATATATGTTATATCCCACTTCAGCTGGGATGGGTGAATCTCTCAATTTCCATTTCTCTCAGTTTCTTATTTTATAGTCTGTTACTTCACTTCTCCACATCAGATTGCATTTTTAATATAACCTTCATCAACGTTCATCAGCATTTTGGTGTGAATTTCTCCTAATTTGTACGCATTTTTGCCTAATATAATGCATTTTTGTTTGTATTTATATGCACACCTTCCCCAAGTATAGTATGCATTTTTGCGCGTATCATCTGGCAGAGGTGCCAACTTGAATAAAATATGATATAATTGATCACACGACATGGCACATGCACCCTATTTGAATGGGAATTCCCCTTAACTTGGGGAGGCTGGCTCAAATATTTTATTGGGGGGCCAAAGGGACCTTGGCCCCTGGAGGTGACTCCTGTGTCATCTGGTTAGGGAACCGCACTGCAAAATTTGAAGAAGCGTGGAATGGAAAGGTTGGCTGCATTTCAGTTCTCCCATTGTTTGGGAAACTGCAAATTAAGCTGGTTTTCAATCCAAACTGAATCAAATTTCCTACCCAGCTGTATACTTCTGTGAGGTCGATGACTTGACAAGGCCACACATTAGAAGTCATGGCTAAATGTAAACTTCATCTCAAAAAGAGAGAGAGAGATTTCCCCCGTTCAAGTCCAACACTTGACCACTCTATCACGTTGACCCACAAGTTACAATAGCTATTGTCTGCTTCTCCTCGGAGCCTGTTTTTCTCCTGGACAATGAGTTCTCTTTTTGGCTTCTCCCCTCCCACCCTCCTGCCACTGGCATAGCTATGAGGAGGAGGGAAGGGTATAGCAAATAAGGGTCTTTTTTGTTTGAGGAACAGTGCTGCTTAAAATGGGCATTGACAAAAAGAGGCAGAACAAACAGGATTTCAGAAGTTCCCTTTGATTGGTCCCTGGAGCAGGCTGCAAGCATAGTATCTGCATCATGGAGTTTGCATGTGGCGTGCGGGAATGCATGGGCCTACAAGTGTGTTCACCACTTAAAAAAGAGATTCTGGCTGCCACTGAGCACGTTTGTGGATGGCTGGATAGATGCCACAACCGTCCACTAACTTGGCACTTCAAACAGATATTGAAAGCCTAGATCATGCTTGAAAGTTTCCTCTTCATGGGGAGTGCCAGCTGTGGCATCCCCCAAAGCAGGCATTACTTCTTCACACAGCACATAGTTCAATGATGGATTTTGCTCCCACAGGAGGCAGTGAGGGCCACCAATCTAGGTAGCTTGAAAAGAGGACTAGAGAAATACACGGAGGAGGAGCCAAGATGGCTTTGCTCTGCCTCTACAGTTGGAGGCTGGAATTCTTCTGAATTATTGTTGTTGTTGTTTAGTCGTGTCCGACTCTTCGTGACCCCCTGGACCAGAGCACGCCAGACACTCCTGTCTTCCACTGCCTCCTGCAGTTTGGTCAAACTCATGCTGGTACCTTCGAGAACACTGTCCCACCATCTGGTCCTCTGTCGTCCCCTTCTCCTTGTGCCCTCCATCTTCCCCAACATCAGGGTCTTTTCCAGGGAGTCTTCTCTTCTCATGAGGTGGCCAAAGTATTGGAGCCTCATCTTCACGATCTGAATACCAGCTGCTAAAAAAAACAGAAGGGGAGAGTGTTTTTGCACTCAGGTCCTGTTTGCTGGTTTCCCACGGGCATTTGTTTGGCCACCGTGAGAACAAGATGATGGACTAGATGGACCATTGTCCTGATCCAGGAGACGTTTCTTATGTTCTTACGATGGAGGAATAATAGATTCATAGAATTGTAGCATTGGAAGGGACCCTGAGGACCATCCAGTTCAGGCACCCCCAAACTCAGCCCTCCAGCTGTTTTGGGACTACAGTTCCCATCATCCCTGACCACTGGTCCTGTTAGCTAGGGATGATGGGAGTTGTAGTCCCAAAACATCAGGAGGGCCGAGTTTGGGGATGCCTGATCTAGTTCAACCCCCAGAAATGCAGGAATATGCAGCTGTCGCATACGGGGATCGAACCTGCAACCTTGGCGTTAGCAGCACAATGCTCTAACCAACTGACCTACCCAGGCTAATGGAAGAACATGACAGGTCTCAGGGCAGTTCACAGGATAAAATCATAATATAAAACACAAAATACGTAATCAAAATAAAAACACCCAGTTACCCCCCCCCATTTTAGGTGCTTTGGGCCACGAGCAAAAAAAGAAAGAAAAGGAAAAGAAAACAGTGAGCCACATGGTCAAACATCTGGAAGTAGAACAACATAACGAGACATAAAGCTGTTGGTTTTGTTCTACATGGGCTAAAGCAAAGAAAAAAGAACAAAAATGGGCTGGTGTGCCAATGTAAAATGCATCCAAACCGTGCAGCCTATTTGTTTTTTTTTTTTATAATAATTTTTATTACATTTTTCCAAATTACAAAAAGAACAGAAAGAAAAAGCAGAATAGAAGAAAAAAAGGAAAAAGAACAGAAAATCACATCCATTTCAACAGCTTATTTCAAATTTCCATTGGACTTCCCCACATCTCCCGCATAATGCATTCTTGATAATAAAGTCATCAGCAAATTATACCCTTATTTCGTGTGTTTCTTTATATTTTCAGTTGCAATTTAAGTTTAGATCTCTTATTCTCCATTTACTCTAAAAATATCATTTTTACCCATTTAAACTTTGATTCTTTCACAAATGTTAGCAATTTCATAGATAATTAAATTTCATTGCTGGGGCTAACGTTCCAAATCATACGACGTCTTATGTTTCATACAGCTTATAATACTTTTGCAAATAGTCTTTAAATTTTTTCCAGTCCTCCTCCATTGCCTCTTCTCCCAGGTCTCGGATTCTTGCAGTCATCTCGGCCAGTTCCATGTAGTTCATCAATTGCGTCTGCCACTCCTCCAGTGTGGGCAAATCTTGGGTCTTCCAATGCTTGGCGATAAGAATTCTTGCTGCAGTTGTAGCATACATAAAAAAAGTTCTATCCTTTTTTAACACCTTCTGGCCGACAATGCCCAGAAGGAAGGCCTCTGGTTTCTTGGGAAAGGTGTACTTAAACACCTTTTTTAACTCGTTATAGATCATTTCCCAAAAGGCCTTCAATCTTGGACAAGTCCACCAGAGGTGAAAGAATGTCCCTTCAGCCTCCTTGCATTTCCAACATTTATTATCAGACAAATGGTATATCTTAGCAAGCTTGACTGGGGTCATGTACCACCTGTATACCATTTTCATAATGTTTTCTTTCAAGGCATTACATGCCGTAAACTTCATACCGGTGGTCCATAACCTTTCCCAGTCCTCAGACATAATATTGTAACCAATGTCTTGAGCCCATTTTATCATGGCTGATTTAACTGTCTCATCCTGAGTGTTCCATTTAAGCAGCAAGTTGTACATTCTCGATATTACCTTGGTCTTTGGTTCTAACAACTCTGTCTCAAGTTTCGATTTTTCCACCTGGAATCCTATTTTTTTATCTAGCTTAAAAACCTCATTAATTTGGGCATAATGTAGCCAATTTTGCACCTTATCCTTTAATTTTTCAAAGCTCTGCAACCTCCAATTACCTCCAATGTTTTCTATTATTTCCCAATATTTCGGCCAATATGCCTCCATATTGGATGTTTTCCGAGCTTTGGCCTCTATTGGTGAAATCCACCTCGGGGTTTTACTTTCCAATAAGTCTTTATATTTTTTCCAGACCATAAATATTGCTTTTCTGACAATATGGTTTTTAAACATTCCATGTGTTTTCCCCTTGTCATACCACAAGTACGCATGCCAACCTAACGAATTGTTAAAGCCTTCCAGATCTAGGACATCAGTATTTTCCAATAAAATCCAATCTTTCATCCAGCAGAAGGCCGCAGCTTCATAGTATAACCTTAAGTCCGGCAGGGCAAACCCCCCTCTCTCCTTTGCATCAGTTAGTATTTTAAACTTTATTCGGGGCTTTTTGCCCTGCCAGACAAATTTAGAAATGTCCTTCTGCCACTTTCCGAAACAATCCACTCTGTCCACAATCTGCAAGGCCTGGAACAAAAACAACATTTTTGGCAAAACGTTCATTTTTATAGCTGCAATTCGGCCTAACAAGGATAGTTTCAATCTTGACCAAATTTCTAAATCTTTTTTGACTTCTGACCAACATTTTTCATAGTTATCTTTAAATAGATTCAAATTCTTAGAAGACAGATTGACCCCCAGGTATTTCACTTTTTTAACAATGTTTAGTTCTGTTTCCTTCTGAAACCCCTCTGTTTCAGTAACCGTCAAGTTTTTCCCTAACACCTTAGTTTTTTGTTTGTTAAAACCGTGCAGCCTATTTGCACTTGGTTCACACACAGCCACCACCCCATCCGAGTTTTCAAGCAAAGGGTGATAAGAGTTCTCCTTTCTGAGCAAGCCTCCCTGCCTCTCCACTGGCATTTTGGCTTGAACCCCTGAGAGAGAAAGAGAGAGAGAACTGTCCGGGGGCTTTCTTCTCAGAACAATGGGCTGCATTGATGGCCTTCTCACTCAGCAGCTCAAACCTCATTACATCTTTCAAGCAAAGGAGTCACGAACTGCTCTATGGCAGGGGGAATTATGCACTTTTCAGCCATGTAGTTAAAGCTGGCATTTGAACACCACTTTGGAGGAAAGGGTTGCTATGCAGGCCATTGCCAAGCTCTAGCCAAAACAAGAGTGACTTTCTTTGGGGGAGGGGGGAAGTGCAGAGAAAAACAACCCCAAAGGAATTGCCCAAGGAGATGGGTCCTTTGCTGGTAACAAAGGCCTTTTGATCTTCAGAGGAAAGTTTTTGGATACTGTGCCCCAGACCTAGGGAGCCTTCGAAGGGGTTATTTGTCAGACACAAAATAAGACAACACACACATACAAAGCCATGCAATTTTGAATGATGTTCCCAGCACATGAAGGGAGCTGAAATTAAGCAGTGGATGAGGCTGACATTTAACTGCTTTGTGCACATTTGGACGGATTGCTTGGCTTCCCAATAAATCAGAAATAAAGCTAGGAAGATTGTGCTATCCCTAGTTATGGCTGTTGGTGAATAGTCACTGTTCTCATCTCATATGCATCCAAACTTTGCACAGAAATATCATAGCCATTCAGCACTGCTTGCATTTTGTGTCCTTTTAGCCCCCACAGTCTATAGCAGGGGTAGGAAACCTAAGGTCATAGAATCATAGAATCCTAGAGTTGGAAGAGACCACAAGGGCCATCGAGTCCAACCCCCTGCCAAGCAGGAAACACCATCAGAGCACTCCTGACATATGGTTGTCAAGCCTCTGCTTAAAGACCTCCAAAGTAGGAGACTCCACCACACTCCTTGGCAGCAAATTCCACTGTCGAACAGCTCTTACTGTCAGGAAGTTCTTCCTAATGTTTAGGTGGAATCTTCTTTCTTGTAGTTTGGATCCATTGCTCCGTGTCCGCTTCTCTGGAGCAGCAGAAAACAACCTTTCTCCCTCCTCTATATGACATCCTTTTATACATTTGAACATGGCTATCATATCACCCCTTAACCTCCTCTTCTCCAGGCTAAACATGCCCAGCTCCCTTAGCCGTTCCTCATAAGGCATCGTTTCCAGGCCTTTGACCATTTTGGTTGCCCTCCTCTGGACACGTTCCAGTTTGTCAGTGTCTGGGGGCCGAATGCAGCCCAATCACCTTCTCAATCCGGCCTGCAGACAGTCCGGGAATCAGCATGTTTTTACATGAGTAGAATGTGTCCTTTTATTTAAAATGCATCTCTGGGTTATTTGTGGGGCATAGGAATTCATTCATATATTTTTTTCAAAATATAGTCTGGCCCACCACATGGTCTGAGGGATGGTGGTCCGGCCCACAGCTGAAAAAGGTTGCTGACACCTGGTCTATAGGTGTTCCTCTTTTTATCTATGTATCATAATCAACCAACAGTGATCCCAGATCTCTAAGTAGCCAAATGGCCCCATCCATGCACAAGATGGAAATACCACCTTGGAGGGAAACCAAAGTTTGGCAGAACGCTGGGGTATGATGGAGGAACTTATGGGGGACAAAGGAATCTAGAACAGCTGAATGAGAACTGGGCATGCTCAGTGGGCACGGAATGCTGTCTGACTGTTGAGGGCTGGTGGGTAGAAAACCAGGTGAGAATGGGGATGGAAAGGAGTTCCTTGTACAGACACACTTCACACTGCCCCATCAGGGTAACACTCCACCAATGTGGGCCCCATGCCCACAAAAAAATGAAATCTGATAAGCTTCAAAGTGTCACAGGGCTGTTTTTCTGTGGAGCATCACTGCAACCTGGAGAATGTGGAAGTGTCCATTTTTAAAGACACAATCACATGGAACCTTCAAAAAGTGCCAGAAGTACAATAGAGGCATTTTCAAATCTGACGTCCTTTTATTCCCCACCCCTTCTAAATGGGAGTAACCCTTTTCTAAATAAGATACCATGCCTCCATTCGCAAATGTACTTCAAGGACCACCTTACTTGGTATGTCCCAGGCTGACCACCATAATTATCTGTCGCAGCAATCTTGGTGGTCCTCCATGGACCAGAAGCACAACTCATGTCAACAAAGAATGGCGCCTTCAGTGCGGTGAACCCAGCTCTGGGTCTCCCTTCCATCAGAGGCATCACATTGTGCCTGCTGTACTTCTGATGCCTGGCCAGAATGCTTTTATTTCCAGAGGCCTCTGCACCATGAATGGTGTTCTGATGTTTTACTCTCCAGTTTCTGCATGGAAAAACTAAGGAGGAGGGAAGCCTAAACTGCCTTATGAGGACTGAGCATGTTCAGTGGCCATGGAATGCTGACTGACAGCTGGTGGGGTGGAATTCAGTTTCCTGAAAGAGGGTGTGGCTGGCTGGCTGACAATAATCCTGCAACAACACTCCACACTTGTGCAGGTCCCACTTGTTCTCTTGTGGTTTCTTTATGAATTTCTTTTTTTAAAATAATATTTATTAATTTTACAACAGTTTAAACACAACACTACAAAAAAAAGAAACAAGAAAAAAAAGAAGCAATACAACACCGTACAGAAACACTACAAAACACTAACACATAAGATTAACAAAACAAAACAAAAACCATTTAAGACACAAAACAATTTCAATATCATAACTTTCATTCACTTATTTCCACGACCTCCTCACACCTCCCTTTTTGTATTCCACTTCTGTTAATTGTTTCAGCAATTCCTTTCCATCTTCCTCTGTTTTCTATCCTATAATTATCCTAACACATTCTAACCTTATTTTTCCCTTTATTAATCTATTTATACTTAATTCCTTATAGCCTTTCTACTAAAGCCATATAACTTCATTCCAACATTTTTCTAACATTCATTAATTTCACAGTATTTCTGTAAATAATCTTTAAACTTTTTCCAGTCTTCTTCCACCGACTCTTCTCCTTGGTCTCAGATTCTGCCAGTCATTTCCGCCAGTTCCATATAGTCCATCAACTTCATCTGCCATTCTTCCCGGGTGGGTAAATCTTGTGTCTTCCAGTCTTTATGAATTTCTTTTGTTTCTCATGAATTATTTTATTCTGTTTACCTAAAACATAAAGATGGAGCAAGGTGGACAACTCTAGGGACCACTCTAAGGAAGGCATTGGGAAGGTTGTCACCATAAATAGAGAGACCAATACCTTACAGCCTCACTGGCTCCAAAAGATGTTTGTGTGTGTGTGTGTTCATGCGTACCAAGCACAATCTTGCAAGACTTTCTTGGAGTGCAACCTCTCAGCAGCTTTCGATACCACCGACCATGGTATCCATCACAGTGCTTTAAATGTATGGTGTGAATGAGACCTTAGTCAGATTATTGAGCTCAGTATTTTTGGCTTTGACTGGCAGTGTATCTCCAGAATTTCCAACAGGTCTCTCCCAGCCATACCTGGAGAAGCCAGGGATTGAATTTAGGATCTTACGCATGTGAGGCAGATGCCCTACCTCTGAGCCAAAGCCTTAAACCAGAGCACTGAGCAGTCTTATTTTGAGTTGACTTACAACAGGTGTGGGCAACCTTTGGTTCTCCAGATACTGGGACCAATTGCCACCCTCTCCTGGCCATTGGCCATGCTTGCTAGGGTGATGGGAGTTGTACTCCTACAACATCTGGAGGGCTAAAGATTCCCTATACCTGTGCCTCTCTTGTTTGCAAATTAAAAACTCTGCATGTAGCCAGAGGTAACTGACCCTCCTTGATTCAACCCCACTGAGGAATCTACCTGTGCCCCTTGGCTGCCTTTACCTTGTGCAATCCCAGTGGTTGCTGTAGGTCATAAATTTTTACTGCTGGCCAGCTGCAGTGTTTGTCCCTTTGACCTTCCCTATCAGGGAATTCCACAAAGCCTATATATTCTACAATCTGTATATGTACTTAAAGCAGCTCCCAGCTCCCAAATTGCAAGCTAAACAAGTGAATAAAAAGGAGACTGTGGGTTGGTAGGTTTGGGGAGTGTCCAGTTTTTCAGCCCCCCCCCATTAAATCATCTAGGCTCCCAAATAAGTTGTGCACAGCATTTTCTTTAAGGGAAATGTGGAACGGAGAGCTGGCGTAACACAGTGGCTCAGATATGAACCAGAAATTCCCAGGTGGACATTTCTAACACACAGCGGTGCTAGGTTTAGGCAGTCTGTTATCCTTTCAGCATTCAAAATTATCCCCATATTGCAGTTGAAAGGCTAGGTCACATCCTTAAAAAAGTAAAGGACCCCTGACAGTTAAGTCCAGTCGCAAACGACTCGGGAGTTGCAGCTCTCATCTCGCTTTACTGGCCGAGGGAGCCAACGTTTGTCCGCAGACAGTTTTTCCAGGTCATGTGGCCAGCATGACTAAGCTGCTTCTGGCGAACCAGAGCAGCGCATGGAAATGCTGTTTACCTTCCCACCGGAGTGGTACCTATTTATCTACTTGCACTGGCATGCTTTCAAAGTGCTAGGTTGGCAGGAGCAGGGACTGAGCAATGGGAGCTCACCCCGCCGTGGGGATTCGAACCGCTGACTTTCCGATCGGCAAGCCCAAGGCTCAGTGGTTTAGACCACAGCGCCACCTGCTTCACATCCTTACCATACATTTACCATACATTTAAAGCACAGGCCTTTCCCCAGTGAATCCTGAGAACTGTAATTTAAGGGTGCTGGGAATTGTAGCCCCTTCCATTCTTAGATGGAAACCATGGCTTTTAAAGTGATATAAATGTGCTTTAAATATATGGTGTGGATGTGGCTTAAGGCTGAGAGGGTTGCACAGGGATAGCCAAGGTGGTGCCCGCTTGATATTCTTGCACCACAACTTCTGTCTTCCCTGACCATAGGTCATACTGGCTATGAGTTGTCACATTGCTTACTCCTGGGCTAGCTTCTTGCCTAACCCTGTGGCTCACTGAATGAGTGGCAGGTGTGAGGTTTTTAAACGGGGGGGGGGGTCTTCCTGGTTCATATCTCACTTCTGTCACTTGCTGAGTGTCTTTAGGTTCAGCAACACCTTTTTAGTTGAATAATATGTTTCTAATCTGGGCAAGATGCCTACTCCTATGTGAAGGGCAGTCAACACCTATATTCACTGGCCCATGTTTTAAAGTCAGCTTCAGAGATCTTACTTGTGTGACCATTTCTAAGATCAGTTTTGGCTGACAGGTGCTAGAGATAGGGCCTTCTCAGTGGTGGCTCCTATCTTATGGAATTTCCTTCAGAGAGAAAGATGCATCTGGTGCCATCAGGTCAGGATTTTAAGGATGTTTTAAAAACTTTCCCTGGTTTTTAATGAATAGTTTTGTTGTATATGCTGCTGCAGGTGTTTTTTTATTTTCAGTTTTTGTTGGTGACTATTGAATTTAGTTGCTGTGTTTTGACTTTTTTATTGAAAACTGTCTGAATTCCATAGGTAGAACTTATTGTTGTTGTTGTTGTTGTTGTTGTTGTTGTTGTTGTCATTTGGTGCAAGAAAAATGTGATCTTAAATACCCAAACTTCGTTTTTAATTCTGTTCTCTCTCACACACAAAAGCAAGAGAGCTGATATACGGTAATGCACATAAAACATCATGCAGTGTTAATACCTGAAGAGAGCTCTGAACTTGCCAATAGACTGGTGTGTACCAGACACCAGTAGTAAAAGCTCCCAGGGGGTAAAATCCTGGCAATTTGTTTTTCATAAACTTGCATGCTACTAGCTGCCTTAAGGATTTTATATACAGTGACTCTCTGTTCTCATGGAACAATCAAATGGATGAAACTTCACTGCTTTGTGTTCTGCCCCAGTAATGACTTGCATCAAAACTCTGTTTTGTTTGCTCACAGATAGTGACTTTTGGAATGTGGAATCTTCCTCTGTTTTACAAGTGAACTGATTTTTAGGGGTAGGCAAGCTACTGGCCTGCTAGATCTCCTAATTTGTTTGTGTTTTACTGGGAACCTGAGGTTTGCTGGGTGCAAAATAATGGATTGGGGTGAGGGATGTACATGGATTGTTCACACATTACACTGGAAACAGGTACAGTTGCCTCTACAGTTGCCCAAGCATTTGTGTGACTGTGTACTTTTTGATTTGTACAGCTCAGCTGTTGGGTACACAGACTGTGCACTCGCTGAACATTACAATTCCATAATTGCACAGTGCAACTATTTGTGTGCTCTTGTTGAGTGCAATGTGTGAACATCTCTACAGTTAGAACGGGGGCGGGGGGGGCAACGACGACATGTGGCCCTCCAGATATTGCTGGAATGCATCTTCCAGCGTCCACGACCATTGACCCCCAATATCTGCCGTGTCAAAGGTTCCATGTCCCAGGGTTGGAAAAGGGTGTGTCTGAACACATGCTGAGCAAAAGAAGTTGCTGTAGTACCTGAGCTTTTCCCTTAAGCTTTCTCTCCTCTGAAATAGCCAATATCTTGGATCATATCTGATTCTCTGCAGAGGGTATCTCTTTTGAATCCCGTCTCAGGGGAGGCTCATCCGTTAGGGGAAATGGGGCGGCAGCCACCCACCAATTTCAGTCTGCCCTCATCCAGCCTCCACCTGCCTGGTTTCTTCCATACAGCCAGTTCAGTGTTACAAAGCCACATCCACACCATACATTTAAAGCAGCATCGTGCCACTTTAAACAGCCATGGCTTCAGCCAAAGAATCCTGGGAATTGTAGTTTGCTAAGGATGCTGAGAGTTGTTGGGAGACCCCTTTGTCCCTTTCTCAGAACTACAGTTCCCAGAGTACTCTGGAACGCGGGATTGATTGTTAAATAGCTCTGGGAATTGTAGCTTTCTCGGGGGAATAGGGGTTTTCTAATGGTTCTCAGCACCTTTATCAAACTACACTTCCCAGGATCCTTTGTGGGAACCCAAGACTGTGTAAAATGGTATCATAGTGCTTTTAAATGGGCTGTGCAGCTGTGGGGGGGGGGTCCTGTTTTTTCAGTGGAGGCTGTTCTGTTATAGGGCACTGCCCTACCATTTACAGATCCTTGGAGTGCAGGAAGACCAGAAAGGTTATTGTTTTTTAACTCCTGTTTTGCTTTAAGCCTAGATTGTTGTTGTTGTGATCTTTTTGTCATTTTTCAATTTACTGACATGTTCTGTACTTTACATTTGAATCTCCAAAGCCCCGTATTTTGATGTTTTGAATGTTTTCTGTAAGCTGCTTTGGGCACAGTTCATTGTGGAAAAGCAGCGTTTAAGTAAACTCAATCAATCAATCAATCAATCAATCAATCTCAGTCTGCCCTGAGCCACTCCCCACCTGCCTGCCTTCTTGCTTCCAAACAGCCCCATTTTACAAGCCTTTTCTTAACCCTTGCAGAACTTAGCAGGGAGGAGGATTGTGGCACAGCCAGAATTTGTTGACTCAGCCCGTAATGGACTCTGGCTCTGCCTATTGTCACCCTCCGTACCTGCTGCCCAGCCCCTTCCAGGGAGCACCAGTCCCCACTAAGTCTCTTTTCAGGTTAACATCTTTTCCTTTCCTTTCCTTTCTTTTCCGCTGGATTTGCAGAAACTCGGCCTTGATTGAAACCACATGTCTTCCCTGTCAGGGTTTCCTACTAGGAAATCCTACATTTGAAGAGATATCTAACTTCTTTTGTGTTTCAACATGTAGCTGGTGGGGCAATTCAAAGTGGATATGACAACCTCTGAGATTCACAGCTTTTCATTAACAAGAAAGGAGTTGTGCATGCACTGCTTAAATGAGAGCAGGGTGGGCGATGAAATAATGAATGTGGTGTTATATGCAGATTAAAAAACCCAATAATTTTATTCTTGTAAAACGGGCTATTAGGACATTGTTCAGTTCAGGGGACTTTTTTATGAGCTGTTCCTGGTGTAGACGAGTACCCACTGCTTTTCGCAGGCTTCACCAGCTGGTGCCCTCCAGAAGTTTTGAACTCCCTTCACCCCAGCTAGTGTCCTGATGGGGGCTTGTTGGGGGGGGCATATGCCAATGCAGAGGCAAGGCATGGTTGTGGCCAGGGACAAAAATAGGCAGAACAATGAATATGCCTCGTGCCTTTTTATACTGTAGCCTACATTCCAGTGATGCAAAAAGCAAGAGGTTTCTCTGTGTTCACACACACACTCCTCCATTCAGGTAAGCAAGAGTCCTTACCAGCCAGGCAAGACCATTCAAGGAGGGTTTGAGGCACACCCAGGGCAGGATTTGACCTGGGGTGGGGCCCAAACCTGCGCAAAGTCCCATGGGTCAAGTGGAGAGGGCTGGAGTCAGCCCCGGAGCTGAGCTTCCCCACCTCTGCAGCCAGCTGTAGTTTGACTTCTTACCATGTGGCACGTGAACCAGGCCAGTATCTGTTTAGACTGTAATTCTCTATTGTTTTTACAGACATTTTTCTTGATAAAAGGGTCTCCTTGAAATGTGTTGGGAACCATCTGTACTTGTGCAGTTATCTTTTATTATATATTTTTGGATTTTTTTTTAATGACTCTTATCGATCCCCACTGTTTGTGTTCCCATGTGAATCTGCCCTGAGCAGATCCAGAACCAAGGAAGGGAAAATAATAAACGATAGCAATTCTGCACAATTCTGGTAACACTGGAGTTATTTTAGACACATGCTTGACTCTATGATTCTATGAGGCATAAAAATGATTGGAAGGAAACAGGGTGTGTATTACTAGCTAAAAACACAGCTAGGCCATCATTTTTCTTAATTTGGATTGAAGCTGGTTTCGGGGAAAGTGCATCAAAATGCAAAATGCAGTATTTAATAAGAAACAACAAGATAGATACAGGTTGTGGCTAACGCTCTGTATAAACCGCTTCTAAGACCAGTATTGGGTCATAGAGTAAATGGGAGTGTGTTTAAAGGCTAGCATATGTAGAAACTTAAAATAACTGCATTTTGACCCAGGCCCCGTCCACTGGGAAGAATCCAAGCAGCTTGTTTGCTGCCATATTTGAAAGGAAACGTGAGTGCAATGTTTCCTGTGTGGTAAACCACAGTCCATTTGTTTATATTGGCTCAAGGCCAGGAAGTAATATACCTCAATATAAATGCACCCGGTTCTTGTAGATTGGTGCATAAATGTCCTCAGAAGCATGTGTTTTTATTCTTCTCCCATGGGGATATATCATCGTCAAAGCCTGTCTGATGAGGAGAGGCCAGTCAGAGTCATTTCTGTACAATCTGATTCCTGCTTTATGCATGCGGAGTGGAGGTGACACCCACACCAGGCGTGCAAAGCGCTTGGCTTCCCCCAAGAATGCTGGAAAAAACTGGCCTGACCGAGTTTGCTCACCGAGTTGGTGCCCAAGGAGGGACTTGAACTTGGCGAGTGTTGCCTTGTCTCCGAGAGGCTCAGTGGTAGAGCATCTCCTTTGCCTGCAGAAGGTCCCAGGTTCAGTCTCTGGTATCTCCTTGCAGTGCTGGGACTATTCCTTGGAGAGCGACTGCCAGTCAGTGTGCAGACAACACGGAACTAGATAGGAAGCTGCCTCTTGTAGAGTCAGAGCGTTGGCCTGTCTTCTCCAAGGACCTCACATGCATTGCTCACTCATAACTTTGATCCTGTCAACAAGCCTGTGAGACTAAGAGAGAGAGAGTGTGTGTGTGTGTAACTGGCCTTATGATTTTCATGGCTGGCTGAGGGAGTGTGTGTGTGTGTGTGTGTGTGTGTGTGTATACACACCCCAACAACATTTCTAGGCTGGCTAGATTGAGAGATGGCTCTGGCCCAAAGTCTGGTGCCTGGTCTTTCAAGGCTTTAAAAATTACTCTTTGTTACCTCTTTAGGCTGATTTTTCTTTTTTCTTTTAAATCCCTCCTACAATAACAACTCTAAGAGCAAAAATGCTCACTTGAGCCTTTTTTTTAAAAAGGCCAGTTTTATTTCACAGCAGAACGTTTTCCTTTTTCTCTCGGTAGCAGGTCTTGGAAACATCTGGGGAGTTCATTAGACTCCTGATGGATTACAAACAGCTGTGTGCCCTGGATTAAATGCTCTGGGTGGTGTTCAATTAAGTTTCTCTCAGAGTTAGACCTACTGAAATGAATGAGCCTAGCTTAGTCATGTCCATTAATTTCAAAGAGTCTACTCTTGAGTAAAACTTGGTTGACTGCAACCCTCTGTCTCCTTGCTTTGTTCTTAGCTCAAATCAGGGCTGGAACCAGACTTCAGGGGGCTTTCTCCCTAGTATCCACCAGGTGGGATTATTCTTTATTTCTTTCCCTCCCTTGAGATGAGTCCAGGGCAATGTACCAACAAGTATGTGAAGAAAATATAATAAAACACTGCTCAAACATATACAGTGGAACCTCGGATTACGTACCGTCCTCCTTATGAATGCTTCGGGTAATGATCTCTGCTAACCCAGAAGTAGATGCCCCTAGTTGCGAACTTTGCTCTGGGATGCAAGCGGAAGTCACGCGCCAGGGGCGTGGTGGCAGTAGGAGGCCCCATTAACGAAAGCGTGCCTGAGGTTAAGAACGGTTTCGGGTTAAGAAAGGACCTCTGGAATGAATTAAGTTCGTAACCGGAGGCACCACTGTATACACTTGCAAGCTTCTAGCATATCAGAACAAACAAAACAAACAAAATACCTACATTATATGAAGCATCATCTATTAGTTGCTTCCAATGCCTTGTGAATTCATCTCTCTGTTTGTTTATGCCTTCCCTGACCCACAAGACTGAATCCTGATATTTCTGAATTCCTGTTTCTCCCTGTCCCTGGTTTTATAATGCTGCTTTTCAGTTTTCAGAAGATTGTATCAAGCTAAGTGTTACTCAGAATAAACCCATAAAGTTAATGTACGTAACTTAGCCACATCTGAGTAGAACTAACTTTGGAGACAACCTATTATGCTTCTTATTGCACATTCATGATGATTTGTGCTCATGGTGGCTATGAGGATAGTCATATGCAATCCCTCTTCCAATAAAAGTTTTTGGGAGTCGTGCCACTGCTTCATTCCCAGTCAGTGAATATCCTTCCAAAGTCCTGTATTTATTTAATACCACAAATATTCTGGTTTATGTTTATTTCACTCTTGTTGTGTTGTCGTTTCTCTGGACAGCAATCATGTGGTAGCATTGAGAGAAAAATCACAGGACAGACTAAAGCAGAATAACTGCACTATTATTGTTGCATAAGAAAGACCCCTGCAATAAGACACAAATCTGAAGGGACCCATTTGTTTTTATATCATTTTTCTATATTGCATAGGTTGTGTGTTGTTGTTTTTACAGTAAGCAGTTAAGAAATCCTTTTAAATAAATATGGTCCAGGAACAGCCATAGCTAACTTTCAGTGCATGTTGAGGGGTGGCCCTCTAAAAATTTCCACAATACCCTGAAGTGCCACAAGGTGAGAATTTTTTAAATAGTGGCTTGTAGCACTTCCCCTGGCCTTAGGATGTTGGATACAGACGCCAGCCCTGATCTCAATTATTTACTGTTTGGTTCTGTCCCCCCCCCCCTTTTCTCAGCCATCTACAATTATGATGCCGTCCAAGATGTCGAGCTGTCCTTGCAGGTTGGTGATACAGTTCATATCCTGGAGATGTATGAAGGTAAGCAGGCGCTGGATTGCTGGGATAGGCTGGGAGGGTTCCCGATTATATTCCTTCTCTGTTTACTCCAGATTTTAGAGTTAAATCTTTGGGGAAATGCCCTAAAAACTAGCAAAAAAGAAGCCCAAAGGCTGATGCATATACAAATGATTTGCTATGTTAGTTCCAAAAAATGTGTTTGGTAAGCTCCAAAGTAGATTGAAAAATATTGGATCAGCCATGTTTGTTCAGATATGGGAACATAGGAAACGGCCTTATACAGAGTCTGTTGGTGCCTCAGTTCAGTGTTGTCTAGAATGACTGGTAGTGGTCCTGTAGGATTTCAGAAAACGGTCTTTTGCAGCCCTAGTTGAGATGTCAGGGATGGAATTTAGGAAGCTGGCTTATGCTGAGACAGGCCATTGATCCATCATAAGAAGATAAGAAGAGCCTGCTGATCAGGCCAATGGCCCATTTAGTCTGAGATCATGTTCTCACAGTGGTCAGCCAGATGCCCATTGGACATCTGAAAGCAGGACCTGATTGCAACAGTACTCTCTCCACATGCAGTTTCCAGCAGCTGATATTCAGAAACTGATACTGCCTTCAGCAGTGGACTTGGAGCAGGGCCACCATGGCTCGTGTGGTCAACACTGTATTGTATTGCCTGCATCAGTATTGTCTACAAGCTGATTGGCAGCCGCTCTCCAGGGTTTCAGACCAAGGTCTCTCCAAACCCTGCTGGGGATTGTACCTGTGACGCCTTGCTCAGTGGAAAGGGTTTAGTTCTACATCCGTCATCACCATTAGCAGCAGTAAACTGAAACATCCTGACACAAAGCTCCTTTGGTAATGCTAGCAAGGAAAGCCAGCTGCTTGCTTAGCACTTCAGCAAGACAATTGGTTTCTTTTCACTTTGCGTTGACCTTGACACTGGAGATAGGGAGACAGAGCCTTTGTGTCAAAAGAGATTATGTTGCTGATGGGTGTATTTAAGAGAAGTGTTTTTGTAGAAGATTTGAAATTCAGAAGGGCCCAAAGCATTAGATGACCTTGCAAGCGGGGAAGAGAGAGGGAGAGAACATAAATCGCTCTTTTTCTGGGAAATTGAATGTGTCTTTTCTTTTCCCTCCAAAAAAGATTTAAAAAATTATTCTTAAGCAGATTTATTTTTCCTTTCTATTCTAGGCTACAGATACGGTTTGACATTTGGTTATGGGTCACCACATGTAATGCCATATTAGCTATGTGGATATTATTTTAGTTCAATTTATGCACATCACACATGTACCCCAGAGACTTCGTCATTGAATTTTATTTCCATTAATTTCTAACTTCGCCTGACCCTATTGATGTGCAGTATTGATTGTACCCCTTATTAGGTTTTCTGTAGCAAAAGAGTTTTTCACAAATGCTTAAAAACTATTATTTAAAATAATAGCAATCACAAAAATAATTAGAAATAACAGCAGCAACAAAATAATTTATGTGAGCTGGTTCTGGTTTGGACAAGCTAGTGATCCTATGACATTGTTCAATTCAGTGAGGATTTCATTTATTTCAAGAGGCCCTGACTAATCTATTCGAGTTTCAATAATGTCTAATAAATCCACGCTGATAGCTTTTTCTGATTCACCTCTTCAGCGGGTGAATTGAACCCTTAGCCTGTAATCTTGTAAACATCCTTCCCTGCAAGTAGGTCTCACTGAACACAGCTGGGCCTGCTTCTGAGGCAGATATGTCTAGCGTTGTAGCTGTCTTGTGCCATTTAGGGTTTCAGTCCTGTACACCAGCTTTTTCCATCTTGGAGCCCAGGTTGTTGGACTACAACTCCCATCATCCCTGGTTGTTTGCAGTCCAGCATCAGTGGGAGGGCACCAGGTTGGAGAAATCCACTGTATACAACTACTTGGAAGTAAGCCCTATTGACTCCAGTGATGCTTACTTTTGAGTAGGCAGGATTGCAGCCTATTTTGTGTTGCTTAAGGCTGTAGCCCTGCACATGATTCCCTGGGATGGGCTCCATTGAACATGGTACCATGAGAGGATCCCAAAGAGTGGTCTGCAGACCACCAGTAGTCTATGAGCTTTATTTGTCTGGTCCCTGGAAGTGACAGGGGTGGTGGAGGAGAAGGCTGGGCCTTCTTCAGAGGAAGGCATGGCGAGAGATGGTCACAAGTGGGGAAGGGAGCTAGTCAAGGCATTTGAAAGGAACTGAGAGTCAATACATGGGAATGAAGGAAGCATCAAGAAAGAGTAAAGGAAGCTAACGAGAGTCCATGCACAGCACATTACAATTCCTAAACAGGCAGAAAAATCATGATGTAGTCTGCCAAGACCCTCAGCCATTTTCAAGTGGTCTGGGGGGAGTGGAATTTGACGACCACTATATATAAGGAACATTTATATTTGAACATTTGATTTCTGATGATAAAAGCACATTTTCTATCTTTCTTCTTCTTTGTCTCCTTCTTCTTGGCAGATTGGTACAGAGGATACACTCTTCGGAATAAATCCAAAAAGGTACTTCATCTTTCCCCATTCAGTTATGTGTTTATATTAAAATGCATCAGATCTGCTGTGAAAATGCTCTTAGTAAAAGTTTTGTCACCTTTCTCTCTAATATCTTCCAAACTTTGATGACAGTGGTCAATAAATATGTCCTGAGTGGTCGGGGCTCTTCTGTTTTGTAGCCGTATAGCAAAAACATGAATATTTGATACTGGGTGGTGAAATGAGCATTGTGAGAATTAGGGTGCCCAATTTCAGTGTTAATTTAAAAGCCCCCACTTGTTTCAAAAGTAGGCTTCAGATTCTGTGGGAGGCACTGGGTGGAATCTGGAAGGAGGCAGGACGCAGCGAAGCACAATTTGCAGTGGATAGTGGGTGGAATGTCAGAGCCGCACGTAGCTCTTCAGCTGCCTTCAAGACTCAGAGAAGCAAAACAGATTATGCAGAATAAATTAAGTCTGTGATGGAACAATCTCACATTGTTGGATTGAGCAAAGCAAAACCTTGTTACTTCATGATGAACAAACTGCAGATATGTTGCTTGGAGTCCACCCCGACTTCCAAACCTTTGATTAGAAACAAAGGCTCTTTTCGGGTGGATGCAATGTAGTGGGATCACACAGTGGGCCACACCCACATCTTACGGTTGTCCAGTTCGTCTCCTGAACAGATCGTATGCATTTAAGCTCTGCATGCATGTTTTTGGGATCCTGCAGAAAAACACTTGGACAGGCATACAGAAAATCCTCTGGGCAGTTTGTCAGGGCATACCAATTGAAGTTATGTTGGTCTGGAGTGGGCCCTACTTCCACGTTCCTGCTTTCCACTTATTCACGGTACCCAGTTTTCTTGACTAAAAAGAGTTAGATGTGGTTGCCATGCAGAACATCCATGTCATGCAGCCATGTCAACATTTTTTAAAGGAATCGCAACGATCAACAGCATTTCAAGATCTTGAATTCTGCTCCTTGAGGAAAGCTTTTGCATAATTGCATTTTCAGTTCATGCCAGTGGGTATTTTGGTGGTAGATATAATTTCAGTAGATGGGTGGTTGTGTGTATGCCAGCAAAATGTAATTGAAGATATAATTCATTATAGTCTATGATACACTCTGTATGAGGAGATAAAGAAAAAATACCATCAGGCTTTCACAGACTTGCTGGCCTAGTTGGATAAATGTATAACCTGTAAGATAGCATTGTTTGCTTTTGCAGCTGAAAAATGTTAAAACCAAGCCTGTGCAGCCAGTAGGGATGAAGAAGAATGTTGCTTGGTTCACATTGGAAGGGAATCAACTTAATTCCCAATGTAACTATGGAACATAGTTTTCTGTCTGATTTCACACTTCTCTGAATTTTGCAATAGAATTCTCGGCTCAACATCATACCAAAATGATGGAGGGAAGGACTTGCAGATTTTAAGATAAAATAGGTTGTATTCAACTAGCTTATGCTCAGAGTAGACTCACTGAAATTAATGGACCTACATTAGCCATATGTATTAATTTCATTTGGTGTGTTCTGAGTATATTTAACATTGGCTACAACCCAATATGCTTAGAAGTGCTTACCTTAAGACAAAATTTTCATATGTATTTAAAAATAGAAATGTTTATATGGAATTTTTTTTATTAAAAAAAGATACCTGAAGATTAATGAAGAAACAGGGCAGAACAGATTGGAAAGAAATTGATCTGTTTGTCCCTAGCAGTCAGTGGTTGGTACATGGTGATCATTTATGACAGGTGCCTTTGGCCCTTCAGATGCTGTTTGACTCCACCTCCCATCAGTCCCAGCCAGCAAGTTCAATGGTTCAGAGATGATGGAACTTGCCCATGTCTTTTCTAGAGTACCAACCCCTCTCTTCTGCAACTGGCGAATGAAGACATATTTCTTGCTTTCATAAACTTGCTCAGCTTAACTTTTTGGCTTCTTGACGATGGTTCTACTCAACAAATGAGTCAGGATAGAAATTTAATGCACCTAAGTTAGATCTGTCTATTAATTCCAGTGGGTCTGCTTTGAGTAGGACTAGCGCTGGAGACAACCCAATGTACTGTACTAGGTCTTTGTTTTTCAGTTGCCAGATTGCAAAAGGAGCAGTCTTTTATTGTGGGACAGCTTTCTGCTTTAAAATTCCATTTTCTAAGATTTGCATCCAAACTGTGTATGGGCTGGAAAGCTTCCCTTGAATTTCCATGAAAAGCAGGCCAGCATTTGACAAGATAGCTTCTCTATCTTGGAGTGTGTCCACTGTGTCAAAGTGGGGTAATCAATGCCTTCAACTGCTTTGGAACTGTTTGCTTATTGACATTCTCTGCGAAATGCAGTGTCCCTGGGCCTCTTCTATGGAAATTATTGGCAAACATCAAACTTAAAACTAGTGAGTGGCCGTAGGATTAAGCTTTCTGTGCTTCTCAGATCTTCAGTTCACAAATCATTTATCGTCTGGGAAGGCTTCCTTCCTGTGGGATTTGTGCTTAATGCTGTTGGCGTCTGAGCTGTTAATGGATGGTAAGCAATTAGTTCCACAAAAAATCAAATGCTTAAAAGGTCTTATAACTGACACCTGACAGTAAATTGCAGAGAGTATCAGGAAGTAGGAATGGTGGAAGAAATGAAAACTCTTCTTTTAAAGCAGGGAGGTGTAACCTGTGGCCTTAGGGCTGCCTCTGGCCCTTGGCCAGTTTCATGTGGCCCTTGGGCTAATTTAATGCAGTAGCTAGGAATGGGAAAAAGAGTGAGAAAAGGGGTGAAATAAAGGAGAAGAGAGAGTAGTACCACCCACCTTAGTCTTTACTCCCCACCATCACCACCATTGGTATGTGGCCCCTGACTGGTTTTCACAGAGGGAATGTCGCCCTCGAAAGAAAAAAGGTAGCCCATCCCTGCTTTAAAATGTAACCTGTTGTTGAGAATTGCACTGAGTTTGTGCATATATTTAGCTATTATTATTTTTTGTATGCTGCTGCTTTTCTACCAAACAAGTGTCTAAGAAGAGGATTAGACAAATTCATTGACTTATAAAGCTGATCAGTATATTCAGGCAACGACTGATATAGGTGCATCTGAATGACTTGCGATCATGCACACGGCGCTGAACCCGGAAGTAGCCCCAAAATATCATAAAGAGGTCATGAAAAGGGGGAGAACAGGACGGAGCAGGCCTATGTGTGCTCCACTGATGCATGTGTGGGTCCAGAATATAACCCCTGTGCAAAATGAGGACTGCTTGTGCTAGCCACAGTCTCTGTGTTCTCAGTCCACTGCTGAAGGTGGCATATCTCTGAAAACCAATTGCTGGTAATTGCAGCTGGAGAGAGCACTGCACCCAAAGGTCTCCAAGTGACACACTGACACACACACACACACACACACACACACACACACACACACAATATACTTACAGATAGGTAGCCGTGTTGGTCTGCCATAGTCAAAATAAAAAAATTCCTTCCAGTAGCACCTTAAAGACCAACTAAGTTAGTTCTTGGTATGAGCTTTCGTGTGCATGCACACTTCTTCAGAAGTGTGCATGCACACGAAAGCTCACACAATATACTGTCCAACATACGCTAAGGGTGGTCAAATTCTGTGGGACTGCCATAAAACTTAGGTAACAGGCTGTACTACCAAAATGATTAAGGTTTTAAATGACAATTTTAGGTTATATTTTAGTGATCAAGATTTAATGTATATTTTTAACTGCTGTTATATCTGAATTGTCTCTGTTAAACCCAATTGCAATTCAATGTATTCCTGTTGTGCTTTATGATTTTTCTGATATTGTAAGTGAGCCGGAACTGGTCTGTGGCCGTAATAATAAAATTCATTCATTCATTCACTGTCTAACATAACATTTATGGAAAAGCAAAGAGCAATACTGGCTTCCAATAAGTATTCCAATAAGTTGGCCACTGTGAGAACAGGACGCAGGACTAGGCGTATTTCTGGCCTGGTCCAGCAGGTGGTTCTTACGTCTGTAAGTGGCTCTCAGAGCAGCTTGCAGTGACAATAAATAAGAATATAAGATCAGGCCAATGGCTCATCTGGTCCCGGAGCCTGTTTGCGTAGTGGTCTGCCAGATTACTTATGGGAAACACTCAAGCCGGGTCTGAGCACAAAAGCCCTCTCCACTCCTGTAGTCTTCCAGCAACTTGGTACAGTGGTGCCTCGCAAGGCGAAAAGAATCCGTTCTGTGATTCTCTTCGTCTAGCGGTTTTTTCGTCTTGCGAAGCAAGCCCATTGATGGATTAGCGCTATTAGCGACTTTTAGCGTCTTATCTGCTGATCGGATCAGCTGATAAGCGGCTTAGCGGCTTAGAAAAAAGGGGGGAGGGAGAAAAAAAACCAGCAGGAACTCGCAAGTCATTGTCGTCTTGCGAAGCAAGCCCATAGGAAATTTGTTTTGCGAAGCACCTCCAAAATGGAAAACTCTTTCGTCTAGCGAGTTTTCCGTCTTGCGAGGCATTCGTCTTGCGGGGCACCACTGTATTTGGAAGCCTTCCCGCCTCCCGCTTGCAGAGCCATTGATAGCACTGTCCTCATGAGCTTGTCTAACCGTTTAACTCCGTCTAAGTTGGTGACCATTGCTGCCTGCTATGGGAGTGAGCTCCATTGTTAAACTATGCACTGTACATTTAAATAAGAATAATTAAAACACACAAACATACATATAGAGAGAGAGCATCTAGAGACAAAGGCTGCAATCCTACGTGTGCTTACTCAGGAGTAAGGCTTATTGAACTTGGTGGGATTTCTCTGGCAGGAAAGTAAACGGTGTTTCCGTGTGCTGCTGTTCGCCAGAAGCGGCTTAGTCATGCTGGCCACATGACCCGGAAGCTGTACGCCGGCTCCCTCGGCCAATTAAGCGAGATGAGCGCCGCAATCCCAGAGTCGTTCACAACTGGACCTAATGGTCAGGGGTCCCTTTACCTTTACTTAAACATGCGTAGGATTGGGCTGTAAGAATCCAAACCAGGGCATCATGAGGCAACAAGAAGCAAAGTTGGCTGCCTTCAGTGCCTTTTTCACCAAGTCTGAAGCTTCATTCTCAGAACAAAACTCCACTGAATTGTCTTAAATATGCATATCAAGAGCAAGCCTAATCTGTGGCAGCTCTGTCCGTGGAGTCATATTCTCAGCCCAGCTTTTTGTAGCATTTCAGAGAGATGGGCTTCCACTGAATCTCCCTCCAAAGAGGTGACTCAGACCTCAGCGTCTGTGTATGAAATTCTGAGACCTTTTAGGAGTGGGTGGTCTTCACCTTATGCAGCACCTTTCCCAGGGAACAGACTTTCTACGGAGGCATAATATTCCTTCCTGCGCTCATATTCCCTTCCCTAATAATTCTCAGGATTGTGCCAGCCCATTTTGTGGCACACTGAGTTACCACTTTGGGAAAATTTCCTGTTGCAGCAGGGCTGTCCTACAGCTGTTGCTGCACAACATTGGCCAAAATGCCTTCTAGATGTTTTTGGATTACTACGCCTGTCATCCCTGAACTTTGGCCATGTTGTCTGGGGCTCATGGGAGTTGGGACCAGAGGGCCATAAGTTATGCAACCCTAGAGTAGAGCAACTTCCAGCAGCGCCAGCCAACATGGCCAGTGGCCAGGGATAATGGGCACATTTTAAGGGCACCATGTTGGCTACTCCTGTGGGATTCCTAGATGTGTTTTTCTCCAGTAGTTGTAGTAAGATTGGAACCCCTTCTCATAAATCCTGTAAATTAGGAATTCTCCTGTAGCCTCGGATACATTTATGTGAATTTTTGACATAAACAAAGGGATCTAGCTGTTAACAGAACGTGGTGGGAGGAATCCTGCAGCAATAAAATGAGCAGTGCCCCTTCAGGTTCCAAGGGATGCATGCGCCTTTATTTATTTATTTTAATAATTCTATATATATATATTTTTTAAAAAAGTGTTTACAAAAGTATGTGTATTATCTCTCTTTACAGGTTGTGTTTTCTACAGATCAGTTACATTTGTTGTGAGACATGCATGTTCCTTTTTGTACAGTTTTAGCAATTTGCAAACTAGTGATGATGAGAAGGAGGTTGAGATCTCACCCCTTCCTTTGCTGTTCTAGGTCTTCTTGTATATATTTTTTGCTGTTTTTGAACGCAGAGAAGCATTTTGCTTTTAAAAGAATGAAATGTTTTGGTCCGTTCCTTCTCTTGCATGTATAGCTTTGGCCCAGGTCTGGTGCTTTTCCCCAACCCTAACAAGCTGTTTAAAAATCCCTTTGTGGTGGAATGGACTTGTTACTCATTTCCTGGTGCCATTGAGTTTGAAGGTGATTTTTTTTGGGGGGGGGAATATCTAGCAGTGCTTCATTCCAAAGAAGTTTTAAAAAACGCAACTCAGCAATTGACTATCGATCTGGAGATGTTATGTAGTCACTGGAGAGATTCCTTTATCTGTGATTGCATTGACCAGAACACTGGCAAAAAAATTGAAAATAAATTGAAGGCCAAGTTAATTAAGAGAAGGGGGGAAGGAGGGGCAACTTAGATGTTTATTACTGTTCTAACCACTTTGGAAAATACTTATTCCCTCTGGGACACCTGTGCAGGAGTGAAGTCTGGAAGAAGTTTGAGCATGCAGTGGTGCCTCGCAAGACGAAAAGAATCCGTTCTGTGATTCTCTTCGTCTAGCGGTTTTTTCGTCTTGCGAAGCAAGCCCATTGACGGATTAGCGCTATTAGTGGTTTTTAGCGGTTTTTAGCGGCTTATCTGCTGATCGGATGAGCTGATAAGCGGCTTAGCGGCTTAGAAAAAGGGGGGGGAGGGGAAAAAACCAGCCGGAACTCGCAAGACATTGTCGTCTTGCGAAGCAAGCCCATAGGAAATTCGTTTTGCGAAGCACCTCCAAAACGGAAAACTCTTTCGTCTAGCGAGTTTTCCGTCTTGCGAGGCACCACTGTAAATTCCATAGCACTTTTATGGGGAAGGTGCTTCTTTCCTCCACCCCCTCCAAACCAGCACATTTATTTGTATCATTCATCTAGTTCCGATGTTCAGGGTGTACTGATAGGCAAGGAATGTCCAGAAAGAGGAATCAACTCTTCATTGTCAAAAGTACACTAATGTTTCCCATAGGTTTAAACTCAGTAATGCAATTGCTGCAACAGAGGCCCTGGCCCCAACCTTGACTTATGTATCTCCCCATTCTAAGCCATGCACAAGCAGGCATGTCTGACTTTCTGCTCTTCTATCTCTTCCGTCTCTTGCTTTTCACTCTCCCATCCTGCAACTTCTCCTGCTTCAGATTCTCACCTCCCAGCTGTTACAGGCTCCCCAAGTTCCCTCCTCCCTTCTTCCAAGCCTTCCAAAAGTAAAAAAAATTTTAAGAATAATTTAAAAAACAACAACTTTTGGGAACCCTCAAAAGTAGCCCAATCAGGGACTGAGCATGTTCAGTGACCACAGAGTGCTGAATATTTGGGAAGGAGATAAAAAATAGGGGGAGGGGGGAATGGGATGGAATCTCGTGAAGGTGGGCATGACTGATTAACTAAAACACTGAAAAGGAGCACTACTGTCTGTTGTAGGTCCCACTTGTTAACGCTCCTGCCTAACGATCGAAGACCTTTCTAGCTTATCACTGCAGGCATGGTTCAGTAATGCATATGAGAGGATGCACTTTTAGAGTGTAAGAGTAAACTCAGCTTTCTAAATTAATTGATGAAGGTTTGTAGTCTTGCGCTCACTTGGAGATAAGAACTAGTGTCTTCAGGTATTAGCCAGGTAAGTTTTACTCAGAGTAGACCCATTGGATGGTATTCAATGCTACTCCTCAGTAGACATATTGAATTTATGTCTAACTTAGGTTCTTTCATTTCAGTGGGTCTATTCTAAGTAGGGTTTAGTTGCATACAACCCCTTGAAGTTAAAGAACCTAAGTTAGTCATGTCCATAAAATAGGGTTAGGATATGTGGGTGCCTGTTTTCCCTTCCCTTCCCTTCCCTTCCCTTCCCTTCCCTTCCCTTCCCTTCCCTTCCGTTCATTCCCCCCCCCCCTTTTGTGTTGGGTCTTTTGGATTGCAAGCCTTGTCTTGGTTATTAAAATGTGAGCAGCAGTTAATAAACCTAGGCACTTTAAATGTTAATAATAATAATAGATTGATTTATCATCTTATCACATTATTAATTACTACTTGTAGAATATGCACCAATCCCAAGATGTTGGTGCAATCGAGTACTTATTTTGATGGTAGAGAATTGTTACATTTATGTTCCCGAACCTCTGCTATGCCTGTTTGTGATGGTGACTGCTTTTTCTTCTGCCACTCAGTGATTGAATAACTCTTTGCCCTTTTGATAAAACGATTCTTTTGCCTTTGTCTCAGGGCATCTTTCCATCAACGTACATCCATCTGAAAGAGGCAACTGTGCAAGATGGCGGGTAGGTCACCAAGACTTTTTTTCCCTGTGAGATCTAGAAACATGATCAATTCCTAAAATGGCGGCAGGGAGAAAGCACACTGTCCTGTGGCGATGGCAGGCTTTTGTGTAAAGAAGCCACATTGTGTAGCTTGAGGCATAATGAAAAGACAGTGATGTGGGGTAGAAAATTTTCCATTTCATCAGTTCATTAGTAACAGTGAATTGATTGCCAATTGATTGATTACTAAGCAAGTGCAGCAGTTTCAAAGATTTTAAGCTCAGGGCTCATCCAATACTTCCATTTGTCCCATGATTTCCAGGCATGGGTCTGAGAAGTTTTTCTTTTGTCCTGCCACTTTCCCTCAGACCTGTGTCTGCAAATCATGGGACAATGATGAAGGGTGCATGACCCCTCAGTTGACTACAGACAAGTAAACTAAACATGCTAAATTATACATGCTAAATTAGATCACTCCCTAGAGCATCAGAAAATTTTTCGATCCATATTGTCCTACTCTGCTTCGGAAAATTTCCTCAAAACCCCAATTACTGAGTATGTAGAAAATTGTATTATACCAAGTCGAGCCAGTGGTCATTCCGACTCAATATTTGTTGGCAACGTCTGCATGCAACAATAAACCAGGGTTTCTGGCTTATCGTGGTTTGGTTTGGTTTATTTTATTAAATACTATTTAACATTGTCAACATTGCAAATCCAATTAAAAACAGCAGTAAAAATATTCTCCTAGGAAAATAGGGAGGGGAATATAGAAAACAGGAAAAACAAAGTGTGTGTGTATATATAACATCATATAAGATAATATCATACTGTGCAGCTCTTACAGTTTTTATTGGAGAGGAACCTTTGAGAGGATCTGACCAGTTTCTTTAGTATTACTTCTAATAGGGAAGTGCTGGCTATTAGTTCATTACCAACTTCTCTCAGCAAGGCTGGATGGCGTGAGGATGCAATGAATTTCACTGAATCGAATGCTGCCTGGTGCACGACAGCCACAGTTGTCTCTAGGCTGCTGCTGGAGCTTCCCATGGTTCAGCCTAAATGAGAAGCATGCTGGTATACATGCTGCCTAGTTGCCCCTGCTTTGCTCCTTCTCCGGCACAAGCAGACTTGGCATGCTAGGAAGCCTTGGCTTCTCGTTACATTGGAAGCAGGTCTCATGGTTTGTTGCTCCCCAAGAAAGACATGATTCCTTGCCAAGCTCAAATTTTAGCTTTGATTTTGGCTTGTGGACCATTTTGGGTCTCTGGATTGTTGTCCTGCTTATATCAGGAGAAGAGTGAAGCAGGAATTCGACAGTATGCATGACCATGTTGCTCGTTGGTGGTAAACCACAAAAAACCAAAAACTGACTTATTGTCACATGCCAAGGCAGCCACTGTCTACACTTCCTGGCAGGGCCTCTCTAAGGTTTCAGGCAGGAGTCTTTCCTATCACCACTTGAGGATGCCAAGGATTGAGCCCACGACTCTTAGCATGCAAAGCATCTGCTCTTCTGGTTTGCTACAACCCTTCCTTAAGCTGTCTCCATGTTGTGCCTTGCTTGCTTGCCTAACCTTTTATCACATCCACACCACATTTTAAGGCACATGGCTTCCACCAAAGAATCCTGTGAACCATGGTTCAGCAATACCCAGCACCCTTACAAAACTACAGTTCTCAGGATTCTCTGGGGAAGCAATGTGCTTTGAATGTACGATCTGGGTGTGAGCTACGTACGTGAATAAGTTTTCTCTGATTTCCTAACCCCAGTAGAGACTCCATAGACAGAATATTAAATGACCTAATGGCCATTACCTTTTCGGTAATCATTTAAATATTTCTTCTCCATCCGCCTTCTGCAGACAACATGAGACAGTAATTCCTAGTGAGCTGCCTTTGGTCCAGGAACTCACTTCCACTTTGAGGGAATGGGCTGTGATCTGGCACAGGCTGTATGTGGTGAGTTGCGATTCTCTTCTCCTTCTTGGGCAGGGAGGTTTTTTGGCAGGTGTAGGGAAGCCCTGACTCATGGGCCAAATTAGGTCTGGCAGGTGTCTGAATTTGGCTGCCAGGCCATTCCACGTGTGACATCAGGTGTGGGACAAGTGAGAACTGAAAGTGAGACCTGCTGTACAAGAGAGTTTCCCATTGGGAAGTCCCAAGTGCAGCCAGGTGGGCTTGCTTTCACCCCAATCAGTTAAGCCAGCACAATTAAAGTTGTCATAATGACACCAGGTAATTTGACAAAGCAGCAGACTTTTAACTGGAGATCCTGGGGGTTGAACTTGCACGCAAAACTTGGTCTCTTCCCATTATCCAGTGGTTCACCAATGGATCATGATTTGTCTTTTGTTCACCTCCACTCTAGGGACTTAACCCCCCCCCCCAAAAAAAAAAACCCAGAGAGGCGTGTGCTGTTTGTGACTTACTGTTTTCAGTTGCATTTGCTACTTTTAGCCTCCAATCCTTTCTCTTTCTTTATTCCCCTAAAGCAGTGGTTCCCAACTAGCTAATTACTGAAGAACCCCAGTTTTCCAAAAGCCAAGCCATGGGCCCTCTGCTTTTGAAAGTTTTGATAACTTTATGGTAGTTACCTCTGCCAGGGAATTTTTTGAACAAAATGTGGGCTAGCCCCTGTCGTCGCCTGTGCTGCCAGCCCTGGCAGTGGAGGGAGAAGCCAGCCAACCAGCCAAGTCACTTCGCCTTCTGCTTCTTCAGGCTGCTGCTCAGCAGATGAAGGTGACTCCTGGCCCATGATAGCCCCTAATCAGGCATGCGGATGAGGGAAGGTGCAGTCATGACAATCGCATGGGTGGGGTGTGTCAGATCAGACATGGGGATCAGGAAAGAAGCAGTTACAGAGATAGGGGGGAGGGGAGGAAGCGACGTCACCTCCACCGCATGGCTTGAGTGGGAGGGGGTAGGGATGTGGGGTGCATCAAGCCACCATCAGTGGGGCAGCCAGTGGTGGCAGCCAGCAAAAGTGCACATCCTCTGTGGCTGCTGCTGCTTTCCTGCGGACTGAGAAAAGCTCCGCCTCAGGGCCAGTGTTATCAGCTGAAACCGCACTGCAATATCGGTGGTGCCTTCAAATCGGCTGCCTTGCTTTCCCTCATGTGAGGAGCGATATATTGCTGCATATTGTCAAAATCGTTATGATGGTGTGATTTCAAAACCAATTTTGGCCAATATATCGAAAAATTGCACAGCACTAAAACAGACCATAAAAATTGTGAAATTACCATGCAAAAATGACAAAAATTTAGTGGGAGGTGGGAGTCAAGAGATGAGGCTGCAGATCCCCTGTGTTTGTTCTGTGGACTCCAAGGGTTCCCAGACCCCTATTTGGGAGCCACTGCCCTAAAACCACAATATCTTGTTCTAGAGTCTAGACCAGGGGTCAGCAAACTTTTTCAGCAGGGAGCCGGTCCACTGTCCCTCAGACCTTGGGGGGGGGGGGGGCCAGACTGCATTTTGAAAATAAAAAAAATTGAACGAATTCCTATGTTCCATAAATAACCCAGAGATGCATTTTAAATAAAAGGACACTTTCTACTCTTGTAAAAGCACTCTGATTCCCGGACCATCTGTGGGCCGGATTTAGAAAGCGATTGGGCCGGATCTGGCCCCCGGGCCTTAGTTTGCCTACCCATGGTCTAGACTCTAGACATTTTAGAGATCTGCAAACATTCCTACCCCTCTGAGGCCCAACCTGGCAGTGTTTTTGTTCAACAGAATGGCTTTCTCAGTGGGGGATTATTTTAAATGCAAGGATTAGGCACCTTAGAAACCACCTTGTATTTTTATATCCTGTCTGGCAGGAACCCATTCAGAGCTCCCTGAAATGTGTCTAATGTAAACTTCCCTGCGAAAACCGTAAATGACCACCCTAGCCAGAAATTTGAAAAGAAAGAAAAAAGTATCTGTATTGTGGATTAGTTTTTTCCTCCCCTGGTTTGTGTTTTGCCCACAACAGGAAGAAGAAGGAAGTAAAGCACAGATAAGTGAAAGTGCCCAATATTACTTGCTTCAAATCACTTGGGGCAGTGGCTCTTAGAATCCACTGCAGCGATTGGCAGCTGATGGGTCAGAAAGTCTGCCACAAAGCTGGGCTTTCAGAAACAATAAGTGTCTTGTGGCATCTTAAAGACCAACCAAAGTATTGTGGAATAAGTTTCCATCAGTGGACTCTTTGGGCACCCAAAGGGTATATATATTTGTATGGTGGTAGTGGCCCTCCGGGTCTTGTGGAGCAGCTTTGTGCAACCTTGGGTCCCCAAATTTTGTTGGAGGCCAACACTCTTGTTCTGGCTGGATGCAGAAAATGGTGGGTGCAACCAGCTGAGGAACCCGCAAGGGAAGAAGGCTCAGGGCCTGGTGATTGGTGTTGGGATGACAATGAGTGGTCAGAGGGAGAAGACTGGGAAGAGGAGGAGGTGTCGGACGCTGAAGACGTAACAGAGCTTAGTGAGAAATACGAGTGTGTGCCAGAGATAAGTCCAGAATCAGAGGCAGAAACTGAAGCAGGAGAGGAGGAGGAGGGAGGTCAAGAAGCAGAGACGAGTCAGGCTGCTGAGGAGTCAAGGGTGTCTCCCTCTCTTACTGCAAAAAGCTTCCCTCCTCCCTGGACTTCCAGAACCGGGAGACTCATTAAATGGGAGGAGCAAAGGTAGACACGCCTACACAGTCTCAGATTGTTTGGGAAAGACCTGGGAAAGGAGGGGACGTAGGCAGCTATGGGAAGACCTTCAGTCTCAGCAACTGCTTCGTAGGGGCAAGACCTACTGTAGAAGAACATGAGACTATAATCTCAAAGTTGTTGGTTTGAAATTGGGCAAAAAAGATTCCTTCATTGCAGGAGGTTGGACTAGATGACCCTCGGGGTCCCTTCCAACTATGATTCTTTGAATTCTTCAACCAATTAATGTGTAAAGAAATGCATGTACTAGGTAAAGTATGTAAAAAGTAGATATCTTATGAAAATAACATACAGAAATGCATTATATTTGGCAATGTCATTTACTAAAATGTGCATGTTTGGATAAATTCACACAACAATGCTGATGGATTTTTATGAGGACTTCCAAACTGATGCAGAAACATCTGAATTTGAGATTTAAAAAATGAGAAGCTGAAATTGACCGGTTCACCCCTTCGTAAGCATTGCCAAGGGAAATGTAGCAAATTTTGTGTGTGAAGTGGGTATTTAAAACACTGAGTGGTCTGTTTTTCCCTAGTTGCTAATTAGTGTATGCTGCACAATGTGTCCTCTGGGACACACTCATTAGAAAGACAAATGGTCCTTAAATTGGTCTTTTTCTTTCGTCCTTCCACTTGACCTTGATTATGCGTAAGCCTTACAGAACCACGCATGATTTCCCCAATGAGAGACAAGGTGAGACATCATTCTTGTGCGGTGGGAAAAGGTTCCTTTTGGTGCATATATTTTTCTTTGTGTAGTTTATTGAATTGATTTCAAATTGTACAGGGCCCTGATGTCTAATATGATCAAGTCTAGATTATAAATGTTTTAAATAAATAAATAAATAAATATGAATTTCTTTCCTAAAGACCTAATGTGAGGTTACATGGGAGATCTGGGAACTTGAGCTCACCGTGCAATTTTTCTTCTTCTGAAAGCTACAGCAAGGAACTCACATTGGACTGGGGCTGCACGTAGGGGAGGAGGGTCTAACTGTTGTTAAACTTTTTACAAAATTTGCATGCCGCCTACTCAATAAACAAAAACAACAACACAAAACCCCTCTAAGCCAGGGGTCTGCAAACTTTTTCAGCAGGTCCACTGTACCTCAGCCCTTGTGGAGGGGCCAGACTATATTTTTTTGGAGGGGCGGGAGAACGAATTCCTATGCCCCACAAATAACCCAGAGATGCATTTTAAATAAAAGGACACATTCTACACATGCTGATTCCCGGACAGTGCGTGGGCTGGATTTAGAAAGCGATTGGGCTGGATCTGCCCCCCAACCCGGGCTTTAGTTTGCCTATCCCTGCTCTAAGCGGTTTACAGAGGGCAATCTAAAACATTCATTAAAAATTCCAGAAAAACATACATTAAAAATAAGTCAACATTTTTTTTTAAAAAAAAAAAGAGAAAAGTTTTCAGGAGAAAATTTTCAGTAAAATGCTGATGAATTTAAAAAAAAGTTCACAGTGTTATGTGCAAATGTGGAGAACTGAATTTAAGGTTGGAAAAATGAGAAACTGAAACAAACCCCAACTGACAAATTTGCCAGCAAGGTCAGCTTTGTTAATGAATTCATTCTGCGTTAATCTGAGCTATGGTTGAGAAGATTCCTGGGTCCAGGTGGATGCAGCTGGTATCTTAAGTTGATGGCGTGCTCAAAACTCACGGCTCATTTTTGGCCTCCAAGCCAGGGTTTTAAATTCCCCCAGATTGCAACCATTAACAGTAAATTCACTGTCTTCTCCTTTCCTTTATTGAAATAACATGGATGGATGATTTCCATGAGTTTTTCTACCTGGCAGGTTAATTTTTCATCTCCCTAACTGAAAGCAATTGTGGGGGTGGGAGGGAGGGGGATAATCTGTGCCAGGTGTAGCTGAGAGGACCAGAGTAGACCCATCACGGGAATGAAGCAGATCTGGATTCAGCATGTCCATAGCCATTTCTGTCCCATCCCTGGTCCACCCGGTTGCAGAGGGCGACACTTCCCACTCACCCAGCTTTTCAGCAGTGCTTTTCAATGCCAATGGTGGTGCAGCCCCCTCTTCACTAGCGGAGGGACACCTTTGTCATATTCTGACCCTCTCCAGCAAGCAGTAACAGGCAGTTAGGATTGTTCTTGTTTGTTTGTTTGTTTGTTTGTTTGTTTGTTTGTTTGTTTGGTGTCTCTGGTGTCTTAAAACCCTCCCAAGGCAGCTTATATATAAAAGATAAAATTCAGAACTATTAACACCCCATTCCATGTAATTCCGTCCTTTAATACAGACGTTTAAAACACTTCACAATCCAGCAGTACACTGCTATAAAGCTAGCATAAGCAACTTGAGAGAGAACAAACAGCAGTAATATAAATGGTCAATGCTTGGAAATTAAGCTCAGTATCTCGACTAAAAACAGCTCAAAGGAAATGAGTTTTCAAGGCCCATTTGAAAGCCAGCACCGATGCGGCCAAATGTACATCACTTGAGATGTGGTGCCACCATTGAAAAGGCCCCATCTCCAGTATCATCTCTTCCAATCCCCTTTTTTTCTCCTTCTGTCTGCTTTAGGAGAACAAGAAGTCTCTCTTTCGCCAAGTGCAGCAGATGACCTATAGCCTAATTGAATGGCGGTCCCAGATCCTCTCCGGCACGCTTCCCAAAGATGAGCTGGCTGAACTCAAGAAGAAAGTCACAGCCAAAATAGATTATGGCAACAGGTAGGTGATGCTTCACTCCTAGCAAGGGGTCTGAATGTGGACAGCGGATTGGTTATGTCTGGCTCTCAGGAGTCACTCTGTCCATTGGTCTTCCTTGTGATGAAGCACGCTTAGGATATTGTGTTTGCACAAGAAGCATCTTTTTGAAATAGGATAACCCTTGATAATAATGTTTTGTTTGGTCATGCCAAACTGTGTCCTTTCTACAGTAAAGGTGCCATTTTTAATTTTCTCCATTTCGCTCTCTTTGTGCTCTCTTTCTCTCTCTCCCCCCCCCCATACTTTTTGAATGCAAGTCGTTCAGGGATACAGAGCAGAGGAGGTAATAGGAGAAGGAGCATACCTCAGGGAGGGGGGAGTCTCAGGTTTGATTCTTCTAAAGAATTTGCATTCTTCTAAAATTCTCTTGTAGCTGAAATGTCCAGGCAACCTGATTTCACACTCGATTCTGTGATGAGCAGCACATCCAGGAAATGAGCACAGCTTTGTTTGTATGCTAAGCCCTAGCCTTAAGAACAGGTGCTGAATATTTTAACTCTTAAGCTCTGTTCTATGGCGATGTTTTGGCCTGTCTTTTATGTGTGTGCATATATGTGTAGCATGTGCCATGCAACTTCTGTGTCTTTATTTATTGATTTATTGATTTACTGCTGTGGTGCTAAATGTTACTATACCTAGCCAAAAAGGGCTGGATCCCCACCCCCCTCTCTCATGCACACACACACACGTTTCCAGCTCTGCTGTTGAATCCTAGCCCACCCCCGATTAAAAGTCCTGAAAGCAGGAGCTTGCAAGGGAGGCACAATCAAAACCAGAAATTTCTTAAATAGTGCAACCCACTTCCAAAGTTTTAGCAGCAATTAGCAAAAACTGGGAGGGTACCATGCAGATGTGAGTTCTAGTAGCATGAGCTCTCCCTAAGACACGACGTAGTCTCAGGGCTGTAGCTGGGGGGGGGTGAAGTAGACCCCCACCAGGGGTGGAGGCGAGGGGGCATGCAAAATTGGCTTTAAAATATGTCCATAAATATGTCTATAAATAAAAATATTGATTATTGCACCATAAGAAAATGTTTTAAATGGAGGGTCTTTATATGATATGCGGGGGCCCTGTTTTTCTCTATTTTTCATGGCTGGGGGTGCAATCTGGACGGTTCTGCCAGGGGTTCAAGATCACCTAGCTACGGCTCTGTGTAGTCTGGTCAATTTTTAAAGACTTTGATTTGCCCCTTCATTTCTAGGGCAGGGTATTGGCACTGATTTTTGTGTTGTGTGTTCTTTTCAGAGCAAAGCGGTGTGGGTGGGGGGCAGAATCTCCCCCATGGTCACCACTCACCCCCTTATCTGTTCCCCCCACTTCAGATATTTCTCTCTCTCTCTCTCTCTTTCTGAAACTCTAGTACTAGAAGTGAGAGTGGCAGAGAGATGAAACGCCTGCAGTATGGGGAGGTTGGTGGAGGATATGAGACAGGTTCCCTTGCCTGGGAAGAGCCACCGCTTGGTGGCAAAGCATCTGCCTTGTACGCAGAAGGTCCCAGGTTTAATCCCTGGAATCTCCAGGAAGGGCCTGAAATGCTGGAGAGCCTCTGCCCGTCAAGGCAGGCAGTTCAGGACTGGATGGTCCCAGTGGTCTGACTCGGCATAAGGGCTCACCCACACTTCCATTTGTTCTATATTTTCTTCCACTTGTCCCCTGCTTTCTAGGCATGGGTCCAGTAGGTTTTTCTTTTGTCTCGCTGCTTTCCCCAAGAAAACCTGCTGGGGACAAAGGAAGTGTGGCTGAGCCTTAAGGACGTTTCCTCTGCTCCTCTGCAGGCCTCTTTGCATGGGGAGGGGCTGCGGGATTCACACACACAAACTTCTATCTGTCTATTTATCTGTCGATATCTTTATATGGGGAAGAACTGTACAGAAATGTTGCATGCAAAAGATGGAGGTTTGATCACCAGGCTCTGTAGACATAGGGCTGGGAGGGATTCCTGGCTGACACCCTGGAGAGCCAATGCTAATCATGGCACACAATCCTGAGCCTGATGGACCAATGGTCCAGCACAGTATGTTGCAGTTTTCTGTACACGATTGGTTCAGTTGTGGTTTAGACAAATATATCTGCCACTGTTGCATCTTGTTTGAGCCCGAGACGCACGACAGACGTTGCACACTCAGCATGTTAATTGGTAACCTTCTCTTTGCAGCTGAAGGAAGCTTTGGACATTCTGTCCTGTCTGTAGGTTGCTTCCATGGCTCATTGATCATGTCAGCTCTCTTTCAGAAACACTAATTAAGAAACCACTTGAAAGCAAGAAGCTAAAAAATTAACTTTATTGGGGAAATGTCATAAATTTGAGTAGGTGCTCAGACAGTGCCAAAGAACCTTAATTGATTGTGTCTTGTGGTTCAGCCATGGACCTTATTAATTCTACCTGCCCTGCAATAGTTGTTCATTTTTTGTTCCCTTTTACTTAGTCTGGTCACCAACCTTCTGGGGCACACTGGCAAGCAGCAGAAGCAACACAACTGAGCACACACTGAGCACACACTGCAGCCTGTTCTATTGATCGCTGTGGGATGCTTCTTTTGAGCCTACTTTCAGTGGGTGGAGGTGACCCTCTTGGCACCAGGAAGTCCTCTGCAAGCACACGTGTGCCTGTGTGCGCCACATTGCTTACTGCGTTCTGCTGCATTGCAGCATAGCTGGATGCAGAACTTCATGCAGTAGCAAGATACAAAAGGTCTTTCCTCCTTTCCATCATTTTGGGATACCTCCACTCAGTTTCCCCCTCCCCGCTGTCATGTTGCACTCCTCTGCTGCCATGCTGGCATGTTAGAAGTTTTGGATGACCTTGGGGAAGTGGAGGAAGCAATATGCATTGGAAGCTTGTCCATTAGAGTGAATGGGCATGGCCTCACCTACCTTGGCCTGCCCCCACTTGCCTCCTCTCTTACTTGTAACCAGTCATTGACTCCGGCTTCACCTACTGTTGGCCTCCCTGCCTTCTGCCCCACCAGTCCCAAGGGGCACCAGCCACCACTGGCAATATATCTAGGTTCTTATGTGTGCTGCAAGGTCCAGTGGCATGACCAGGCAGCTGCTGATGGCCCACCACTGCCTCCTTGACACTGCTTTTCATGTGCGGCGCTGCCACCACTTCAGGTTTCTCCATCGGTTATGGGGCTGCATCCTCCTCTCTCTCTCTCTGCTGTTTGAGGGGAGGTCCTGCCCATCCACCTGTCCACCAATAATGAACCTGCTATGTACAAGGCCTGAAGTTAGAAAGACAAGCACACTGCTCCTTTCTCCTCAAATTTATACACTGTTTTGGTTCAGTTTCCTCAGAGACTGTTAGGGCTTCTCTTCGCTAGGGACTCCATTGATTTGCTTACACTGCCCCCCTCCCCAACTTCACTCCATCCTCCTTCTCAGCAAGCAAGAGACAGCATCCAGGATACATTCCAGCAATGTAAAAACACTTGAAGGGGGTACAGAGCAAGGCGAACGAGGGGGACATCCTTGGGAGGGGCCTAGCCTCAGAAGAGTCCCGTGAGCCAGATAGAGAGGCCTGCAGACCACATTCCTTACCTCAGGTTCAGATTCCGATGAGTCCCCTTGTTAATCCATCTCCCTTACTTACCATGGACTGCTTGTTTTCCTGCAAGGATTTTGGGGCTGGACTTGGTGGTACGGGACGATAATGGCAACATCCTGGATCCAGATGCTACCAGCACAATTGCGCTCTTTAAGGCACACGAGACGGCATCCAAACGAATAGATGAAAGGATCCAAGAGGAAAAGGTATACGCAACTGTGACACCAAATGAGATGCAGGGGTGTCTTGGCAGAGAGCACCATGAGCCCGGTTTTGGTTTGAGTGAGCAAATATGGCCTGTGCTGCCTTTCCAGCATTACAGTATCAGGTCAATGAATAATTTCAGCTTCCTATTAAGATTAGACATGGGTGATCTCTCTCCTGCTCATACTGGATTAATTTGGACATGTTCCCAGATCTGCCTGCAAATCAGGAAAAATTCAAATCACTTTCTGAGCCAATCTGAATGGGAACAGATTCAGATTCATAGTAGCTACCCGACCCCTGGCAAAGCAACAAAGGAAAAACTGCCACAAGGCAGCCTTCCCTAACCTAGCTCCTTCCAGGTGTTGTTGAACTACAGCTCCCATCAGCCCCAGGCAGAGAGGCCAGTGGCCAAGGGTGATGTGAGTTGTAGTCTAAAACATCTGGAGGGACCAGATTGGGGAAGGCTGAGCTAAGTGAATGTTTGAAGAACAGGACTCTTACATCGCTAACATCTGCAAGACAGATTTTACCAGATAATGCTGTTCTCTGTCATGGAAAAAGCTTGTCCTGTGGTTGTAAAAAGCCCCTAGGATCTAACCAATTAATCAATTAATTGCAGTGCTTGTTCTACATAAACGCCACTCTCAGTTTTGCTGTCTATCCCATAAGCTATCCCATGCATATGTCCAACCGCTGTGCAACTTCATTAATTTTGGCGGGGTTGCGCAGGGAAAATTCCTGGTGGGTTAGGTTTCCACTCTATCTATAACAGTCTTATTTGGATGCGGGCTGAGAAAATAGATAGTTTTCAAGACAGATTGGCTGTGGCGTATGCTCAGTCCTCTTCCTTCTAAAGTTTCACTTTCTTGTTCCCCTCTTCTTTCCATCAAGTCTTTGCAGCAGAATGTAGACCTGCGGGGACAGTCTATTTTCAACACAACCCACACGTACAGTCTTTATGTCAATTTCAAGAACTTCGTCTGCAACATCGGTGAGGATGCGGAGCTGCTTATGAGCCTCTATGATCCCGACCAATCCAAGTTCATTAGGTATGTGGTTCTTCTGATGCTTTCTTCTAAACAAGAAAAAGAATGCCACTAAAAGAAAGAGTGTGATACAGACTTAGGCATCAATAGAATAGTTCTTTGAATTTGGTCTCCTTTTCTCCCTTCCCTTCCTCTTCACATGTGAGTGGGGGAGATGTGAAGCTTCTATTTGCTATTCACCCAAATAGAATAAACTGTGGCATTTGCAAACCATAGTTTGTTCACAAGCCAGGATATCCTAACCAGTGTTTCTCATAATTGTGCAAAACCACACAGAAACTTTCTTCTTCACCCCCTGCTTGCAAGGGAGGGAGGGATGGGGAGTTTGTGAGTCCAGACTTGTATCTGCTTGTTCTTATAATGAGAAACATTTGTTTGTTTTTGCTTATGCCCTGGCTAGCATATAAATTAAGGTTCATAAAACATCATTTACCCACACATTGAGGCTACCTTCACAACTGAATTGGCAGGTGAACATACTGGCAAAATTCAACTCTGCTTGCTTCCACTCTCCTGCTGTTTCTGATAAGAAGAGAAATGAACCTTTGAGGTTTTCCCCAAATCTCTTTTGTGCATGGCGGGTGCCTTTTAGCCTGAGCTCTGGAAATGTTCCCTCACTTGGTGTCTGAAATGGAACTGTCCATTGTCTCATCATGGTATGCTATCCCATGCATATGTCCAACCGCTGGGCAACTTCATTAATTTTGGTGGGGAAGCGCAGGGAAAATTCCTGGTGGGTTAGGTTTCCACTCTTCTGCCTTCATCTGCCTCCTGATATGGCAAATCCTTTAGGTGGGGAACCTGGGGCCCTCCCTCAAGTTGATGGACTCCAATTCCCATCAGCATGTCCAGTGGTCAGTGATGATGGGAGCTGCAGTCCAAGAACATCAGGAGGGCCACAAGTTCCCTGTGTCTGACCTAACACTGAGCAAAATCATTACCTGGTTTTTCTTTCTGTGAAATGCCAAAGCACCTGAAAGTTTGTTTCACCTGGACACAACAGTTGCTTCTCTCTGAAGTTCTGAACTTTTTTCCCCTTTTTTGCCACTGGGCAAAGTGATCCATGATTTAATTAGCATAATTAAGTATGATGATGTGACCTAATTAACCTAGCCTAGCTATAACAATGTTTGTTTTATTTATTTTCTGTAGTGAAAACTACCTGGTTCGTTGGGGAAGTAATGGAATGCCAAAGGAAATTGAAAAACTTAATAACCTTCAAGCCGTCTTTACGGTAAATCCTGTTGCTCTACGCTTGAGAAAGTTTGTTCTTCCCTGCCCCGCCTGCAGCTAAGTTATTTGTGGCACTCTTCTTATAACTGTTGCTTTATTACTTTTGTTGTGATAGGCCTTTACATCATTGCAGGAAGCAGTGGAGGCCATCAGACTGGTTGCTGTTTAAATGCAGGTTGTTAAGCCATCTGGCAAACACAATACAAAGCCAAACAAGTTTTTTATTTTTTAAAGGTCATTTTGACATGCTGGCTCGCCTTCATTGCTTAAGCTCTGCTGATTTTGCAGGATTTTCAGACGTTACTTTGGTTCTGTAGCTTCTGACCAAAGAACAACTGTGAAACCTGAATTACAAGTGCCTTGTAAGGTTGCCCTAAGCCTGAGCCCTTAAAATTGCTGGTGACTTAGGCAAGTCTTGCCTGCTTTGATTTTAAAATAGTAATTGTAAGTCCTTTAAGATGTGGCTTAAAAGTGAAAAATGGAACTTTCCCAATGAGGAAAATGAAACCAAAAATAAAACAGGAATGTTTTCAATAAGTACAAAATTATTGCGACTGAAATACCATTGGAAAGTCAATCATGCCTGCTCGGATCCTGAAAACATAGTAAAGAGATGTATCTTCCTGGGAATCAAATTCCATAATCTCAGTCCTGTCCCGTATCAACGCTCTCTGTTCCATTGACAAAGGGACATATTACAACTTTGTGATGGAAACGTAGAAGATGCTATGATCTCTGAAGCATCAACAGGCCTAAAGAGTGCATTTTGATAAACTGTGGTGACCATCTTTTGGTGGAGTCAGCAACAAATCATGGCTTGCAAACATGGTTTGTTCATGATAATATAAACCATGATTAAGCTTCTGCGCCAGGTTTGGACAACCAAATAAGCCATGGCTTAATAAACCCTGTCCTGGCATTATGTATGAGCCAGGCCAGTATATAGAATTGTTCACGTCCCCTGTATTTGTATCTTTTTGTTTAAGTTTCTAGCCTCTGCTGCAGAAAAAAGAGTTTGAAAGAGGGGGTGGTGTTTTTACTGAAGAATCAGAAATAAGGATTGTAGCTTATTTTCCTGTGTCAGGAGTCAAGAGGCATGACAAGCTGTGAAGAGACAGCTTGCATGTTTTATGCTATCAAGGCAGGCATGTATTTGTAGAGGCATTTGGGGGCTGCTCTTATGGGTGGCGCTGTAGGTTAAACCACAGAGCCTAGGGCTTGCCAATCAGAAGGTCGGTGGTTCGAATCCCCGCGATGGGGTGAGCTCCTGTTGCTTGGTCCCTGCTCCTGCCAACCTAGCAGTTTGAAAGCTTGTCAAAGTGCAAGTAGATAAATAGGTACCGCTCCGGCGGGAAGGTAAACGCCGTTTCCGTGTGCTGCTCTGGTTCTCCAGAAGCAGCTTAGTCATGCTGGCCACATGACCTGGAAGCTGTATGCCGGCTCCCTCGGCCAGTAAAGCGAGATGAGCGCCGCAACCCCAGAGTCGTCCGCGACTGGACCTAATGGTCAGTGGTCCCTTTAGCTTTACCTTACATATTTACAGAACTTCTTTTCTCCATCAACTTGCCCAGAATCCCAAACTGTAACATAATACGGAAGCTCTAAGCAGTGAGAGGTCTTTTATGCAGGCTGATTTTATATGCATTGGTTTCCAGTCTTGGATCATCAATCTCAAAACTAGAAATAAGTCGTCTGTACTTCCCTGTCAGTGGCAGGTTTGCATTAGATGGAAATATGATGTCATCATTTAGTGGTGGAATGGTTAATTATTGGCTCTCGCTTCCTGGCGAGTAGTAGAGAGGTTTTCTGCAGAACAAGGAAGTGGCGGAGGGTTGTGTTATAGGTTCATCTCAACCACTTTGATTTGATCTCTCATTTGGAGGAGTTACTATCTACAGAATCCTTTTACCTGGTGTAGCAAGTCTTGGAACATGACTGACCTAGCTGTAGTATCAAGTACTTAAAAGCTCACTAAGGGTGCAGCCCAGTAGGAATTTGCTGTCCTTTCCTCCCTACTGTCAGAATTTAGATTTTAAACACTTTGGAGAAAGGAACCTGCAAGTTGTATCCCACTAAGTTCTACTCAGAGTAAGCCCATTGAAATGAATTCACCCAATTTCCATTAATTTTGGTGTGTGTATTCTGAGTATCACCAACATTGCCTTCCTTCCTTCCTTTATTAACTTTTCTTTTTGGTTTTGTTACTCTATAGAGTACCAGGTACACTGATAACACTATATCAATTTATTTTCATTAGGACTGCAGTGTTGTGGCAATTTATTCATGCAGATGGATCCATTAAAACACTTTCAGCTTTTTAGAAAGGCCCCCAATTTTCAAGTGATGGCAGAATTTTACTTTTTGGAAATTAGTTTTAATGTAAGTAGTTAATATGCAGTGGCAGCGTTCCTCCCCTGTGGTTGAGAGAAGAAGGGATGCCTCTTCTAAGACAAGAAGGCTGCAATGTCTGTGCCCATCATATGAAAACAAAGGAGATGTGTTTTCCCACTGCATTTTTCTTATATGTACATTTGTGCAAATTTTACTTATTTATTTACGTATTTTATATTCTGTACCTTCAACATAGAGCTACACCCCCAGTATGGCTAGTAAGAAACAAAAGTACAATTTGAAAGGAACCAACCAACCAACCAACCAACCAACCATAAAGCTTACAAACTAACACAGCAAATTAGAATGACAAACTAAAACAGCAACAGCTGACTTAAATAGATGGTGAAAATCCAAAGTCAAAGGAATGTTTACGTTAGCTATTCTTAAAATCTGAGAAAACAGAATATTCCCCCCCCCCGGTGCCTAAACAATAATAATGAAGTATGTAGGCAGTCCTCCTTGAGGACTGCATTCCATGGGGCAGAGGCTACCACAGAAAAGGCTCTCTCTCTCCAGAGACCACTTAGACAAAGACAATAACAATCTCAGTGCATTAGCAGATTGGTATGGTAGAAGGTGGTCTAACAAATATCTGGGCACCATGTATTCAGAAAGCATTACCAGAGATGTCTAGTAAACCAGATCATTAGTTAGGTGTCAACTGAGGGTATTTGGTGAACCAACACAACAGTGATGGGGGATTGAGGATTGGAATGATCATTATGCGGTATTATGGCAGAGGACAAAGTGGTAGTGTACTTCTTGATTTTGTAGGAAATGTATTGTTATGATTTGTTTTGATATTAAATATATGGTTGTTGTTTTTAAAAAGACAAATTTCAGGCAAGCAAAAACACTCCAGGGCTTTGGGGTGGGGGTGGGGGGGCTCAGGAGTGTATGTGGCTGGAGGAGAGTCCTATTCCTGTTCTGGGATTTTTGATGGTTGACTGACAAAGCCATGTTCCTTTCCGCCCTCTCACTCACAAACTAGTCTGAGGTGATTTTGACTGTCTTTTCCTTCTGTAATGACTTCTGTTGCCCTTTTAGGACCTGAGCAGTTCTGACCTGATACGGCCTCGAATCAGCTTGGTGTGTCAGATTGTGAGAGTAGGCCACATGGAGCTCAAAGAGGGCAAGAAACACACCTGTGGACTCCGGAGACCCTTTGGAGTGGCAGGTATGGAGGCCCATAGCAGCTCAAAAGATCTTACAGTGGTACCTTGGCTTAAGAACAGTCCTGTTTATGAATAATTCAATTTACGAACTCCGCAAAACCGGAAGTTGTGTCCTGGTTTGTGAACTTTACCTCGGTCTAAGAATGGAAGCCGAATGGTGGAAGGGCACCAGCAGTGGGAGGCCTCTTAGGGAAAGCGCGCCTCGGTTTAAGAACGGTTTCGGTTTAAGAACGGACTTCCAGAACAGATGAAGTTCATAAACCGAGGTACCACTGTATTTGCAAGGCAGTCCTATAAAAAATGGATGAAACGGGTAGGGCAATAGTCCAAGGCCTGAGCTCAAATTCTGATTTTGTCCCTAATGAGAAGTTGGGATGTGCAAGAAATTAAATCAACACTTCCTGAATCAATATGCAAACTTAAGTGTAGCTATCTTTTTAAATTTGTGCTTCTCTGAATAATGTAGTGCAGTTCTCTAATGTAAATAATGTGTACCAAAAGGAATATAGTTGGGAAATGCACACACATAATTGTTAGGGGAAATTGTTTGCAAAAAAAAAATTATGTTGGGAGGAATATGTGTGCGAAAGCATACAAAGTTTCATGTTGACTTTAAAAAAAAATCAAAAGCTTGTGTGGAAATGAAGCAAACTGAATTTAAGTTTAGGAAAACGTGAAACGAAGATTTGACAGATTTGTCCATCCCTGATTATAGGCTGTAAGCAGAACTTGTGTCTGTCGGACAGATATGTGGGATTAGTAGATGAGCATGAAGTCTCATTATGAAGTATAATATTTGTCAGAGCCACTTTTGTAGTGGCTTGTTCATTACAAAAGCAAATTTCTAGTCCTTATGGATATACAGAAAAACATGGTAAGCCAGGGGCAACCTATGATGAAATCTCTAAAGTCATGTAGGACCTGAGCCATTTCAGGGATGGATTTTTTTTTTTTATAATATTTTTTATTGCTTTTTTTCCAAGGTCAGAATACATCATCGATAACACAACAAAAGCGATTTTACAAAAAGAAAAAGGAAATTAAATAGAAGAACATTCACTTTTCCAGATCTTTTGTCATAATCAACTGGAGGGATGGATTTTCAGTTCCCTACAGGTCCTCTCCGCCATGGCCCCTTGGGCCACCTATTTTTCAAGTGTTTTTGTGAACCCATCTCCTTTCATTCCTTGGGGATGTGAGGCAATATTAAAGTAGGCTAAAATGACACTTAAGTTACAAATGTTACAAACATAAGAAATGACTTTCCATATAAAAAGCAGGCCCATTTAATGTAGCCCCTTCTCCTTTCTGTGTCACCACCATCTGGCCTCTGATGTTCACTGCATGCAAAAGGTTCCAGGTTCAACATTCAGGTGGGGTCAAGAAACATCCCTGTTGGAAACTCTGGAGAGCTTCTGATGGTCAGTGTAGACAATACTGAACTAGATTGACCAGTGGTCTGACTCGGTATAAGGCAACAGTCTGTGTTCCTAGCTATGATCTCTCCTTAAAGTTGTGGTGGTTGGCTCAGAACCTGAAGAAGATTTCACGTTCAGTGAGCTTGTGGTTTAAGTAATGTACTAAAAATGTTATTGCCATATTTACTCTGTATTTTAACACTCCTAGTAACACCAGCTCCTCATTTTGTAAAATGAATGTATTGAGAAATGTATGAGAGAAGTGTCTTACTGTTCCCGGCTGTTGGGGCTCCAATCCAAAAGCAGTCAGCTTGCAAGGAAGCAGTGGTTTCCCAGCTCTGTCATAGCACAATTTCACATCCCTTTCAGGTGGCTCCATTTCACCCAGCTAAAGAAACAAAAATGAGTTGATTTTAAAAAGTCTGGTGAGCGGAAGTGAGGGATGATTGGCACCTGCTTGATTCTCTGTGGACTGAGAGCTAGTCTTTAAATCTGTTACATTTTATACTGTACCCTTTCTCCATGGAGCTCAAGCTGATGTATGTGATGCCCTCCCAGTTTACTTTCACAACAACCTGGTGAGAGAGGTAGGGTCGGTTGAAAGAGACCGATAGTCACCCAGTGAGTGTCAAGGATGAGCTTCTTTGAACATCATAAGAGCCCAGCACAACTGGGTGCAAAAGCGCATCTGTTCCAGTCTCCTGTTCTTACAGTGCCAACCAGATGCTTCTGGGAAGCCCACGAGCAGGACTTGAGTGTAACTGCACTCTCCCCATTTGTGATTCCCAGTGTCTGGTATTCAGAGGTGGTAGGTAACCAAGTTTTACTCAGAGAAAACCCATTGAAATCAATGGACTAAGTAAAACTTAGTCAAACACTACCTGTACCGCCTCTGATAGTTGAGGTAGAACATGGCCATCATCACTAGTAGTTGCTAATAGCCTTAAACTTCATGAATCTGGCTAATCCTCTTTTAAAACCATCCACGTTGATGGCCATCACTACCTCTTGTGGGAGTGAATTCCATAATTTAAGGGCCAGGATCAAAACGATATAAACAGGTAAGTTCCCGCACGCCTTCTTTCATTACAGATACACCCGCATGCTCCATTCCATGCCTTCTCAACTTGTAACAACTTGCCATAGCCAGTAAGTCACTCCCAGAACCACATATTCTGGCTCGCCTGGAATGGGACAACACCCACCACACAATCACTTTCACTGTCCCATTCAGGCAACAAAAGTGGACTTCTGTAGACTCTGGTCACCCATTATATGTGGCTACTTGAGGTCCAGGCCTGCTGTACAGTTAGCCTTTCTAATTCAAGTTGCTTTTACTCACCTCTAATATTTTGGCTGATGGCAATTGTTGTCCCAAACAGCTGGAGGGCAGTAGGTTGGGAAAAGCTGGTTAAATGGCTTGACATAAAATAATCTTATATAGTTAGTGAGTTCTTCATTGAAGCCCCTTTTATTATGGTGATGTAACTGGATAACTTCTGTCTTATCCTAGTGATGGACGTTACTGACATCATCCATGGAAAGGTAGATGATGAAGAGAAGCAACATTTTATTCCCTTTCAGCAGTAAGTATTGGGAAAAGGTTTTGAAAGCAACATTTTATGGAGATTCATTGTTTGTGTTTGCATCCAGCAGATCTGTGCACATTTAAAGGCACCATAATTACTTTGCTGGATCAGACCACTGGCTCACCTAGTCTTGCATCCCTCTCCCTTCAGTGACCAGCCTGAGAAGCCCACAAACTGGGCAAGGAGACAATAGTTTTCTCTTACTGCTTGTTTACCTGCAGTTTGCATGCACAGGTACACTTTCTTTGAACACAGGATCCACAGGCAGAGTTGGCATCATTTTATGCAGAATTTCTGCTAACATTGACAAATGTGTATTGCTTCTGCATTTTAACTTGCAGGCTATATATAGATGGCCTTGATTAAAAGTTAGCATTTCAATAGAATAAAATGGCTGGCAACCCTCTTTGTACTTTGAAAAGTATTTCAGAAATCGTTAATCAAACAAATGGCTTTCCTGGCTGTGGTTTCAAGAGGTAGGCACTCAACCATATTCAGTCTTACTATAATTATTGCTTTCATCAGTACTATCTGCTCCAGAGTTGAACACAGTAAAGCATCGTGAATAAAATAACTCAAATGTTGCAATTAGTTTATGTGTATAACAGAGTTTTTTCCTAGAATAGACCAGTAGAGCATCGTGAATAAAATAACTCAAATGTTGCAATTAGTTTATGTGTATAACAGAGTTTTCTCCTAGAATAGACCAAACATGCTTGGTAAAAACATCAGCTTTGGGGTCCAGCACAGACAGAACTCTGAGCCTCTCTTAGTCTTGAAGAAATTGGGTTTAAGGTATGAGTTATGAATCAAAGTTGAGTGGAGAACATGTTCGTTGTTGACATGGCAGAAGCCAGTGGCAAAAAACCCTTTAAGTGCGGGCTAAGCTGAGGGGGGAAATCCTCTTGTGGAAAGAGGGAGATGAATCTATAGCTGATTCCAATCTCTTGAATAGGAATGGAGAACGTGTGGCCCTCCAAATGTTGTTGGACTATAACTCCCACCAGTTCTGACCGTGATTGTGCTAACTGCTAGGGCTGACGGGAGTTGGAATCCAACAACACCTGAAACTTCTACTGTTTTGTGTGTGCCAGCTTATTGTGTGTGTAAGTCTGAAGTTCTGTTGAAAAGACTTTGGACCTGTCCCAGCTGTTGCCAGTTGAAAGGAAGAGAGGAAGAGGAAACCCTGCTAATGACTCTTAACGTTTGGCCAAGGATCTTCACTGAATATGCATTGCGTATAGATTTGGGAAAGCGCCAAGGTCCCAGGGCATGGTTGGCCCCCACAAGAGCACCTTTCTGCCTCTCCTCCATGAGTAGCTAGCACATTTGCAAAGCTAAGCAAGGTCCATTATGGTTTCAGATTAGATGAGAGACCATGTGTTGCGATTCCTGCCCTGCAGCGGGTTGCATTGGCTGGCCCTCAGGGTCCCTTCCAACTCTACAACTCTGTCATGGACTCCACCGACTTTGAGGGTGGAGGCCAAAAGGAAAAGGTGGACAGAGTCCTGGGAGCCACCATCGTTTGATGAGTGGGGTGGGAGTGGCATTCTACTCCCTCAGCTGATGAGAGGGCGCTGGGTGCATGTGTGTGAGAGCATTGGTGGCGACACCCACACCTGGCATGCCGCCCCCAGACATTCTACCAAAAGTGATTGTGGCTAAGGAAAAAAACGTTAACAAGCCCTTGCCCCGAAGAGTCCTGTCTTGTTTATAACACGGAGGGTGCTTGGAAGCAGCTGGAAGTTAACTTCTGTTTCCCATCCTGTTTCCCATCCCATTCTCAGGATTGCCATGGAAACGTACATCAGACAGCGGCAGTTAATCATGGCACCTTTAATAACCTCTCATGTGATTGGAGAGAATGAGCCTCTCACGTCTGTCTTCAACAAAGTCATTGCTGGCAAGGAAGTGAATCACAAAGGGCAAGGTACACAAAAGAAGTGGAAATGTGTTGTTGTTTTTAAGCACGAATAATGGGATGGGACCTGTGTATAATTTTTACTATTTTCCCCCACCCGATGCAATGAAAGTAATGATTTATTATTATTATTTTTATCCAGTCTGCCCAGATTGCAACATTCCCCAATGGTATTTATATATTAATGTTTCTTTTCTTCCATAGGCCTCTGGGTTTCTCTGAAACTGCTGCCTGGTGATTTAGCTCAGGTTCAGAAGGACTTTTCTCATCTCATTGACAGATCTACGGCTGTGGCCCGCAAAATGGGATTCCCAGAGATTATATTGCCTGGTGTGTGTAGTTCCATGTTAATGGTAATAGCTTCCAAGAAAACAGAGCAGTCATGGAATAAGAGGATCAATTGACATGGCAGTGGAAGGGAATCTGTGCGCCTCCAGATATTGTTTATTTATTTATTTAAGCCTCAGAGTGGCTCACAATAATAAAATACACAATACTGTGTACAAAATTTATAAAATTCAAAGTTTTTCAAAATGTTGTTGGACTCCAACTCCTATCAGCTCCAAACTAGCATGGCTATTGCTTGATGATGATGGAAATTGCTGCTGTTTTCTGGCTAAGCATTAGGAAGAACTTTCTGACACTGGAATGGACTACCTCAGAAAGTGGGGGAGACAGGAGGTTTTTAAACAAAGGTTGGGTGTCTATCTGTCAGGGATTCCTCAGCTGTGATTCCTGCATTGTAAGGGGACTGGACCTCCAAGTCTATGATTGCATGGATAACTGGAAGGCCACAGGCTCCCCGTTCTACAGATAGGATAAAATAACTGGTTACAGAGGGTAGGAAGAAATTGGCAGTTTCTTGCCCCCACATTCCACAGTATTATATCCATCATGGATGGGAAACCTTTTTCAGCCGAACGGCCCCATTGTCTCAGGGACAACCTACTAGGGGCCACATACCAGTGATGGGTGAGTCAGAGCCGAAAGTGGGCACAGCATTGGATGTGACTCTTGCGTTTGTACAGTAGAATACATTCCACTCAGAGGTTCCTAGCAACCTGGCCTCTATCCGGACAAACAGGTCATAGTATAAGAGTTCAAGATCACATTACTATCAGACAAAGACGCTTGCAGAGAGTGCAGAGCAGGGCTTGGGAGGGGTGTGTCTTGCCGAGAGTCATGAGGGCCAGACAGAGTGGTCTAGAGGGCCGCATTCAGCGTCCAAGCCTGAGGTTCCCTGCCCATGATAGACATGGTCATGTGTGGGCAGGGGGTTTATCTGGCTTTTAAAAGTGTAAACCATGGGCAGATGCCCTCCAGACAAGAAGAATCATTTGCTGTTGAATTTCAGAAATATCAGGCTTTGTTCTAACTTCCAACCTGGACAAAGAAACTTTACTATAGCCTTGACGGTTGCAGGTGAAGTTCGGAATGATATCTATGTGACCCTGATGCATGGGGAATTTGACAAAGGGAAGAAGAAGACCCCCAAGAATGTCGAGGTCACTATGTCTGTGCATGATGAAGATGGCAATCTCTTAGAGGTAGGAAGGGGCTTGGTAGGTGGGAGGCAGAATCATAATTAAAACCTGTACTATTTCTCCCCCTAATCAGCTATGAAGAGTGATTAAATGAGAGGCTTTTGCCCGTGGAAAGTTTGCCCACTAGGAAGCTGCCTTATGCCATTGGTCCATCTATGTCACTAGTGTCTCCCGTGACTGATAGTGACTCTTCAGGGTTCCAGGCAGAAGAGTCTCTCCTAGTCCTAACTGGTGATTGAACTTGAGACCTTCTGCATAAAAGGCAGGTGCTGTGCCACTGAGCTACAGCCTTTCCCCCGTAGAAAATACAGTTTCAAACAGTGCGTAATTAACTTACGGGATTTGCTGCTATGAGATGTGGTGATGGTCGCTACAAGAAAGGATTAAACAAATTCATAGAGGGGGAGTCTTGTCAACTGAATCAGGGATGGGAAATTTGTGGTGCTGGGACTCCAACTTCAATCAGCCCCAACCAGCATGGACAATGGTCAGGTATTATGGGAGTTATAGTTCAAAACACGTGGCGCACAGAAAAAGCTGGTGCCAAGGCTTCCATCACTTCTTCATGGTATGTTTAGGGCCCTTCACTGTCCCTGAAGCATTTCACCTGTCTGTGCAAATCATCTGCATGTAGTGAAGAGTTTCCTTCTATCCAGGGTTTAAAATGGTCATTCCTTTCAAAGATTGTCACTTTCTTTGATTTGGTTCTGCTTTTTAATTTGTTTCTCGTGTCATCCAAAGAAAGCTATCCATCCAGGTGCTGGTTATGAAGGTATCTCTGAATACAAATCAGTTGTCTACTACCAAGTCAAGCAGCCTTGCTGGTATGAAACTGTCAAGGTGAGATTGTGCACCATTGCTAGAGTTCTTTCCCGTGAGCTGCAAACTTGTAATTCACTGCTAAAAATGAACTCAGTTCCCTGTGTGTGGTCCTTTGGGTAGCTAAATTGGCACCACCTAGTCATAAGAGAAAGGCATGGGCAGGCTTGGGAAGCCACAAGCTTTGCAGCAGTAAATGCTGGGTTGCTGGGGTAGAGCCAGGAGTCACCCCCAAGACATTGGTATTGCTGCAGCACACCTGGCCAGGAGTAGGCAGATATACCAGCAGGAGTGCCACATTGGCTACAGTGGCCAGTGTGGCACTCTGCAATCCACAGAGCCTTTCCTGACTCAGACCCACCTTAGTTGAGCAAGACTAGCATCAGAAGGTTGACCTCATACCCCAGAAAAGAAAATGGCTGGCCAGCTAGAACTCAGAACAGGAGCACTCAATGCAGCAATGATTTGTGGCAGGTATTGCCCATACCACCTAGAAATCCCAAGTAAGAAAGAAGTCTAAAAGTGGCATTTGTATATTTTGTCTTCAGAGTGGGGAATATGGTGTGTAAATCCCAATAGTTAAGATTCTGAAAGAGCGGGTGTCACTTGCACACCAACTAAAAAGCTGACATGTTGTATACAACATTTAAGTAAAACCTGTTGTGATCTGCCCCGTGATAAGAGGCCAGCCCAGAGCGGAAGCTATATAACCCAAGGCATACATGGGACTGAATAAGAAGCTGTGAGTTCTGATTCTTTTTAAATCAATTGAATGAATTGTGGATGGGGAGACCCAACCGAATGGGCGGGGTATAAATAATACGTTATTATTATTGTTGTTGTTGTTGTTGTTGTTGTTAAAATTCATATTAGAACTTGCTAGGAACTGAACTTAAATAATACTCTAGGCTGGCCATTCTTGACTAAAAGCAGAATGCAGATTCTGAACGTGGTTGAGTAAAACATCTTGCCAAGGAAACTGAAACTCAATCTTTATACACATTTCAAGACTTAGAATTTGCATAATGTGTTTTAAAATCATAAAGTGTTTATGTTTAAGATGGAAATAACAGACCAATCATCCCCCTTAAAATCATATTTATTTCCATTGATGTCTAAAATGTTTTGTAATGGAAGAAGAAGCTAATCCTAGATGGCGTTACAGAGACTGTGATTAATGACGTGATTTTGGCCAAGTAAACTAGGCTACATTATATCTTACTTAAAAACATATGGGTAGAGGGTTTCAATCAGCAATAAATTGCTAGTTTTGTGGAATCCTCCTGTCAATCTTGTTAGGTATTCCCAAATACCCTAAGGTGGGGGTCACAATGAATGGGAAGGTTTGCAGGTGGAATCAGTAAATCCTTTTAATGGACAGAGGAATCCCATATTTTTTCTGTAAACTTGGTTTCTGATGTGCATATTTTATAATGAGATGTCTTTCATGCAGGTGTCCATAGAAATAAAAGAGGTCAGCCGCTACCACTTAAGGTTTACATTTCGTCACCGATCATCACAGGAATGTGAGTACTTGGGAGACGAGCAGCTGCCTGTCTCTCTGGCATGCCAGCTTGCCCCCGCGATTGAGGGGGCCAGCGCTACGCAACATGCTCATGTCACACGTGCATGCCCAGCGATGTGCTCACGTTATGTGTTCTGGCCATGCAACACGCCACACAGCTTGCATGTGTGACGTGAGCGTGTCACGCAGCATGCACGAGTGACCCGGACACGTCACACGGTAGGTGCGAGTGATGTGCACATATCGCCACACAGTATTGAGGGGGCCCGGCCCCTCCTTGAAAATGTTGGTGGCCCCTTGCCCGCCCCATGGCGCCCCTGCTGTCTCTTAAACACAGAAGGGTAAAAATGTCCCTTGAACCCATTGGGGTGGGTGTAGAAGAGAGAAGTGGCTTGCATTGTGCACACTGTAATGGGGAATCAGCACGTGGAATACGGCTGATCAGCCTTTTTCTGATGCCTCCCCTTTCCAAATCAGGAAGGATTTAACATAACTTTTATCTGGGGTGGGTGGGTGTGAATTTTTTCAGGTTCATGGCAGGGTGGCCCACCCTAAGCAGTGATGACTTCATGGATTAAAAAAAAGCACCACTCCTGGGGGGTAATTCCCCCAATATGCCCTGAATGATGGGGCACTTAGGAGAAGAAAATGGTAACTGGGTCACCAAGGTGGGAACCTTTGCCATTATTGCTGCTGCTAAAGGTATCCTTCCCCTCACCCATATTGGTGGTGAATTTTACCACCTCTTCTTGAAATCATTAAAATTGCCTAAAAATTGCCATCCTCCGCTGCCCCAGAAAAAACTGCTGAAATTTTAACTGTTTCAACTCAATATAAATGTTGAGATGGTTATTACTGTAATGATTATCACTGGAATTGGCATGATTTGGGGTGGGGGGATTGCACAGAAAAGTCCTTATTTTATTTATTTATTTATTTCACTGCGTTGATATACCACGTTTTTCTCCAAGGAGCTCAAGATGCTGCTCCCATTTAATCCCCACGATAACCCTGTGAAATAGGTTAGGCTGAGAGGCAGGTCACCCAGTGAGCTTCATGATTTGAGCCTGGGTCTCCCAGGTCAGTCCAGCACTTGCAGTGGCTTCTGGGTGTACTTCAACAGAGACCAGCAAGCAATACGTTCTCCTTCCTTCCTTCTGCTTCAGCGCGAGATAAATCAGAAAAAGCTTTTGGAATGGCTTTTGTGAAGCTGATGAATGCGGACGGTACCACTCTGCAGGATGGCAGACATAACTTAATAGTCTACAAGGTACTCCTTTCTTTTTCTTTTTTAAACCTTGGTGATATTGGTGAACCTGTCAGAATTTCTTCCTGACACAGTGGCTCTGTCCAGACATCACACTAACCCATAGTTTAGTGTGACAAGAATGAGCTGTGATGAACCCTGGGCTCGTGTGCTTCTTCCTTCTCAGATGTGGATTTGAAGAGGGCACTGGAAGGGCTTGATTTAGATTAGCCACAGATTAACATTTCATCTAAACCCTGAACTTTGACCCCTGTTAACATGGCTGGTTTCAAGGAAAGAGTAATCAAGATGACGCAATAGGTTTGGACATGACAAACTACGGTTTATCTAAGCTGAGAGGAAGTCTATGGTGGGGAGAGGCTATGATCATTCCTATAACACTAAACTATGGTTTAGCATAATGTTCAAATCCAGCCAGTTTTCTCCTGCCCTAACTAGCTCACCAATGTATAGGAAGAAAGAATAGAATCTGGATGGTTTGTAGCTAATATTACAGCAGTATAGATGTCTGAAGTTATATTCTCTATATTATTCGTAGGGTGAAAACAAGAAAATGGAAGATGCTAAGTTTTACCTAACGTTGCCTGGCACCAAAGTGGAGATGGAGGACAGAGATGGTCTTCCAGCGAAACATCATGTAGCCAACTTTACCCCAACCAAAGACAGTACCAAGGATAGCTTTCAGATTGCAACTCTCATCTGCTCTACAAAGCTGACACAGAATGGTATGTTTGACTGCTGGTACAATCCAAGCTTTCCTGCCTTAGCCAAGGTTACACTGGCCTAAGTTCCTCAGCCTAGCTGAACCTGAGGTATGGTAGTGTAAACCCCTCAGTCCGAGATCAGTTGGCATACCTTAAGTCGGTGTAATTCACACCAGCACACGTTCTGGGGGATGGGATGCCAGGAGTGTCTTACGCCTATTCCAAATCCCTTTCAGCTCAGCCACGTGATCTAGCAGTCCAGTGGAACTTAGGCAGATGAAGAGGGTGGTGCAAGTCAAATTCCTCCTGAATAGAATTTGGAATAAGCATAAATTACACTGGCGTAAATTATGCTGGCTTTCTGTAGTAGGACTGCTCTGTTACTTTGCTTTTTTCCAGTTGTGGGGAGGAGTAAAAAAATCACAAACACTTGCAGTGCACTGAAGATTTCCCCCAACTTTGGGAAATGTGCTTGACCTTCCTACTGGCTTCTGAAACTTTGCCTGGCAGTGCCCATTTGCTTCCATGCCCATCTTCACAGCCCTTAAGGATTAGAAACTTGCTTTTCAAAATAACTGAAGCTGTGATTTACAGGATGCTGAAAACTGGCTCGGTAGGGCTTACTTCTGTGTAAACAAGTGTAGAATTGTGCTGTAATTTTCAAATTTCCCCACCAGCACTTTCTAACAAAGCTGATCAAACACATCAAATCTGCCATCATGTGGTTGCTGCCAGTTCAGCAAATGAGCAGGGAGGCAAGCAGAGCAAACTAAGGTTGAAACAGGATGCCAAAGAGTATGCAGCCAAGGTGCTGCGTTCTCTAGAACTGCAGAGAAGTTGTTTTTCATATCGTTTGATGCCAGAAATAAAACATTGCTTCCATATTTGTCTTGTACTGTGACCACTAAAGGAAATGAGCTGCATTGCTTATAGTGATCTTACTCCCCCACCCTCATTTTGCCCTTGCCAGTTGACCTACTGGGGTTGCTGAATTGGCGTTCAAACTCCCAAAACATAGGACACAACTTGAAGAAGCTGATGGAGGTGGAAGGAGGAGAAATTGTCAAGGTAAAACAAAATTGAGCGTACAGGCTTGCAAACAATTTGTGCATGCATCTATCTTATCATCCGGAGAGTTTCATTGGAACAGAATGTCTGCTTAAATTTTGTTCTCATTGATGTGCTGGATCAGGGAGCTGATAATTTTAAAGAGCTGACCTAGATAGCATCAGGATTTCAAAGAAGTTGAGGTGAGCAACTCACCAGATTATCTGTCATAGTGTTGCTACAGCAGCAGCACAGTTAGCATGGTTAGTGTCCATATTATGTTTTATACTGTTTTCATCTATCACCATATCTGCACTATACATTTAAAGCACTACAGTACCTCTTTAACAGCTGTTGGTGTCCACTAAACTACCCTGGGAATTGTCGTTCATTAAGGATGTTTGGCATTGTTAGAAAACTCATATTCCACTCACAGAGTAGCAACTGTCAGAGGGATTTAACAGTCAATCCCTTATCCCAGTCAACTCTGGGAATTGTAGCTCCATTAGGAAAATAGGGGTTTCCTAACAAATTTCAGAAACCATAACAAGTTCCCAGGATTCTCTGGCAGGAGTAGGCATGGATGTTTAAAGTGGTATAATTGAACTTTAAAGGCATAGTGCAGATGAGGCCTATGTGTCTTTTTGCAATTTCATAATCAAATCATCCAGTTTTGTGCAGTGTTGAGAGAAACAAATACTCAACTGCCCAACTATGAATTTTTCAATTTTTTAAAATATCTGTTTGCAGGGCTGAAATACAGAATTGTGGGGTAGACTTAACACTTCATGCTGAGGACCAGCCTCAAACCTGCAGCAGTAGATTTGCCCTAGATTTCTTCCAGCATGCTTGAATAGTGCCCCTCCCTGTTTGCAGAAGGAGGGACTCTGGCAATGAACCATTTCCTGTCATGCTAATCCATATGACTTTGAGTAACTCTGTTGCTAAAAGACCTGGAGATAAAAGGGAATGGAGCTATAACACAACAGCCTTATTAATCACAACCCATTTCTATTTCTCCTCCATCTCTAGTTCTTACAAGATACACTTGATGCACTTTTCAGCATAATGATGGAGATGTCTGACAATGAAACCTATGACTTCCTTGTTTTTGATGCACTAGTAAGTTTTGCTGACCATTTATCCCTCCTTAAAAAAGGGTAAAGGTACCCCTGCCCGTACGGGCCAGTCTTGACAGACTCTAGGGTTGTGTGCCCATCTCACCTAAGAGGCCGGGGGCCAGCGCTGTCCGGAGACACTTCCGGGTCCCGTGGCCAGCGTGACAAAGCTGCTCTGGCAAACCGGCACCAGAGCAGCACACGGAAACGCCGGTTACCTTCCCGCTATAAAGCGGTTCCTGTTTATCTACTTGCACTTAAGGGTGCTTTCGAACTGCTAGGTGGGCAGGAGCTGGGACCGAAAGACGGGAGCTCACCCCACCGCGGGGATTCGAACCGCCGACCATGCGATCGGCAAGCTCTAGGCGCTGAGGTTTTACCCACAACGCCACCCGCGTCCCGTTTTATCCCTCCTTAGCTCTTCATTAACTCTGTCACCAAAAAGAAAGCTGGTTACAATTCCAGATCAGGCTGGTAACAGTTTCTTCCCAGTGACAGGCTGATGTGTAAACAACAGCCCCCAAATGGAGAGTTGCTGCTGCTGATGATGATGATGAAATTTAGAGTGTGGGTGGTCTCTGGCCTGCAGGCCAGGCTTGGCCCAGCAGCCTTTCCCATTTAAGCCCACCAGGCCATTTTGGACAGTCCCCAATAACCAGGGCTTCAAAGCTCAGCTTCACCTGACATCATAGTAACTTTCAGTGATTGACAAGTGGGCAGGGCTTCCCATCTGTCAAATTCGGCTCACCAGGGATGGCCCAAAGGCTGGGAGGGACCCCCCCCTTTTTTTTTTACATTACGGAACAGCCTTTATTTCCAGTTAGATTTGGCTTCAGGTTCCTGAGTCTCTTCTTCTAAAACAAATATTTGAAAGACTTTTATGACAGCTTTTATGGTTTCAAGCTTCAGGAAGTTGTTGCTGAGCGGGTGAATTTATTATAAGAATTAATGAGGAAGATAACCAGTAGCTCAGGGCCGTAAATTGTTTTCAGCTGGTGTTTATTGCATAAGCAACAGAATTATTAGGATTTAAATACTTTTTAAAAGGAGATTCCTAGTCTTCATGATTGTGACTGGAAAAAAGAAGAATTGATCACCTGTTCTAAAATGCTTCCATTTTCTGCAGAGAAGCTTGAATGTGTGGACTGTTCTTAGAATCTGTGAATCCTGAGAGAGAAATGACAAAGTCACCACATGCAATGGGAAATACGGGCAGTGTTCAAACTGCTGCCAGAGTTAAAGTCAAATTCACAGAAGGGAGAGGTAGAGGTAGAGTTGGAAGGGACCTCAGGGGTAATATAGCCTAACACACTGCAATCCAGGAATCACTGCTAAAGAATCCTTGACAGGTGTTTAAAAACCTTCCTTTTAGGAAGGTTGGCAGTCCCTCCTGTTGTTCTTTAGCTGCAAAAGCGCAACATGGTTGAAAACTGAAAACAAAAGTCCAACCAGGTCATGCTGTTTACATCCTGCATATTTCCTCTTTAAATAGGTATTTATTATTTCACTGATTGGAGACATCAAATTCCAGCATTTTAACCCAGTACTCGAAACTTACATTTACAAACACTTCAGTGCCACCTTGGCCTATGTGTAAGTATACACTTTTGTTAAATTGCTGACTTCTGCATTTTTGTCATGAGATGACTTATTACATGCTTGTCACTTCGTTCAGTTGTGTGGTTTTTCTCTGCTCTTGACACGTTAAGGTAGCAAGAGTTCTGCTTAAAAATAGTCCCTAATGTATAACCCAGCATAGTCAGCCTTTATTTGGAAGAAGAGGGTTATGGATTTCAACCTCATGTGTTAGTACATTCAGTGGGAGTGGGGGTTATAATTGCATTTAGCCTACTGGAGGCAGGCGGAAATTCTTGACACCATCTGCACTGCACTTGTATATCAGTATCATACCACTTGAAACAGCCATAACTTCCACCAAAGAATCTTGGGAAGTATAGTTTTAGGGTGCTGAGAGTTCTTAGGGGACCCCCTATTCCTCTTATAGAGCTACAGCTGCCAGAGTGGTTTAACAATCAGTCTCTCTTCCCAGGGAATCTTAGGAATTGTCCCTCTGTGGAACAGAGGGAGCTCCTAACAACTCTCTTAGCAAACTACGCTTAGCAGCATTCTTTTCTGAAAGCCATGGCTGTTTAAAATGGCATGATACTACTTTAAATGTATATTGCAGTTGGGTCCTTGGTATGAAGGAAATGGCTTGGGGACCTCAATATTTATTTGTTCAGTTGTTCGCCACCTTCCCTTCTGGACCACCTTTGAAGAGTCCCATGCCGATGATGAGCAGGGGTAGAGGTGAAACTGGGCAGAGGACTAAACATAGGATAGTCCTCTGCCCCAGGTGGAAGGGTGTTCCTGAACCACATCTCCCATCAGCTCCAGACATCATGGCCAATTCCAAAGAGAATGGATGTTGCAGTTCAGCAGCACTGGAAGGGCCAAAGGTTTCCCACACCTCTTCACACACATCCCTCTCTAGCCTTCATCCAGACAAGCAAAAGGCATTATTAGAGTTCAAAGTCACATTTAAGTCAGGCGGCAGCGGGTGTGTGTGTGTGTGGAGTGTAAAGTAGGGGGAAGTGAGAGCCACATTCAGTCCCTAAGGCTAAGGATTCCCACCCCTGGCCTATTGGTTCCCGCTCACAGGAACAGCCTATGCGTCTTCATGGCCCTAGTCCATGGACAGTGGGGGGTAGGACACTAGTATATGTGGCCCCACTCATGCTTTCTACATGCAGTTTTAATCATGTTGGGAATATAATGACTAAATAAGGCTACTTACTCAGCAGCTTAGCAATACTAGTTCTATTCAGAATAGACCAATTGAAGTTAATGGTCAAGACTTAGTTTCATTAACCTCAGTGGGTCTGTTCTGAGTAGGAATGGTGTTGGACACAACCCAGGGCCTGAAGACACCTGATGCAGCAATATTGCTGGCACTAAGCTAGTCTGTGTGTGAATGGAAGGCCACGTGAAACTCTCACACTCACTTGCCACCTGGAGGCTAATGGAAGAACGGGGATTTGCAATGCAGTTCCCCAACCAACGTGTACAAAAATGTATATATTAGCAGTAAGTGCACATGAAGATGCCTTTATCAGTGGAAATGCAATGCAATTTGAATTTTATTACAGTGGAATGTTTGCAGAATTGTATGTATGAGGAAAAAGTGCATTGCAATGACTGGACATTGTCATGGGGACTTTTTTTTTTAAGGTCTGCACAAATTAGTGCAGAAATGTAGAGAACTGAATTTAAGAATTTTTTTGCGGGGGGGGGGGGAGAAACCTAAACTGACAGATCTGTCCACCCCTACGTAGCCCCCCACTTACTTATTTTCTCTTGCCCCAGAAAACTTACCAAGGTTCTAAACTATTACGTCGGAAATGCAGATGACTCCAGCAAGACAGAATTGCTCTTTGCCGCTCTAAAAGCCTTGAAGTACCTGTTCCGGTTCATAGTTCAATCACGAGTTCTGTACCTAGGGTAAGCAATGGCTGGAAAGGTAAAGGTACCCCTGACCGTTAGGTCCAGTCGCAGATGACTCAGGTTGCAACACTCATCTTGCTTTATTGGCCGAGGGAGCCGGCGTACAGCTTCCTGGTCATGTGGCCAGCATGACTAAGCTGCTTCTGGCGAACCACAGCAGCACACGGAAACGCCGTTTACCTTACCACCTATTTATCTACTTGCACTTTGACGTGCTTTCGAACTGCTAGGTTGGCAGGAGCTGGGACTGAGCAACGGGAGCTCACCCCGTCGCAGGAATTCAAACTGCCAACCTTCCGACCGGCAAGTCCTAGGCTCAGTGGTTTAGACCACAGCACCACACGTGTCCCTTAATGACTGGAAAACATGGGCATAATTTGTGCTTCTCCAGTTCAGCTACTACTATTTACTTATTCATAAATGTGTGCTCCACCTTTCCTCCAAGGACCTTGATGTGGAATAATGCATCTTCCTCTCCCCATTTTATCCTCACAACAACCCTGTGAGTGGGTTGGGCTGTGCGATTGTGACGGGCAGCCATGCATGCTCAGCCCCTGTGGGCCTGCTCAGTCCTGAGGTGTCAACTACGTAAATCAGCTGTGCCTGCCCTTCTCTTCAGAAGGAGAGTGCGGGGGGTGGGGCGTGTCAAGTGTTGGAACAGCCTCTTAGCTAAGCCTAGCTATGTTGTGCTTTACTTGCTTGTAACCTGTGAACCCGAATGGGGATGCTGCACTGACTTCATCAGTAAAACGTTTTAAAAAAACCAAACCATCA